>NC_041381.1:267834949-267838045 GCF_002162155.2 Triticum dicoccoides | reverse complement strand
TTTTTTTTTTTAGGGTTTCGGGGAGAGGGAGAGATCCGAAAACGGAGGGGTGTATATATAGGCATAGAGGGAGCTAGGAGAGTCCAAATGAGGTGCGGTTTTCGCCCACACGATCGTGATCGAACGCTCTAGGACATGGAGTAGAGTTTGGTGGGTTTTGGGCCAAATTTGGAGGGTGTTGGGCTGCAACACACACGAGGCCTTCTCGGTCCCTCGGTTAACCGTTGGAGTATCAAACGAAGTCCAAATGATACGAAACTTGACAGGCGGTCTACCGGTAGTAAACCAAGGCCGCTTGGCAAGTCTCGGTCCAATCCGGAAATGTTTAAACCCCACACAAGAAAGAAAGGTAGAAATGACCACCGGAGGAGAACGAAACGCCGGAATGCAAAACGGACAACGGGGAAAATGCTCGAATGCATGAGATGAACATGTATGCAAATGCAATGCACGAGATGGCATGATAAGAGATGCACGAAAAAGAAAAACAACACACGGAGACAAAGACCCGAACCCGAGAAATAAATATAACTTAGCGCCGGAGACGGCAAGAGTTGGATACAAATATGGAAAGTATATCTGGGGCGTTACAGCTAGCCAGGTAGCTTACAACGCCAGCACTATCCTTCAGACCAATGTTCAGGTCAGCAAAATTCTGACTGAACTTTTGAGTGTTGCTTTATATCTGATCACCCGCTGGGTATTCCTTTGTTTAGAACTTAGGAAATCTTCAACTCTGCTCGCCTCGAGCTAAGTCTCAGTAAACTGTTCGAATCAGTGGGGGCACGCCGAGTGCACCCATTGGGTGTAGTCCCCGAGACCATGCTCGACTGCTGGCAGTCGACTGAGGTCTAATGATGTATCTCTTTTTTTTGAACTCACGTCGGGCAGGCCTTGCGGAGTATTGATCTGATTTGGTGGGGGCACACTAAGTGCACCCACTGGGTGTAGTCCCCGAGACTACTGTTGAATATTTGATTCGGCAGTAGACTTAGCATAATTTTTCATCGTCACTGTCTCTTATTTTTGTCGACTGACATGTCTCTCTTGCTGGCTGCAGAGGTCCTGTGATCTTGGAGCTCGGCTCACCGAATTAAAGAAGAAGCATATCAGCGTTGAACTTGACCTTGAACTCGCAAAGAAGAATCTCAAGACTACTCAAGAAGAAATGGCCATCATGGGAGGTAATCATTCGGCCGTTTTGTCTGCTTTGTAGCTCGCACTTCGCACTGGTTTTTCTTTCAGTCTCTTTGAACCAAGTGATTTCACACAAGCAGATGTGCGTAGTGAAAATTGCCAGCTTCAGTCTCGTCTGAAGAGTGTTGTTTCTTTAGAGAGGATGAGGGAAGCCTTGGAGAAGAAGGAACTGGACCTTGCCGCTGCTCAGAAGGAAGCACGTGAGAATACAAAGCTCGCAGACCAGAAGCTGGCTTTAGTCGGCAAATTGGAGGAGGAGAACGCGCAGTTGAAGGCCACCATCTCGGAAGCTAATCAGGAAGTCGAGCAGCTTAGGAAGGACAAGGAGAACCTGACCACAGAAGTCGGTGGCCTCAGAGCCAAGACAAACAAGCTGGAGTCTTATCTGGAACAACTTGATGCAAAACTTGTTCTGAAGCTTGAAGGTATGTTCATTCGACTAGTCAATTTGTTGCCGACTAAACTTTGTTGTCATGCTGTCGACTCATCATTTTTCACGATGGGACAGAACTATGTCAGGACTTTGAAGCTGAAACTCGGCGGGTCGAGACGGGTCTCGACCCCATCAATTGTCCTGTGAAAGATGACGTTGCAATGAATCTGCTGCGATTGGAGTCGCGCTTGGATGGTGCAGTTGCTTATCTGGCTCAACTGAAGGCCGCGATGACCCAAGTGGACGCTGAACTTTGGCCTCAGGTGGAGCTGTCTCAGGACCTCGAGTCACTGATGACTAGACTTAATCAGATTCCAGGCCGAGTGAAAGAGTGGAAAAAATCTTCTGCTCACTGTGGTGCCGACGTCGCCTTATCTTTGGTCCGAGTGCACTGCAAGGAGGCTAAGGAAGACAAGCTGGCTGCTCTCAAGGTAGCGAATACTAAGAAGCACTCCTTCCATACCTTCATGGACACCTTCCTCGAGGCAACCACTCGCATCGCCGACAGCATCGACCTCGACAGCTTCTGCGATCCGGCCAGTCCTTCTCCCGCCGAGTGATCGAAAAAACATTATGCTTCACCTTTATTTGCCTCGGAATGCCAAGTGATTTTGTAACCGTTAAAACTCCTTCGGTCCTGATGCCCGAGCACTTTATTCTGCGGTTAAGAATCTTTGGATTTATCTTATAATATATTGTGTTTGTCTTTTAGCGAAATTCGTTTTTCTCTCGGATTGGTGTCTGTTTGCTTGATGCAGCTTCTGAAGAAGAATCACTAGTCGACCGATCGGACGATCCTTGAGCAGCATTGATCGGCTCATCAGCAAGGCACTCAGCAATGGTCTTGACGTTCCTGTCAACCGATTGGACGATCCTTGAGCAGCATTGATTAGCTCATCAGCAAGACACTCAGCAATGGTCTTGACGTTCCTGTCGACTGATTGGACGATCCTTGAGCAGCATTGATCAGCTCATCAGCAAGACACTCAGCAATGGTCTAGACGTTCCTATCAACCGATTGGACGATCCTTGAGCAGCATTGACCAGCTCATCAGCAAGGCACTCCGCAATGGTCTTGACGTTCCTGTCAACCGTTGGAGAAGCCTTTGACAGTGTGCACAATCTCATCCTTCTTCTTGATGGTACGACTCTGAAGCGATGGTCGTGGTCGACCCGCACTTTGTGTAACCTTTGAGTGAGAGGATTGCTCATCACTCGGTAAGATTTGTCAAACTTAGGCGAGTGTTGGACCGCAGCTAAGCCCTCGAGTGGGAGGATTGTTCACCACTCGGTAGGATTTTTAAAATTAGGCGAGTACTGGACCGCAGCTAAGCCCCCGAGTGGGAGGATTGTTCACCACTCGGTAGGATTTTTAAACTTAGGCGAGTACTGGACTACAGCTAAGCCCCCGAGTAGGAGGATTGCTCACCACTCGGTAGGATTTCTATACTTAGGCGAGTACTGGA
>NC_041381.1:267794288-267834156 GCF_002162155.2 Triticum dicoccoides | reverse complement strand
GCAGCTAAGCCCCTGAGTGGGAGGATTACTCACCACTCGATAGGATTTTTACACTTAGGCGAGTACTGGACTGCAGCTAAGCATCCGAGTGGGAGGATCGCTCACCACTCAGTAGGATTTTTACACTTAGGCGAGTACTGGACTGCAGCTAAGCCCCCGAGTGGGAGGATTGCTCACCACTCGGTAGGATTTTTACACTTAGGCGAGTACTGGACTGCAGCTAAGCCTCCGAGTGGGAGGATCGCTCACCACTCGGTAGGATTTTTACACTTAGGCGAGTACTGGACTGCAGCTAAGCCCCCGAGTGGGAGGATTGCTCACCACTCGGTAGGATTTTCACGAGCCGGGAGATTGCTCTTTCAATCTTGTCCTTCTTCTTGATGGTGCAACCCCGGGGGGGTCATGGCTGACCCGTACCATTTGATGGGACTTTTTAAACTTAGGTGAGTACTGGACTGTAGCTAAGCCTCCGAGTGAGAGGCAGACTCACCACTCGACAGGATTTTTATATTACTTAGGTGAGTACTGGACTGCAGCTAAGCCTCCGAGTGAGAGGCAGACTCACCACTCGGCAGCATTTTTATATTACTTAGGCGAGTACTGGACTGCAGCTAAGCCTCCGAATGAGAGGTAGGCTCACCACTCGGCAGGATTTTTATATTACTTAGGCGAGTACTGGACTGCAGCTAAGCCTCCGAGTGAGAGGCACACTCACCACTCGGCAGGATTTTTTTTACTTAGGCGAAACGGATTCGCAGCTAAGCCCCCGAGTGAGAGACAGACTCACCACTCGGCAGGATTTTTATGACTTAAGCGAAACGGATTCGCGGCTAAGCCCCCGAGTGATAGACAGACTCACCACTCGGCAGGGTTTTTAAAACATGGAAAAACTAAACAACAATCATTCGGAAGACTGTAAAATCATGTCTTTTGATAATCAAACTAGAAGGGTACTTCTTATTACATCTCATCAATTCTAAATACTTAAGAGTAAAAAGGGCAGAGCAAATCCGCATTCCAGGCACGTGGCTCATCTTTATTATGCTCGACGTTGAATAGACGACACGCTCCATTGTGGAGCACTTTGGTGACGACGAAAGGGCCTTCCCAAGCAGGAGCGAGCTTGTGAGGTCTCTGCTGATCCACTCGAAGAACCAGGTCTCCTTCTTGAAATGCCCGACCCCTCACATTTCTGCCATGAAATCGATGCAAGTCTTGCTGATAAATGGTCGACCGGATCAAAGCCATCTCTCCTTCTTCTTCTAGGAGATCGACTGCATCTTGCCGTGCCAGCTCTGCTTCTTCCTCTGAGAAGAGTTTGACTCGAGGCGCGTTGTGGAGCAAATCACTAGGGAGCACAACTACGGCTCCGTAGACTAGGAAGAATGGAGTCCTTCGAGTCGACCGGTTAGGGGTTGTCCTCAGTCCCCAAAGTACTGATGGGAGCTCGTCGACCCAAGCTCCTGCTGCATGCTTCAGGTCACGCATCAACCAGGGTTTCAGTCCTTTGAGAATCAATCCATTTGCCCGCTCGGCCTGCCCATTTGACTAAGGATGAGCGACCGAAGCGTAGTCAACTCTCGTGCCTTGGGAGTCACAAAAGGTTCTGAATTCTTCATAATCAAAGTTCGAGCCGTTATCCGTGATGATGCTGTGTGGGATGCCATATCTGAATATCAGTTCCCTGATGAAACTCGCAGCTGTACTTGCTTCAAGGTTTTTAATGGGCTTGGCTTTGATCCATTTGGTGAACTTGTCGACTGCCACCAGCACATGAGTAAATCCACTCCTGTCAGTCCTCAGAGGTCCAACCATGTCCAATCCCCAAACGGCAAAAGGCCAGACGAGCGGAATTGTTTTCAGAGCTCACGCGGGTTTATGAGACATGTTGGAGTAAAACTGACAGCCTTCACACTTGTCCACTATTTCCTTAGCCATCTCATTGGCCCATGGCCAGTAAAATCCGGCTCGGTATGCTTTGGCCACGATGGTCCAAGAGGACGCGTGGTGACCACAGGTTCCCGAGTGAATGTCATTGAGGATCACCCGGCCTTCCTCTGGCGTGATGCACTTCTGGCAGACTCCAGTTGCACTTTCTCTGAACAACTGCCCCTTTATCACAGTAAAGGCCTTTGATCGCCGAACAATCTATCGAGCCTCTTCTTCATCCTCCGGAAGTTCTTTCCTAAGAATGTATGCAATGTACGGCAGTGTCCAGTCGGGAGTAATGACCAAAATCTCCATGACTAGGTCGACCACGGCTGGGATTTCGACTTCAGTCGGATCCGTGGCACTCTTGGGCTGTGGCGACTCTTCAGTGAAAGGATCCTCCTAAACTAAAGGTGAATGAATATGTTCCAAGAACACATTGCGAGGAATGGCCTCTCTCTTTGAACCTATCTTTGCCAACTCATCTGCAGCTTGATTTTTCAATCGGGGTACATGGTGAAGCTCCAACCCTTCAAACTTCTTTTCCAGCTTCCTAACGGCATTGCAATAACCAGTCATGGCTGGACTTCTGACATCCCATTCCTACATCACTTGATTAACCACCAAATCTGAGTCGCCGTATACCATGAGGCGACGAACACCGAGTGAAATGGCCATAGGCAACCCGTATAAAAGTGCTTCATATTCCACCTCATTATTGGAGGAATCAAAATGAATCTGGAGAACATAGTTAAGCTTGTCTCCACTGGGGGACACCAATACTACCCCAGCACCCGATCCGTTTAGCATCTTGGAGCCATCAAAGAACATAGTCCAATGCTCCGAGTGAACTTGAGTCGGCAGTTGCTGCTCAATCCACTCGGCAAGGAAATCTGCGATTTCTTGGGACTTAATAGCTTTCTTTGCCTCAAACTTGATGTCCAGTGGAAGGAGTTCAATCACCCATTTTGCCACTCGACCAGTTGCATCTCTGTTATTCAGAATCTCAAACAATGGTGCGTCGCTGATGACTGTAATAGAGTGATCAGAGAAGTAATGTGCAACCTTCTTCATGGTCATGTATATTCCATAGACAAGTTTCTGATAATGAGGATATCGTTGCTTGGATGGAGTCAAAACTTCAGAGCGGTAATAAACTGGGCACTGAACCTTGTAAGCTTTTCCTTCCTCTACTCGTTCGACCGTGAGTACTGTGCTGACAACTTGTCCAGTGGTTGCAATATAAAGCAGTAAAGATTCTTTGCTGATTGGCGCAGCGAGCACCGGCTAGGTGGAAAGCAGGGTTTTGAGTTTTGCAAATGCTGCATCAGCTTCCTCAGTCTACTCGAATTTATCAGATTTCTTCATCAGTCGGTAAAGAGGCAAGGCCTTTTCACCGAGACGAGAAATGAATCGACTCAAGGCGGCCAAACAACCAGTCAATTTCTGAACATCATGCACTCACACAAGGCGTTTCATTCGGAGGATGGTATCAACTTTTTCTGGATTGGCATCAATCCCTCGTTCGGAAATGAGAAAACCAAGTAACTTTCCTCCGAGAACCCCGAACGTGCACTTTGACGGATTAAGCTTGATATAATACCTCCTTAGGTTGGCAAAGGTTTCTGTGAGGTCAGTCAATAGGTCAGAACCTTTGCGAGACTTGACCATGATGTCATCCATGTACGCTTCCACATTCCAACTAATTTGGGTGAGCAGGCACTTCTGAATCATCCTCATGAATGTGGCTCCAGCATTTTTAAGACGGAATGGCATGGTGACATAGCAAAAGCACCCGAATGGGGTGATGAAGGCTGTTTTTATTTCATCAGGACTATACAGTCGGATCTGATGATACCCGGAATATGCATCTAGAAAAGACAAGCGCTCACACCCCGCAGTCAAGTCAACAATCTAATCGATACGGGGGAGAGGGAAGTGATCTTTCGGGCAGGCCTGATTGATATGCTTGAAATCAATGCACATACGAAGTGAATCGTCCTTCTTAGGGACCATGACGACATTGGCAAGCCACTCGGAGTGGTAGATCTCTCAGATGAACTCTGCTGCTAGCAGCCGAGCCACCTCTTCGCCAATCGCTTTCCTCTTCTGCACGGTGGACCACTGAAGGTGCTCTTTGACGGGTTTTGCCTTGGGGTCGACACGCAAAATGGTGCTTAGCCAGTCCTCTGGGTACACCTGGCATGTCAGAGGGTTTCCATGCAAAGATGTCCCAGTTCTCATGGAGGAATTGGATGAGTGCTTCTTCCTATTTACTTTCGAGTGTCGTTGATATATGAGTCGGCGCGGCATTGGGATCGGTCGGGTGAATATGAATCGGCTTCGTTTCACCAGACGATTGAAATGCAGAATCTGTGGCCGGCTTCTTGGCTCGGAGCAAATCACTCGGATCTGCATTCTTCTGATACTCTTGAAGTTCAACAACTGCCATCTGCGCATCAGCAATTTTGGAACCCTTCTGGAAGCATTCCTCAGCCTTTTGCCGATTGCCAGTAACTGTGATCACACCCTTGGGGCCAGGCATCTTCAACTTGAGGTATACGTAACACAGTCGAGCCATGAAACATGCGTATGCAGGCCTCCCCAGAATGGCATGATAAGCACTCTGGAAATCCACGACTTCAAATGTCAACTTTTCTTTATGGTACTGCTTGGAATCACCGAAAACCATGTCGAGAGCGATCTGGCCGAGTGATTCGGCTTTCTTTCCGGTGATAACACCATGGAAGCTCATATTGCTCTCGCTAAGCTTGGACATCGGGATGCCCATCCCCTTCAAGGTTTCGGCATAAGGGATATTCAGACCGCTACCACCGTCCATCAGCACTTTAGTCAGTCGAGTGCCTCCGACCACTGGGTCGACCACCAGCGCTTGCCTCTCAGGGGTGGCTACACGAGCAGGATGGTCTGACTAGTCGAATGTGATGGCTGTCTGGGACCATTTCAGGTACGTGGTCGTTGTCGCAGAGCAACCATATTCACCTCTGTGTTGATAACCTTCAACTGACTCTTGCTCTCAACATCAGCAAAAATCATGAGAGTGGAATTGACTTTGGGATAACCATCGTCTTCCTCTTCGTCCTCATCTCTGTCTGACTCTTTCTCCTTCTCATTGGGTTGTTTCTCTCAGAACTGTTGGATCAGGAGTCGACATTGTCAAGTGGTATGCTTTGGGTAAATCATATTACCTTCTTCATCTTTCTTTGTGTGGATGTGACACGGCAAATCTAGCACATCATTTCCTGCTTGATCCTTTACCTTCTTAGGGGGCCAGGGCCCCTTAGGTTTTCCCTTAAACTTTCCTTGAGCCACTAATACAATCTCACCGGGTGCCACTGGCTCAGCCTTACGCTTCTGTTTTCGACTGGAGTTACCCCCATCGGCCTCTTGGCCGACTGGTTTACTCTTCCCACTACGAAGTCGATCCTCTTCTTCTCCGTTAGCGTACTGGGTGGCTATCTCCATCATCCGGGTCAGAGTCATATCCCCAGTCCGACCGAATTTCAGGACCAACTCTCGGTACTTGACGCCTTCCTTGAAAGCGCACACTGCTTGATGCTCTGATACATTTTCAACGGTGTGATGCAAAGTGGTCCATCTCTGAATGAATTCCCTCAAAGTCTCATTCGGCTTCTACACACAATGTTGTAACTCGGGCAACCCTGCTGGTCGCTTGCACATGCCCTCAAAAGTCCTGACGGACACTCGAGCTAGTTCCTCCCAACTATGTATACTGCCTGGAGTCAACTGAGTCAACCACGCTCAGGCTGACCCTTCCAACATAAGAGGGAGATGTTTCATTGCTATCTCATCGTTTCCGCCTCCAATCTGCACAGCCACTCGGTAATCTTCAAGCCAAGTTTCGGGCTTGGATTCTCCAGTGAACTTACAAACTCCGGTTGCCAACCTAAAGTTGGGAGGAATCACTGCTGCACTGATGGCTCTGCTGAAACACTCTAGGCCCGAAACATGCAATCTGCTGCCAGTCGGATGATCTCTGCCACGGTCTTCTCTATGCGCTCTGTTTCGGTCGACCAGGCCTTGAACGAGAATGGATCTTGCATCGAAGCCTGGCTCTCTTGGGTCAAATGGAGCTCTGCGTCCGTCACTGTGATGGCGTCTGTCATCGTTCTGCCGAGGCACATACGGCGCACTCCTTGGAGGAGGTGTAGGCACTCGATGATGATTGTCGCGGTTGAACTGATGATCATACTACCCACGGTCTTCACGCCGCAGGGGCGATCTTGGGCCATGGGCCGACTGATGTAGGGCGGAACCCTAGGGGCCAATCTTTCACGTTTGGAGTGGATCCTATGGGGGAACACGAAGAACGCGTGGAAAACACAAGGGAAAACACGGCGAGAAACGAGAGAATCACTAAACCGACAAGTAATCGATCACACAAGGGCTAGATCACCGAACACATAAGGTAGCACAAGATTCAAAATCAACAAAGGTAAGATACAAGGGTAGCCGTTCTTCTCCGTGAGGAGGTCTTGATTGTCTTCCCTTGAAGGGGTCTTGAATCCGCTTGGGGGATCTTCTCCGAATAGGTCGTGAGCTCCAAGGAGAAGTAACCAAGTGGATGAGCAAGGCTCTCACACAAAATATGAGATAAACCAATGCTAACCCTCAAAATGGGGAGGAGGAGGTCTATTTATAGTGCTAAGCCACGAAAGGGTAAGTGAGGGGCGAAGGGGTACACGGGCTTCGGCCCAAGTCACGCACGCAGGCGGGGTCCGGATGATCCGGATGGTGGCCCGGATGATCCGGGTGGGGGGGGTCCGGATGATCCGGGTGACCGTCCGGATGATCCGACTTCATCGAGCAGCTTCGGGTGTCTTCGGGCACGTTAGCCAGATCATTCGGGTGGTCGTCCGGATTGTCCGGGCTCAGTCTGGATTGTCCGGCTGGGGGTCCGGATGATCTGGGCAAGTCCTGTCTTGCTCCATTCTTCTTCTTCCTTCTCCTCTTCCATGCTTGGCCTTGGTCCTTGGATTCTCCATGGTCATCTCGGTTGTACCTGAGTATAGGCAAGGTCCATGCATGAGGTAGTAGCCATGTCTCACATGTGGAAAGTGACGGTTTGAAGAGGAGTGAATTCACCTTGTGTCTAATGGCGTATGTTCGAGGTCTCGTCATATGTCCTCTTGGGGCTTGGAGAGTAGTCGGAGTGTACATGGGGATGAACGTGGGATGCTCCGCATCATCTCCCCCCCCCCTTGGGAAAGATCCGACCTCAGATCGTGATCCTCATCACCATGGAAACGGTTGTCGTAGACGGACTTGTAGTTGGACGAAGTTGAATACATTGCGCAATCCAAGTAGTCCAAGGTGTCGCCAGAGTGATAGACATGCAAAAAGAGCAAACACAAGCAACACTCGGAAATACAATGGTTAGCGCACACAAAGTGTCCATCATGTAAGAATGAGTCCGTGCGGCAAGATTGGTCGTGACAAAGCGCATGAAGCTTATCAAGATGATCTAGAATGAGATGCAAAGCATTCATGTGAGGAAATGCAATCATTGTGCACACAAATGTGTTGTAAATATGATCAATGCAACCACGGTGCAAAATGATGTCATAGTGAGACAGTTTATCAATAGCATGAATATGGCAATGGATATTCAACATGTGTATGTTATCATGCAATTGATGGTGGGCAATATGATCATGATGTATGAATATGCCATCAAGGTAGATCACAACAAATTCACAACATGGAAATTTGCCAAAGTGGTTGTTGTAGTCGTAGCACCGTGTTGGTGGTGGTCGTCTCACGGTCTTCTTTTGTGCTCATGAAGCGTCGACTTGGCGTGAAGTAGGGCTTGTTGGGACTTGTGCATTTGCTCTTGTGGAGCATCTTCATGATGATGATGTCATTGTCGTGCTTGAGCTCGTAGAAGATGTCGTTCTTCATCGTCGTGCACATGATGCTTGGAGGTGACTTGCCCTTCATGACGATGTTGATCACGAACGTGATGGTGGTCGCCATGTAGATGTGGACGAGGACGATTTGCACTTGCATCGCTTTCGCGCTCCGAAGACTTGTGTCTTGAATGTCGCCGCCTTGAAGATGACAAAGGGGAAGAAGACTTGATCAAGGCTCTAATCTCCTCCATCCTTGCATCTTGCTACTCTTTATGTGCAGAAAGCTTCTTGTCGATGTAGTCCCTTTTCCTTGCTTCGGAGTGACGAATGTCGATGGAGATGTTCTCGATGTGCTCTCGCAATCGTGATTGTGCGCCTTGCATTTGTCGTTGTAGATCGAAGATGGACGCTTTGTTGATGTAATTGTTCACGTCGTCGTTGTTGTCGTAGACCGGAGATGAAATGCCTTGCCTATCCATCACAAGACTCGAGCAAATATGAGTGGCAGAAAGAGAAGAACTTATACCAATGTACCTTGACCGATGTTGACAATGAATCAAGTTCACTCAAATGCGGACAATGAAATAGCACTATTAGTACCAATCCTTGTCGGTTCTCACACCTACACAAGTAAAGCTTATGGTGGAGCTCGATGAGGATAGTGGCACAAAAAATTTAATGCAAAATGTTATCAAGAGTCAATAATGTTGAAAGAGATTCACAAATTCGCAAGCGAAACAAATGGACCAATAGCAATATGTGGAACACGGAAACACACACACGGATAGATAAATGGGGTCGTGCAACCAAGGAATGAGCATAAAATGTGGAATCCACGGAAAACACTCGTGTTGCACAACTCAAGAGAGACGCTAGCACGATTGCTCAATAGGCGGATACGACACTTGTGCACAACCTATAAGATGCAAAATGTAGCAACTACTATCCCAAGTATGCTATTATGTATGGTTCCTGGTGTTTCTCTCAAGATGATCCAAGATGATCGGATATGACAATCTTATATGCAATGTGGTATGATGCTATGGCACTTGCTTACAAGCTCTTTGCTCTTTCTCTTTTGCTTAAAAGCTTTATTTATTTTTTTTTCTATGGCCACATTTGCACAATGCACAAACCAAGATAGCAATTGTGTATATGCGGGAACAAACTTGTGACACAAGATATGATAGCAATATATGCACCACGATGATATGGTATGTATGCTATGGGAAGTATGATCACTAATGTGCACAAGTAACGTTCCCGGCAATACTCAAATGGCTAGTCTTGATAGGCAAGTGACGCAAAATGGGCTAGGGGTTAACAGTGCAATGGCAATTGGAATATACAATGGAGGGATACCACGATACCAAGATGATATGGAGGTTACCGTCCTTGGCGATGATGAGTGGCGGTGTTCTTGATGTAGAAACCAAGATGATGGAGGCTCGTCCCTAAGTAGCCGAAACACCTTAGGAAACGAAAAAACCGCGAACTCAAAATCTCAAACGTCAAATGTCAAAATGGTGGTAGCGGAAAGCGGTGGTGGTGTTGCACTAGGCAATGCGGAAGTGGAATGATGGGCTATACACGAGTCGGAGTTGAAGTTGTCGTCCCTAAGTAGCCAAAACACCTTAGGAGACACAAGCCACAACTCAAACAAAATTGGATTAAGTTGGGGGTGGAAATGTATGGTGGGCACGTCTATGCGGAAGTGGTGGTGGTGGTTGATGAAGAAGCAATTGTCCCTAAGTAGCCGAAACACCTTAGGAGACGCAAATCACTACTCAAGCAACCACTAATGCTATGGGGAACAAAATGGGTTAGGTTACGGAAGTGGTGGTGGTAATGCGGATGATGTGGTGGTGGCCCTAGGCAAAGATGCCAAAGTTCCAAATATTTGATGGAGTCAAATGATGTTGGTGGTATTTTTGTGGAATGGGGGGTGTCAATAGCTTCAAAACGAGCTAAAGAACGTCAAAAACGGAGTTTGGATGAATTAGTTATGACCAAAACAAAATTTCAGCCGAGTCAGTGTCAGGGTTAACCGGACATCCGGGAGGAGGTCCAGCTCATCCGGGCTATGTCCGGATGATCCGGGAGTACATCCGGATGATCCGGGTTCGTCAGCTCCGGTTCGGGAATTCGGGCGCGTGGGTTATCCGGACGTTTGGGAGAGGGTCCAGCTGATCCGGGAGAAGGTCCAGATGATCCGGGCAGGTCAAACTGCTCGGGATTTCCTCTCGGGGACGAATTTTTGGCGGAAATGGATGATTTTCGGGGCAAAATTGAGGAGATTTTGTGGACGGAAGGTGGGGAAACTTGGGGAGATGCTAGATCCACTTGAAACCAAGCAAATCCACGAATCAAAATCAACAAAACATCATCAAACCAACAAATCACAAAAAAAATTGGGGCTATTTTTGGTGGGGATTTTCGGATTTAGGACTAAATCAACAAAATCAAGCTAGAAAACACGGGGTAGGGGCTCCAAAAACGTGATCAACGTGGCTCGTGATACCAAGATGATGTAGGGCGGAACCCTAGGGGCCGATCTTTCACGTTTGGAGTGGATCCTACGGGGGAACACGAAGAACGCACGGAAAACACAAGGGAAAACACGGGGAGAAATGAGAGAATCACTAAACTGACAAGTAATCGATCACACAAGGGCTAGATCACCAAGCACATAAGGTAGCACAAGATTCAAAATCAACAAACGAAAGATACAAGGGTAGCCGTTCTTCTTCGTGAGGAGGTCTTGATTGTCTTCCCTTGAAGGGGTCTTGAATCCGCTTGGGGGATCTTCTCCGAAGAGGTCGTGAGCTTCGAGGAGAAGTAACCAAGTGGATGAGCAAGGCTCTCACACAAAATATGAGCTAAACCAACGCTAACCCTCAAAATGGGGAGGAGGAGGTCTATTTATAGTGCTAAGCCACGAAGGGGTAAGTGAGGGGCGAAGGGGTACACGGGCTTCGGCCCAAGTCACGCACGCACGCGGGGTCCGGATGATCCGGGTGTCGGGGGTCCGGATGATCCGAGTGACCGTCCGGATGATCCGGCTTCGTCGAGAAGCTTCGGGTGTCTTCGGGCACGTTAGCCAGATCGTCCGGGTGGTCATCCGGATTGTCCGGGCTCGGTCTGGATTGTCCGACTGGGGGTCCGGATGATCCGGGCAAGTCCTGTCTTGCTCCACTCTTCTTCTTCCTTCTCCTCTTCCATGCTTGGCCTTGATCCTTGGATTCTCCATGGTCATCTCGGTTGTACCTGAGTATAGGCAAGGTCCATGCATGAGGTAGTAGCCATGTCTCACATGTGGAAAGTGACGGTTTGAAGAGGAGTGAATTCACCTTGTGTCTAATGGCGTATGTTCGAGGTCTCGTCATATGTCCTCTTGGGGCTTGGAGAGTAGTCGGAGTGTACATGGGGATGAACGTGGGATGCTCCGCATCACCGACTGGACTGTATCCGCTACCACGGATCTGCTGTGGATCCTATTCCGCGACTGAGACACTGCAGAATTCTGCTCTCCTGCTGCTTGGAGCAAGGCCCGGATCTGTACCAACCCTCGGCCAGCCTCTGACTGGGAAGGTTGGATCGACTCTGCAATTCGGGCCGCAGCTGCAAGTTCTGAATCGGAGTACGGTATACCTTAGGTGGAGGCCGGAAAAGCTGCCGTCGACTGGACTCAGGGACCCGCTCCCGAGCTCGCTCGTGGAGAGCGCGCTGCATGTTCTCCAGTCGAGTGTGCTCATCTAAATTAGCCAAGCGCGCCTCCTCCAAGGCCCGAGCCTCGGGGGTTTCTCCAATGATAGGCGTGTGGAGTGCATCCATGTTGCGGCGACGAAGTTCCTCCCTCTGCTGCGAAGAAAGAGGTTCAGGATGATACTCCTCATGGACTCATGACGGATCGCCGCCAGCATCCTCGCTGTCCTCGCGGCAAAAGCTAGGTGGGCCACGCGGACCATCGACCATCAGGACTTTAGCCGCAGGGTCGCTGCTATCGCACTCGGATGCAGTCTCTGCGGAGCCAGTCGACAGATCGAACGGGCCGTGGAGAGTTTCGTCGGGCTCGATTGCCGCGACTTGATGGGTGGCCGAACGTCGAGCCACCACATGCTTCACCCACCGCTGTAGCCGCGATCGACCGGAACGCTTCCGATGGCGGACAACGGGGAGGGAAGATACCATCGGAGCCGACTGATACTGGGTCAACGGTTGCCGAAGAAGGACGCCATGAATGCACGCGCGAAAGTGCGTCGCCCCTCGGACGGGGAGCGCCTCAACGTCGAGCGGAGCTTCCTGAAGCCACGCCGAGTCGTCGGCGACGAAAACGAGCGCGCCGAGACGGATCTCGTGGCCCTTAGCCAACTCGCCGCTGGAAACCATGATGATGGTCGGAAAAACTTGCAACTTCACCAATCAGTCGCTAAGACACCTGCCCCATGGTGGGCGCCAACTGTCGTGGTTCTAAGACTGATAGTAGAAAGGGGGGTAGGTATGGAGAGGCAAGATCTCAGCTATGGAGAAGGTGTACACACGGGTTTTACAAGTTGAGGCCCTTGTCAGAGGAAGTAACAGCCCTACGTCTCGGTGGTCGATTGGATTAGATGTGTGATATTACAGGGGGTGCGAACCCTTGTGCCAGAGGAGGAGGGTGGCTTATATAGAGTTCGCCAGGACCTCTCCCGCCCTCCATTACAAGGGAGTTAATGTACATAAAGTGCTGGCGTTACTGATAACGCCAGCCTTAAGTGTTGTTAATGACCTTAAAGACTATGGAGTGAATGAGTGTCCATTGCACACTGAGTAACTCCTGGTCTTTGGGAGGTCGAGTGATTCTCTTGTTGGTCGAGTGACAGTAGGTAGAGAGACTACCGAGTGACAAGATGTCGACTGGATTGCACTCGACATCTTCGACCAGGGGTCTCATGGTGTCTCTTGACCTTCTTGCCTTCTTGGGTAGTGACCTTGGGTAGGACGTATAGGTCAGGCCTATGACCCTACCCCAGGTCTGTATCCTCATCACTTAGCTTTAGGTTCAATCTTGCGGTGTCCTTTCCCACTGACAGCAGGGGCAGCAAGGCACGTATTGTATTGTTTCCATCGAGGATAAAAAGATGGGGTTTATATCATATTGCATAAGTTTATCCCTCAACATCATGTCATCTTTCTTAATGTGTTACTCTATTCTTTATGAACTTAATACTCTAGATGCATGCTGGATAGTGGTCGATGTGTGGAGTAATAGTAGTAGATGCAGGCATGAGTCGGTCTACTTGTCACGGACGTGATGCCTATATACATGATCATGCCTAGATAATCGCATAATTATTCACTTTTCTATCAATTGCTCAATAGTAATTTGATCACCCACCGTAATACTTATGCTATCTTAAGAGAAGCCACTAGTGAAACCTATGGCCCCGGGGTCTATCTTTTATCATATAAGTTTTCAATCTACTTTTATTTGCATCTTTACTTTTACAATCTATATCATAAAAATACCAAAAATATTTATCTTATCATATTATGTCTATCAGATCTCACTTTCGCAAGTGGTCGTGAAGGGATTGACAACCCCTTTATTGCGTTGGTTGCGAGGTTCTTGTTTGTTTGTGTAGGTGCGTGGGACTTTTGAGGAGCCTCCTACTAGATTGATACCTTGGTTCTCAAAAACTGAGGGAAATACTTACACTACTTTGCTGCATCACCCTTTCATCTTCAAGGAAAACCAACGCAAGCTCAAGACATAGCAAGAAGGATTTCTGGCGCCGTTGCCGGGGAGGTCTTCACTCAAGTCAAGACATACTAAGTACCCATCACAAACTCATCTCCCTCGCATTTACATTATTTGACATTTGCCTCTCGTTTTCCTCTCCCCCACTTCACCCTTGCCATTTTATTCGCCCTCTCTTTCCCAATCTCCTCTCTCTTTCGCTTGCCTTTTTATTTGCTTGTGTGTTGGATTGCTTGTCGCGATGGCGCAAGATAATACCAAATTGTGTGACTTTTCCAATACCAATAATAATGATTTCCTTAGTACTCTGATTGTTCCTCTTAATTATGTTGAGTCTTGTGAAATCAATGCTGCTTTGCTGAATCTTGTTATGAAAGATCAATTCTCCGACCTTCCTAGTGAAGATGCCGCTACCCATCTAAACAACTTTGTTGATTTGTGTGAGATGCAAAAGAAGAAAGATACGGATAATGATATTGTTAAATTGAAGTTATTTCTGTTTTCACTTAGAGATCGTGCTAAAGTTTGGTTTTCGTCTTTGCCTAAGAATAGTATTGATTCGTGGAATAAGTGTAAAGATGCTTTTATCTCTAAGTATTTTCCTCCCTCTAAGAGCATCTCTCTTAGGAACGATATTATGAATATTAAACAACTTGATCATGAGCATGTTCCCCAATCTTGGGAAAGAATGAAATTGATGATTCGCAATTGCCCTACCCATGGTTTGAATTTATGGATGATCATACAAAAATTTTATGCCGGATTGAATTTTGCTTCTAGAAATCTTTAGATTCGGCCGTGGGAGGCACGTTTATGGAAGAAGCTACAAAACTTCTTGATAATATTATGGCTAATTATTCTCAATGGCACACCGAAAGATCTACTAGTAAGAAAGTGCATGCTATAGAAGAAATTAATGTTTTGAGTGGAAAGATCGATGAACTTATGAAATTGTTTGCTACTAAGAGTGCTTCTATTGATCCCATAAATGAATCTATGGATGTGAATTTTGTTGGTAGGAATAGTTTTGGTAACAATGCCTATAGAGGAAACTTTAATCCTAGACTGTTCCCTAGTAATTCCTCTAATAATTCTAGAAATTCCTACAATAATTCTTATGGTAATTGTAATAAGATGCCCTCTGATTTTGAGAATAGCGTGAAAGAATTTATGATCTCTCAAAAGAGTTTTAATGCCATGCTTGAAGAAAAATTGCTTAAAGTTGATGATTTGGCTAGGAACGTTGATAGACTTTCACTTGATGTTGATTCTTTGAAACTTAGATCTACTCCTCCTAAGCATGATATCAATGAGTCTCTCAAAGCTATGAGAATTTCCATTGATGAATGCAAAGAAAGAACCGCTAGATTGTGTGCTAAGAAAGATTGCTTTGTAAAGGCGTGTTGTTCTAGTTTATATGAAAATAATGATGAAGATCTAAAAGTTATTGATGTGTCCCCTATTAAATCTTTGTTTTGCAATATGAATCTTAATAATGATGGGACTGGAGATGAGTCAACTTTAGTTAAAAGGCGTCCCAATGATTCAGAGTTTTTAGATCTTGATGCTAAATTTGGTAAAAGTGGGATTGGATAGGTCAAGACTTTAAATAGCATTGAACCCACTATCTTGGATTTTAAGGAATTCAATTATGATAATTGTTCTTTAGAAGATTGTATTTCCTTGTTGCAATTCGTTGTGAATTCTCCCCATGCTTATAGTCAAAATAAAGCTTTTACCAAACATATTGTTGATGCCTTGATGCAATCTTTTGATGAAAAACTTAATTTGGAAGTTTCTATACCTAGAAAACTTTATGATGAGTGGGAACCTATTATAAAGATTAAAATTAAAGATCATGAGTGTTATGCTTTATGTGATTTGGGTGCTAGTGTTTCCACGATTCCGAAAACTTTATGTGATATTCTAGGTTTCCATGATCTTGATGATTGCTCTTTAAATTTGCACCTTGCAGATTCCACCATTAAAAAGCCAATGGGAAGGATCAATGATGTTCTCATTGTTGCAAATAGGAATTTGGTGCCCGTAGATTTTATCGTTCTTGATATAGATTACAATCTTTCTTGTCCTATTATTCTTGGTAGACCTTTCCTTAGAACGATTGGTGCGATTATTGATATGAAGGAAGGGAATATTAGATTCCAATTTCCATTAAGGAAAGGCATGGAGCACTTTCCAAGAAAGAAAATCAAATTATCTTATGAATCTATCATGCGAGCTACTTATGAATTGAGTGCCAAAGATGACACTAGTTAGATCTATCCTCGCTTTTATGCCTAGCTAGGGGCGTTAAACGATAGCGCTAGTTGGGAGGCAACCCAATTTTATTTGTGTTTTTTGTTTTTACTTTTGTTTAGCAATAAATTTTGCATCTACTTTCTGTTTAGATGTGTTTTTATGTTTTAGTTAGTGTTTGTGCCAAGTAGAACCTATAGGATAACCTATGGTGATAATTAATTTGATTCTGTTGAAAAACAGAAACTTTGCACGCACAAAAATAATTTTTGTAATTCATAGAAACATGCTTTTGCGTTGATTATTTTTTATGTAGATCAATAGACAAATTGCCCAGGACTTCCTATTTTGGTAGGACTTTTAGAGTTCCAGAAGTATTCTAGAGTTACAGATTTCTACAGACTGTTCTGTTTTTGACAGATTCTGTTTTTCGTGTGTTGTTTGCTTATTTTGATGCATCTATGGCTAGTATGTAAGGGTATGAACCATAGAGAACTTGGAATACAGTAGGTTTAACACCAACATAAATAAATAATGAGTTCATTACAGTACCTTATGTGGTGGTTTTGCTTTCTTGTACTAACGGAGCTTATGAGATTTCCTGTTGAGTTTTGTGTTGTGAAGTTTTCAAGTTTTGGGTAAAGATTTGATGGACTATGAAATAAGGAGTGGCAAGAGACTAAGATTGGGTATGCCCAAGGCACCCCAAGATATTCAAGAATCGCCAAAATCCTAAGCTTGGGGATGCCCCGGAAGGCATCCCCTCTTTCGTCTTCGTTTATCGGTAACTTTACTTGGAGCTATATTTTTATTCGCCACATGATATGTGTTTTGCTTGGAGCGTATTTTATGATATTAGTCTTTGCTTTTTAGTTTACCACAATCATACTTGTTGTACACACCTTTTGGGAGAAACCCACTTGATTGGAATTTATTAGAATACTCTATGTGCTTCACTTATATCTTTTGAGCTAGATAGTTTTTGCTCTAGTGCTTCACTTATATCTTTTAGAGAACGGTGGTGGCTTAATTTTGTAGAAATTGTTAGTCTCTCATGCTTCACTTATATTATTTTGAGAGTCTCTTAGAACAGCATGGTATTTGCTATGGTTATAAAATTGGTCCTAGAATGATGAGCATCCAAGTTGGGTATAATAAAACTATCATAGGAAGTGAATTGGATGCTATGATCAATTTGATACTTGATAATTGTTTTGAGATATGGAGGTAGTGATATTAGAGTCATGCTAGTTGGGTGATTATGAATTTAAAGAATGCTTGTCTTGAAGTTAGCAAGTCCCGTAGCATGCACATATGGTGAAAGTTGTGTAACAAATTTGAAACATGAGGTGTTCTTAGATTGTGCATCCTTATGAGTGGCGGTCGGGGACGAGCAATGGTATTTTCCTACCAATCTACCCCCCTAGGAGCATGCGCATAGCGCTTGGTTTTTGATGACTTGTAGATTTTTGCAATAAGTATATGAGTACTTTTTTACTAATGTTGAGTCCATGGATTATACGCACTCTCACCCTTCCATCATTGCTAGCCTCTTCAGTACCGTGCATTGCCCTTTCTCACCTTGAGAGTTGGTTTAAACTTCGCCGATGCATCAAAACCCCGTGATACGATATGCTCTATCACACATAAACCTCCTTATATCTTCCTCAAAATAGCCACCATACCTACCTATTATGGCATTTCCATAGCCATTCCGAGATATATTGCCATGCAACTTTCCACCGTTCCGTTCATCATCATGACATGCATCATCATTGCCATATTGCCTTGCATGATCATGTAGTTGACATCGTATTTGTGGCAAAGCCACCATGCATAATTTTTCATACATGTCACTCTTGATTCATTGCCCATCCCGGTACACAGCCGGAGGCATTCATATAGAGTCATATCTTGTTCTAGTTTTGGGTTGTAATTCATGAGTTGTAAATAAATAGAAGTGTGATGATCATCATTATTAGAGCATTGTCCCCCCCCCCAAAAGGCCAAATAAAAAAAGGAAAGGCCAAAAAAAGAAAGGCCAAATAAAAAAAAGGAAGGCCCAAAAAAATAAAAAATAAAAAATAAAAAAGGGGGCAATGTTACTATCTTTTTCCACACTTGTGGTTCAAAGTAGCACCATGTTCTTCATGTAGAGAGTCTCATATGTTGTCACTTTCATATACTAGTGGGAATTTTTCATTATAGAACTTGGCTTGTATATTCCTACGAGGGCTTCCTCAAAATGCCCTAGGTCTTCGTGAGCAAGCAAGTTGGATGCACACCCACTAGTTTCTTTTGTTGAGCTTTCATACATTTATAGCTCTAGTGCATCCGTTGCATGGCAATCCCTACTCCTCATGTTGACATCAATTGATGGCCATCTCCATAGCCCATTGATTATCCTCGTCAATGTGAGATTTTCTCCTTTTTTGTCTTCTCCACACAATCCCCATCATCATACTCTATTCCACCCATAGTGCTATATCCATGGCTCACGCTCATGTATTACGTGAAAGTTGAAAAAGTTTGAGATTATTTAAGTACGAAACAATTGCTTGGATTTTCATTGGGGGTGTACAAGATGGGAGCATTTTTGTGTGACGAAAATGAAGCATAGCCTAACTATAAGATTTTGTAGGGATGAACTTTCCTTAGCCATGTTATTTTGAGAAGACATGATTGCTTTGATTAGTATGCTTGAAGTATTACTATTTCTTATGTCAATATGAACTTTTATTTTGAATCATTTGGATCTGAACATTCATGCCACAATAAAGAAAATTACATTGAGAATTATGCTAGGTAGCATTCCACATCAAAAATTCTATTTTTATCATTTACCTACTCGAGGACGAGCAGGAATTAAGCTTGGGGATGCTTGATACGTCTCCAACATATCTATATTTTTTTATTGTTCCATGCTATTATATTACCCGTTTTGGATGTTTATGGGCTTCACTTTACACTTTTATATCATTTTTGGGACTAACCTACTAACCGGAGGCCTAGCCCGTATTGCTGTTTTATTGCCTATTTCTGTGTTCCGAAGAAAAGGAATATCAAACGGAGTCCAAACGGAATGAAACCTTTGGGAGCGATCTTTTTGGAACAAACGTGATCCAGAGGACTTGGAGTGGAAGTCAAGAAACAATCGAGGCAGCCACAAGGGTGGAGTGCGCCCCCCTGCTGGGCGTGCCCCCTGTCTCGTGGGCCCCTCGGGCATCCACCGACATACTTCTTCCTCCTATATATACCCATGTAACCCGAAAACATCAGAAGCGACCACGAAAACTATTTCCACCGCCGTAACCTTCTGTATCCACGAGATCCCATCTTGGAGCCTTCGTCGGCGCTCCATCGGAGGGGGAATCAACCATGGAGGGCTTCTACATCAACACCATAGCCTCTCTGATGAGCTGTGAGTAGTTTACCACAAACCTTCGGGTCCATAGTTATTAGCTAGATGGCTTAATCTCTCTCTTTGAATCTCAATATAAAGTTCTCCTTGATCTTCTTGGAGATCTATTCGATGTAACTCTTTTTGCAGTGTGTTTGTCGAGATTCGATGAATTGTGGGTTTATGATCAAGTTTATCTATGAGAAATATTTGAATCTCCTCTGAATTCTTTCATGTGTGATAGAGGCAAAGGTGTCCCGTCTTTTCATGAGATGATGGATTTCGCTTTGGTGGAAGTCGACTTTGACGATCCGACTACGATCGTGCGAGGACGTCGCGCCTTAGCAATCGCTAAACCAACTCCGAGAGGTTATTGACCATGCCGGAGCACGATCAACCTGACCACGAGGGTCTGTTTCCTGCGAGCAAACGAAGAACAAGCAAGAAACTGAGATTGCAATCTAGATATTGTGAATATAAGATGAAAGCTTTATTGATCAAGGTGGGGTTCTGTGACGCCTTTGTCTGGTCGTTGAACACAAACGAAGTACGCGAAGTTGCAGCTATGGAGAACTTTTAATCTAAACAAAACCCAAAGTCTAAACGATGCCCTAAGGGCTGTATATATGGAGGAAGAGGGGGGGAATTTCGTGGCCCTTGGTGGAGGTCCGAAATCAACCCTATCTCTTGTTTCCCCACACATACGGACTCTAAAAATAGCCTATACTTATGTATTTCGAAAATACATGGGCCTGGCCCAATAATAAGGTGACGCGGCACCTAGAATAGCCTCGGGATGAAATTTATGAAGTGGCATCTTGTATATTTCGTCCAAGGCTTCATGCACCCATTATGGTGGCTTCAAAGTCCTGAAATCATCACTTGTAACTCCGTTCTTGTTCCCCTTGCGCATGCCATCATCTCCATGCTTGTTCTTGCTCCAATGTTCATCCTTCTCCAAGCTAGGCCCTTCATTTGTAAGCAAAACAAATGTATCCAATTTAGGTAGCATCATATTCTCATGAACATTAAAATCATTACCAAGAAACGAAAGTACCTGGTAATTTAGTTGGCGTGCGCGAGCTCTAGTAATTGGTCCAGTATGTATAGTAGCAGGGGCTGTGGGTGTAACAATGGTATTGATGTCCTCATCATCCTCCCCTTCTTGAAATGAAGTCATCCTCGGCGGAAGTTCATCTTCCTCACCCAAATAAGGCTTCAAATTTGCAATGTTAAAAGTGGGACTAACCCCAAAATCTGCAGGCAGCTCAAGTTTATATGCATTATCATTTATTTTCTCCAACACCTTAAAGGACCATCAGCACGTGGCATTAGCTTTTATTTGCACAAATCAGGAAATCTATCCTTACGCAAATGTAACCAAACAAGATCTCCAGGTGCAAACACAACATGTTTTCTACCCTTATCTCCAGCAAGTTTATATTTAGCATTCATACGTTCAATGTTTTCCTTAGTTAACTCATGCATTTTTAAAATCAATTCAGCACGTTGTTTAGCATCAAAATTAACCTTCTTCGAAGATGGAAGAGGCAACAAATCAATAGGTGCACGAGGTAGGAAACCATACACAACTTCAAAAGGGCACATCTTAGTAGTAGAACGCAATGAACGATTATAAGCAAATTCAATATGAGGCAAGCATTCCTCCCACATTTTCTTATTATTCTTCAAAACATCCCTAAGCATAGTAGACACTGTTCTATTGACTACTTCAGTTTGTCCATCAGTTTGTGGGTGACAAGTAGTACTAAAAAGTAGTTTAGTCCCCAACTTAGCCCATAAACATCTCCAAAAGTGGCTAAGAAATTTAGTATCACGATCTGAAACAATAGTATTTGGCACACCATGCAAGCGAATAATTTCACGAAAGAACAAATCAGCAACATTAACAGCATCATCGCTTTTATGACATGGTATAAAGTGTGCCATTTTCGAGAATCTATCCACGACAACAAATAGGCTATCCCTCCCCTTCTTTGTTCTCGGTAAACCTAAAACAAAGTCCATAGATATATCCTCCCAAGGAACGCTAGGTACAGGCAAAGGCATATATAAACCATGAGGATTGAGTTGTGACTTAGCTTTTTGACATGTAGTGCAGTGAGCAATAAAACACTCAACATCCCGTCTCATCTTTGGCCAAAAGAAATGTGTAGCAAGTACGTCCTCCGTCTTCTTCACGCCAAAGTGTCCCATTAGTCCTCTTCCATGCGCCTCCTGCAACAACAAAAGATGAACAGAGCTAGCTGGAATGCATAGCTTGTTAGCACGGAACACAAATCCATCATTAACGACGAACTTGTTCCATGTTCTTCCTTCTTTACAATTCTGCAATACATCTTTAAAATCAGCATCATGCACATATTGATCTTTGATGGTCTCCAAACCAAATATTTTGAAGTCAAGTTGTGAATACATAGTATAGCGACGAGACAATGCATCATCAATAACATTTTCTTTACCCTTCTTGTGTTTAATGACATAAGGGAAAGTCTCAATGAATTCAACCCATTTAGCATGTCTACGATTCAGTTTAGCTTGACTTTTAATATGTTTCAAAGATTCATGATCAGAATGTATAACAAATTCTTTGGGCCATAAATAATGTTGCCATGTTTCTAAAGTCCGAACAAGAGCATATAATTCTTTATCATAAGTAGAATAATTCAGACTAGGCCCACTCAATTTTTCAGAAAACTATGCAACAGGTTTGCCATCTTGTAATAATGCACCTCCTAATCCAATTCCACTAGCATCACATTCAAGCTCAAAAGTCTTATTAAAATTAGGAAGTTGGAGTAAAGGAGCATGTGTCAACTTATCTTTCAATACCGTGAAGGCTTCTTCCTGTGCGGTACCCCAAACAAAAGGCACATCCTTCTTTGTAAGCTCGTTGAGAGGTGCAGCAATGGTGCTGAAATCTCTCACAAAACGCCTATAGAATCCAGTGAGGCCAAGAAAACTCCTCACTTGTGTGACCGTTTTGGGCTGCGGCCAACTCTCAATAGCTTCAATCTTGGCTTTGTCAACTTCAATTCCCTGTGGAGTAACAACATAGCCAAGAAAAGATACTCGGTCGGTGCAAAAGGTGCACTTCCCAAGGTTACCAAACAAATGTGCATCATGTAGAGCAATAAAAACAACATGTAAATGTTCCAAATGTTCTTCCAAAGATCTGCTATAAAGCAATATGTCATCAAAGTAAACTACCATAAATCGTCCAATGAAAGCACGTAAAACTTCGTTCATTAATCTCATGAAAGTACTAGGTGCATTAGTTAACCCAAAAGGCATGACTAACCACTCATATAATCCAAACTTAGTTTTAAATGCTGTTTTCCATTCATCTCCCAGTTTCATACGAATTTGATGGTATCCACTATGCAAATCAACTTTGGAGAATATTGTAGAGCCACTCAATTCATCAAGCATATCATCTAGCCTAGGAATAGGATGACGATAACGAATAGTAATATTATTAATGCCTCTACAATCAACACACATATGTGATGTACCATCCTTTTTCGGCACTAGAATAATAGGAACAGCACAAGGACTAAGGGATTC
Organism: Triticum dicoccoides; assembly: GCF_002162155.2. Lineage (NCBI taxonomy): Eukaryota > Viridiplantae > Streptophyta > Magnoliopsida > Poales > Poaceae > Triticum > Triticum dicoccoides. The sequence continues at coordinate 267,811,349 of NC_041381.1, read as the reverse complement.
GCGTATATAACCTTTGTCGAGCAGCTCTTGTACTTGACGCATAATCTCCTTCGTCTCCTCTAGATTGGTACGGTATGGTGCACGGTTGGGTAATGATGCACCGGGAATTAAGTCAATCTGATGCTCAATCCCTCGAATGGGAGGTAATCCCGGTGGCACGTCTTGTGGAAAGACGTCAGCGAACTCCTGCAAAATGTTAGTGATAGCAGGAGGCAAAGAGGAAGGCACGTCCTCGAATGAAAATAATGCCTTTTGCACACAAAAGCACAGCAAACAGATTTGCTGAAATCTAGCTCATCAATATCAGATTTAGTGGCAAGTAAACATGCACATTTCAATTTAATTTCAGAAGCAACACTAGATGGGTTACAATTAGGCTTCATTTGTTGCTCAAATTCTTTTGCCATAATCTGATTTTCACTCTTATTTTTCCCCTGTTTTGCTTTATTAGCTCTATTAATATCATCTTTCAAAATGGACTCAGGAGTCATAGGAAGCAAAGTAATATTTTTATCCTTATGAACAAGAGTATACTGATTGTTTCTACCACGGTGTACATATTTTTTATCAAATTGCCATGGTCGACCAAGTAATAAGGAACATGCTTGCATAGGTACCACATCACAATCAACATAATCAACATATGTAGAGATACTAAAATGCACACGAACAATACGTGTAACCTTAACCTTGCCGCTGTTGTTGAACCATTGGATGTAGTAAGGATGTGGATGTGGTCTTGTGGTGAGAGATAGCTTCTCCACCATCTCCATGCTAGCCAAGTTGTTGCAGCTCCCTCCGTCTATGATGACGCGCACAGAACGTTCCTTCACAACTCCCTTTGTATGGAACAAATTGTGCCTCTGATTTTGCTCAGCTTGTGTGACCTGCACACTTAAAACATGTTGCGCAACTAAACATTCATACCTGTCAGCGTCTTCAGGAGCCATGTATTGCGTCTCATGATCAGAATCATCTCCACCATGTTCTTCACGTGTAATAAGAGCCAAAGTCTCCTCATCATAGTCACTAGCGGACTCATACCCACCATCCTCAGTAGCAATCATCACATGCTGAGATTTGTATTCTCTCGCATAATGACCTCTTCCCTTACAACGACGACAAATAATATCACTTGTGTGCCCTGTTGATGCCATGTAAGAAGAAGAACTCTGTGGAGGCCCGGCAGGTGCGCTCTTGGCAGATAATGGTGGTTGTGCCTGCTTTCTTGTATCACGGCTGGAGGTGGCACCTGATGGAGGTGTTGGTGCAGTTGAAGTAGAAGATGCACGCGGTGTCCATGATGAAGGTCGGCCTGCAGAAAAGTTAGTTTGCGCCAATGCTTGTCGATCCTGCACTTCACGTTCGGCTTTACAAGCAAGATGGAATAAACGAGTGATATTAGTATACTCCTTATACTCTAGAATGGTCTGAATCTCTCTATTCAATCCACCCATAAAACGTGCAAGCATAGCTTCATTCTCCTCAACAATACCACATATAATCATGCCAGTTTGTAATTCCTGATAATATTCTTCTACAGAATTTTTCCCTTGTCTTAAGCGCTGCAATTTTTGAAGCAATTCACATTGATAATATGGTGGAACCCAACGAGTATGCATAGCAGTTTTCAAAGCAGCCCAAGTAGTTGGAATAGGATATAATCTACAATGTTCAGACCACCATACACATGCAAAACTAGTGAAAGCACAAACAGCAGCGGCAACCCGTCTCTCCTCATGATATTGTAAACATGTAAATCATTGTTCAGTTTCTAACTCCCAAGTAAGATATATATCAGGAACATATCTACCCTCAAATGGTGGAATATTCAATTTCAGTTTAGGAAGATGGTCATGATCTTGTACCTGAGGGAGAGCCCTACCATTATGATTATTTGCATGTGGACGACCTGGTGGTTGTGGTGCAGGTGGTTGCACGTAGTTCTGATTTTGATCAACCTCATCCTCGTAATCTCCCACATAATCATCCTCCTCCGCATCAGCAGCAGGAGCCACAGAAGTATCAACAGCAGCACCAACAGTTTGGCCAAACGCAAGAGGGACACGGCTCGCTCGGCGGAGGGCTGTTTCGCGACGTGGAGGTAGTCGTCGTCGTTGTTGTTGTTGTAGAGGTGCGTTAGGTGCAGCGGGTGGTGGTGGTGGAAGACGCGCGAGCAATTCATTAAACTTGTTATCGAGCTTTGTTTCGAACATCTTCTCCATGCCATCTATATTCTCCATGGCATCTTCAAATCTGTTTGGCACATCTTGCACCTGTCCACTCATCATTTGCTGAAATTTATCATGCAAATCCTTATTCGTCATGTTCTCCCGGTCAGTCTCGTCGGCTTGTGATCCTGGCATGGTTAGCAGCAATAGAAACACACAAGAATATGATCCTACAGACTACTAACAAGAGGTGGTGGTGGGTGTCACAAATCCGTCAAGCAAATCTCAAATTCTTACCAGTTCTTACCCAGCAGCAGGCGGTGATCGGCAACCATTATAGTCAAAACTCTCAAAGCTTGGATAGAGCGATTACCAGGGAGAGTCAAACGCACGATGTAGATGTATGTGGAGCTGGGAAGGCTTATAATATGGTAGCAAAAAGGGTCAGCAATAATCAATTCAGAGATGCAAAGTTGAATAAACGCTCAACTACGGTACTGTGTTGGTCCTAGGCTAGACTGTGCTAGAGACGCGAGCCTAGAACACTAACAAAATCACGGCGCTGCACGTAAACAAGGGAGGAGCACACTCTGAATTTTTTTTCTTTTTTTTTCACTTTTTTTTGCACTTTTTTTTCCTCTTTTTTTTTGCTCTGCAACAAATTTTTTTCCCGAAAAAGTCTACAAATGTCCTAAAAACTGCCTAGCCAGAATTTTCCAGACTTAGTTTTTTTTTTGAAACTGGAACTATTTTTCTTCTGCAGATGGTTCAGAAGTTGGGGAGTCCTACTCTGTCACGACTCAGAGTATCGCATGATCTGGAAATCGAGAACAAAGCAACAATTACTGGACTCGGACTAGGACTGGTGGCCGAGATGAATCTGGTGGAAACTCGGACTGGTGGCGGATATTTGCAGGGCGATGGAACACAGACTGGTGGCGAATCTTTGAAGGAGGTGGACTCAGATTAGCGTGATGGCGGGGATATGTGGTATATGGTAACGGCGATGATGATGGTGGTATATGGCAGCGGTGATGACGATGGTGGTATATGGCAGCGGTGATGACGATGGTGCAGCGGCGACGTGACAACTTATGAACAGAACTCGAAACTCTAAAGTACTAGACGCTAGGACCAGCAACTTGACACGACGATGCAACCGCAAATTCAACAAAGCAAATACAGAAAAGATTATGCAAAGGCTCGGATTGGTTCGGATAAGATGAACTAACCCTAATTTTTTGTGGCTTTTTCGTGGACTATAGGTATGAAGAACAGACTCGATCTAAACTACGAAAACTGTAAAATCTCACCGAGCAACCTGGAAATCTGATACCACTTGATAGAGGCAAAGGTGTCCCGTCTTTCGATGAGATGATGGATTTTGCTTTGGTGGAAGTCAACTTTGACGATCCGACTACGAACGTGCGAGGACGTCGCGCCTTAGCAATCGCTAAACCAACTCCGAGAGGTTATTGACCACGCCGGAGCACGATCAACCTGACCACGAGGGTCTGTTTCCTACGAGCAAACGAAGAAAAAGCAAGAAACTGAGATTGCAATCTAGATATTGCGAATATAAGATGAAAGCTTTATTGATCAAGGTGGGGTTCTGTGACGCCTTTGTATGGTCGTTGAACACAAACGAAGTACGCGAAGTTGCAGCTATGGCGAACTTTTAATCTAAACAAAACCCAAAGTCTAAACGATGCCCTAAGGGGTATAAATATGGAGGAAGAGGGGGGGGGATTTCATGGCCCTTGGTGGAGGGGTCCGAAATCAACCCTATCTCTTGTTTCCCCACACATACGGACTCTAAAAATAGCCTATACTTATGTATTTCGAAAATACATGGGCCTGGCCCAATAATAAGGTGACGCAACACCTAGAATAGCCTCGGGACGAAATTTATGAAGTGGCATCTTGTATATTTCATCCAAGGCTTCATGCACCCATTATGGTGGCTTCAAAGTCCTGAAATCATCACTTGTAACTCTGTTCTTGTTCCCCTTGCGCATGCCATCATCTCCATGCTTGTTCTTGCTCCAATGTTCATCCTTCTCCAAGTTAGGCCCTTCATTTGTAAGCACAATAAATGTATCCAATTTAGGCAGCATCATATTCTCATGAACATTAGAATCATTACCAAGAAACAAAAGTACATGGTAATTTAGTTGGCGTGCGCGAGCTCTAGTAATTGGTCCAGTATGTATAGCAACAGGGGCCGTGGGTGTAACAATGGTATTGATGTCCTCATCAATGTGTGGTTAAATTATCTTTGCAAGTCTCTTCGAATTATCAGTTTGGTTTGGCCTACTAGATTGATCTTTCTTTCAATGGGAGAAGTGCTTAGCTTTGGATTCAATCTTGCGGTGTCCTTTCCTAGTGACAGCAGGGGCAGCAAGGCACGTATTGTATTGTTGCCATCGAGGATAAAAAGATGGGGTTTATTTCATATTGCATGAGTTTATCCCTCTACATCATGTCATCTTTCTTAATGCGTTACTCTGTTCTTTATGAACTTAATACTCTAAATGCATGCTGGATAGCGGTCAATGTGTGGAGTAATAGTAGTAGATGTAGGCAGGAGTCGGTCTACTTGTCACGGACGTGATGCCTATATACATGATCATGCCTAGATAATCTCATAAGTATTCGCTTTTCTATCAATTGCTCGATAGTAATTTGATCACCCACCGTAATACTTATGCTATCTTGAGAGAAGCCACTAGTGAAACCTATGGCCCCCGGGTCTATATTTTATCATATAAGTTTTCAATCTACTTTTATTTGCATCTTTACTTTTCCAATCTATATCATAAAAATACCAAAAATATTTATCTTATCATATTATCTCTATCAGATCTCACTTTCCCAAGTGGTCGTGAAGGGATTGACAACCCCTTTATTGCGTTGGTTGCGAGGTTGTTTGTTTGTGTAGGTGCTGGGACTTTTGAGGAGCCTCCTACTGGATTGATACCTTGGTTCTCAAAAACTGAGGGAAATACTTACACTACTTTGCTGCATCACCCTTCCCTCTTCAAGGAAAACCAACGCAAGCTCAAGACGTAGCAGTCCTCTTCGGCACATGCCGGGATACATACTTAATCCTTCTTCCTTCTGGGGTGGTGAGCATAATCGACTTGCTGGCGCAGTCAGTGTTCCCTCCATACTTTGATAACCAATCCATGCCTAATATTATATCTAGTCCTTATGACTCCAATACTATTAGGTCTGAGGGGAACACATAGTTACCAATCCTTAATGGTAACCGATCACACCATAGGTTGGCCATATACTCTGCTCCTGGCGAGTTTACTAACATGGGTGACCTAAGGGCTTGTGTTGGCAAGTTATACTTATCCACAAATCCCCTTGATATGTATGAATGCGATGCACCAGTATCAAAAAGAACGATTGCAGTAAATGACTTAACCAAAAACTTACCTATAACTGCATCTGGCTGTGCTTCAACCTCCTCCATGCTAACGTGCTTCACTTGTCCCCTATTAAAAGGGTTGGGCTTCTTCCCAGAGCTTCCATTGCCATTTCCATTCTTTGCTTCAGAACACTTCGTGGTGTAATGTCCATTCTTCCCGCACTTGAAACAAGTAGTGTGACTTAGATCCTTCTTGACGGGCGTTGCTGGGTTGGAACGGTTCAGGCCGTTGCTTCCTCCATTCCCATTCCCATTCTTGGGGCCACTATGATTATGCGAACTTCCTCCATTGGAGTTATGGCCTCCATGGTTATGGTGAATATGTCCTCCCGAGTTCGAGGTAAAATGAGGCCTCTGTTGAGCTCCTGAATTGTACTTCCCTTGTCCATACTTCCTCTTGCGGTTATCTATCTGCTGCTACTTCCCTTCAATCATAAGAGCTCTGTCTACCAACACCTGGTAGTTGTTGAAGGTTGCCACCATCAACTGCATGCTCAGCTCATCATTCAGTCCTTCCAGAAACTTCTGCTGCTTAGCAGCATCCGTAGCGACGTCATCCGGGGCATAACATGCTAACTTACTAAACTCATCCACATACTAGCCCACCGTGCGTCCTCCTTGGTGCAAGTTGTGAAACTCGCACTTCTTCATGTTAATAGCTCCTGCTGAAACATGGGCAGTGCGGAAAGCATGCTGAAACTGGTCCCATGTAACAGTGTCAATGGGGTAAGTGGCAGTGAAATTCTCCCACCATGATGTTGCGGGTCCATCAAGCTGATGTGCGGCAAAACGCACTCTCTCCGCATCTGTGCATCCTGCGGTGGTCAGCTCCCTTCCAATCTTGCGGAGCCAATCATCTGCAACAATCGGCTCGGTGCTACTAGAAAACACCAACGGATTCAGCCTTAGGAAACGGGCTAAGTGATCAACAGGTGGTGCTGGTGGTTATTGTTGTTGGTGTTCCCTTGGTTCTGATTTTGGACTAGTAGCTGCATCAGGGTATTTTGCTGCTGGATCAACTGAGTGAGCTCCGGTGGAAAAGCAAATCCATTGTCACGTCTCGGAGGCATCTGATGGGTATAGAAAAGGTGAGAAAACAGAATAGAATGAGGTCTAAGGGAAAACACTACCCATATGCACATGAGACAAACACAATCATATCACTTCAATCAATTCAAACAAGGGCATACAATCGGTCTAACTATCGTTACAGAAGTGCTTGGACTATACTATATACATGGGAAAATACTACTACTGATATGGTGGTCCACTAGAAGTTTTAATCGGTAGAAGACTCCATGATATCCACTCCAGCTTCATCAACATAGTCATCATCGCTATCGTCGGGGTCTAAGTCGGTGTCGTCGATGATGATGTAGTCCTCCGAACAAATGTCCTTGGAATCATCATCATCTCCTCCTGGCGCGGGGTCTCCCATGAATACTCCTAGCTTCCTTGTCAGATCGTCATTCTTCTCCACGAGTATCGTCATTTCCTCCTCATATCCATCGCGTGTAGACTTGAGTTTTCCTCCAGCTTCGTGATCCTAGTCATTGCCTTCTTCAGATCTATCATGCCTGCGCACATCTGGTTCTCCTGGTGACGAATGTGTTGGTTTAACTCATGGATGGAAGTTGCAATGGACCTATCCCTCCTTGTTGGAAATATGCCCTAGAGGCAATAATAAATAAGTTATTATTATATTTCTTTGTTCATGATAATAGTCTTTTATTCATGCTATAACTGTATTATCCGGAAATCGTAATACACATGTGAATACATAGACCACAATATGTCCCTAGTGAGCCTCTAGTTGACTAGCTCGTTGTGATCAACAGATAGTCATGGTTTCCTGGCTATGGACATTGGATGTCGTTGATAACGGGATCACATCATTAGGAGAATGATGTGATGGACAAGACCCAATCCTAAGCATAACACAAAGATCGTGTAGTTCGTTTGCTAGAGCTTTGCCAATGTCAAGTATCTCTTCCTTTGACCATGAGAGCGTGTAACTCCTAGATACCGTAGGAGTGCTTTGGGTGTATCAAACGTCACAACGTAACTGGGTGACTATAAAGGTGCACTACAGGTATCTCCAAAAGTATCTATTGTTTTATGCGGATCGAGACTGGGATTTGTCACTCTGTGTAAACGGAGAGGTATGTAGATGCACTCTCCTTCCCCTCGTTGCTGGTTTCTCCATAGATAGATCTTGGTGACACGTAGGAAAATTTTGAATTTCTGCTACGTTCCCCAACAGTGGCATCATGAGCTAGGTCTATTGCGTAGATTCTTTGCACGAGTAGAACACAAAGTAGTTGTGGGCGTTGATTTTTTTCAATATGCTTACCGTTACTAGTCCAATATTGTTTCGACGGTATTGTGGGATGAAGCGGCCCGGACCGACCTTACACGTACTCTTACGTGAGACAGGTTCCACCGATTGACATGCACTTGGTGCATAAGGTGGCTAGCGGGTGCCAGTCTCTCCCACTTTAGTCGGAACAGATTCGATGAAAAGGGTCCTTATGAAGGGTAAATAGGAATTGGCATATCACGTTGTGGTTTTGCGTAGGTAAGAAACGTTCTTGCTAGAAACCCATAGCAGCCACGTAAAACATGCAACAACAATTAGAGGACGTCTAACTTGTTTTTGCAGGGTATGCTTTGTGATGTGATATGGCCAAGAAGAATGTGATGAATGATATGTGATGTATGAGATTGATCATGTTCTTGTAATAGGGATTCACGACTTGCATGTCGATGAGTATGACAACCGGCAGGAGCCATAGGAGTTGTCTTTATTTATTGTATGACCTGCGTGTCATTGAACAACGCCATGTAATTACTTTACTTTATTGCTAACCGGTAGCCATAGTAGTAGAAGTAATAGTTGGCGAGACAAGTTCATGAAGACACGATGATGGAGATCATGATGATGGAGATCATGGTGTCATGCCGGTGACGATGATGATCATGGAGCCCCGAAGATGGAGATCAAAAGGAGCAAAATGATATTGGCCATATCATGTCACTATTTGATTGCATGTGATGTTTATCATGTTTATGCATCTTGTTTACTTAGGACGACGGTAGTAAATAAGATGATCCCTTACAAAATTTCAAGAAGTGTTCTCCCCTAACTGTGCACCGTTGCTACAGTTCGTCGCTTCTAAGCACCACGTGATGATCGGGTGTGATGGATTCTTACGTTCACATACAACGGGTGTAAGACAGTTTTACACAGCGAAAACACTTAGGGTTAACTTGACGAGCCTAGCATGTACAGACATGGCCTCGGAACACGGAGACCGAAAGGTCGAGCATGAGTCGTATAGTAGATACGATCAACATGAAGATGTTCACCGATGATGACTAGTCCGTCTCACGTGATGATCGGACACGGCCTAGTTGACTCGGATCATGTAATCACTTAGATGACCAGAGGGATGTCTATCTGAGTGGGAGTTCATTAGATGAACTTAATTATCCTGAACATAGTCAAAAGACCTTTTGCAAATTATGTCGTAGCTCGCGCTTCAGTTCTACTGTTTTAGATATGTTCCTAGAGAAAATATAGTTGAAAGTTGAAAGTAGCGATTATGCGGACAGTAGAAAGCTTATGTCCTTAATGCACTGCTCAGTGTGCCGAACCCCAAACGTCGTTTGTGGATGTTGCGAACATCGGACATACACGTTTTGATAACTACGTGATAGTTCAGTTAAATGGTTTAGAGTTGAGTCACTAAAGACGTTTTCGAAACATCGCGGAACATATGAGATGTTTCAAGGGTTGAAATTGGGATTTCAGGCTCGTGCCCACGTCAAGAGGTATGAGACCTCCGACGATTTTCTTAGCCTGCAAACTAAGGGAGAAAAGCTCAATCGTTGAGCTTGTGCTCAGATTATCTGAGTGCAACAATCACTTGAATCGAGTGGGAGTTGATCTTCCAGACAAGATAGTGATGTTTCTCCAAAGTCATTGCCATCAAGCTGCTAGAGCTTCGTGATGAACTATAACATATCAGGGATAGATATGATGATCCTTGAAATATTCGTGATGTTTGACACCGCAAAAGTAGAAATCAAGAAGGAGCATCAATTGTTGATGGTTGGTGAAACCACTAGTTTCAAGAAGGGCAAGGGCAAGAAGGGATACTTCATGAAACGGCAAATCAGCTGCTGCTCTAGTGAAGAAACCCAAGGTTGAACCCAAATCCGAGACTAAGTGCTTCTGTGATAAGGGGAATGGTCACTAGAGCAGAATTACCCTAGATACTTGGTAGATGAGAAGGCTGGCAAAGTCGATAGAAGTATATTGGATATACATTATGTTAATGTGTACTTTACTAGTACTCCTAGTAGCACCAGGGTATTAGATACCGGTTCGGTTGCTAAGTGTTAGTAACTCGAAATAAAAGCTACGGAATAAAACGGAGACTAGCTAAAGGTGAGCTGACGATATATGTTGGAAGTGTTTCCAAGTTTGATGTAATCAAACATCGCACGCTCCCTCTACCATCAAGATTAGTATTAAACCTGAATGGTTTATTGAATCTCGAGCGTAGTGATACACATTTTCATGCCAAAAGATATAAGATAGTAATGATAGTACCACTTACTTATGGCACTGCCATGTAAGTCATATTGGTATAAAACGCATGAAGAAGCTCCATGTTGATGGATCTTTAGACTCACTCGTTTTTGAAAAAGTTTGAGACATGCGAACCGTGTCTATTGGTATATACGCATGAAGAAACTCCATGCAGATGGATCGTTTGGACTCACTTGATTTTGGATCACTTGAGATATGCAAATTATACCACATGGGCAAGATGACTGAAAGCCGCGGTTTCAGTAAGATGGAACTAGATAGCAACTTGTTGGAAGTAACACATTTTGATGTGTGCAGTCCAATGAGTGCTGAGGCATGCAGTGAATATCGTTATGTTCTTACTTCACAGATGATTCGAGTAGATGTTGAGAATATTTACTTGATGAAACACAAGTCTGAATTATTGAATGGTTCAAGTAATTTCAGAGTGAAGTAGAAGATCATTGTGACAAGAGGATAAAATGTCTATGATATGATCATAGAGATGAATATCTGAGTTACGAGTTTTGGCACACAATTAAGACATTGTGGAAATTGTTTCGCAATTAATACCGCCTGGAACACCATAGTATGATGGTGTGTCCGAACATCATAACTGCACCCTATTGGATATGATGCATACCATGATGTCTCTTATCGAATTACCACTATTGTTCATGGGTTAGGCATTAGAGACAACCACATTCACTTTAAATAGGGCACCACATAATTCCGATGAGATGACACCGTATGAATTATGGTTTAGAGAAACCTAAGTTGTCGTTTCTTAAAGGTTTGGGGCTGCGACGCTTATGTGGAAAAGTTTCAGGATTGATAAGCTCGAACCCAAAGCGGATAAAATGCATCTTCATAGGACACCCAAAATAGTTGGGTATACCTCCTAATTCAGATCCGAAAGCAATATGAATTGTTTCTTGAATCGGGTCCTTTCTCGAGGAAAAGTTTCTCTTGAAAGAGTTGAGTGGGAGGATGGTGGAGACTTGATGAGGTTATTGAACCATCACTTCAACCAGTGTGTAGCAGGGCACAGGAAGTTGTTCCCGTGGCACCTACACCAATTGAAGTGGAAGCTTATGATATTGATCATGAAGTTTCGGATCAAATCACTGCCGTACCTCGTAGGGTGACAAGGATACGTACTACTTCAGAGTGGTACGGTAATCCTGTCTTGAAAGTCATGTTGCTAGACAACAATGAACCTACGAGCTATGGAGAAGCGATGATGGGCCCAAATTCCGACAAATGGTTAGAAGCCATGAAATCCGAGATAGTATCCATATATCAGAACAAAGCATGGACTTTGATGGACTTGCCCGATGATCGGCAAGCCATTGAGATAGATGGGTTTTTAAAAGGAAGACGGACGATGATGGTAAATGTCACCATTAAGAAAGCTCGACTTGTCATTAAGATGTTTTCTGACAAGTTCAAGGAGTTGACTACGGTGAGACTTTCTCACTCGTAGCGATGCTAAGAGTCTGTTGGAATTATATTAGCGATTACTGCATTATTTATGAAATCTTGCAGATAGGATGTCAAAACATTGTTTCCTCGACGATTTTCTTGAGGAAAGGTTGTATGTGATACAACCGGAAGGTTTTGTCAATCCCGAAAGATGCTAATAAGTATGCAAAGCTCCAGCAATCCTTCTAAGGACTGGAGTGAGCATCTCGGAGTTGGAATGTATGCTTTGATGATGATCAAAGATTTTGGGTTTGTACAAAGTTTATGAGAAACTTGTATTTCCAAAGAAGTGAGTGGGAGCACTATAGAATTTCTGATGAGTATATGTTGTTGACATATTGATGATCAGAAATGATGTAGAATTTCTAGAAAGCATATAGGGTTATTTGAAAGGTGTTTTTCAATAGAAAGCCTGGATTAAGCTACTTGAGCATTGAGCATCAAGATCTATAAGGATAGATCAAAACGCTTAATGGTACTTTCAAATGAGCACATACCTTGACATGATCTTGAAGGTGTTCAAGATGGACCAGTCAAAGAAGGAGTTCTTGCCTGAGTTGTAAGGTATGAAGTTAAGACTTAAAGCTCGACCACGGCAGAATAGAGAGAAAGGACGAAGGTCGTCCCCTATGCTTAAGACGTAGGCTCTTCAGTATGCTATGCTGTGTACCGCACCTAAAGTGTGCCTTGCCATGAGTCAGTCAAGGGGTACAAGAGTGATCCATGAATGGATCACAGGACAGCGGTCAAAGTTATCCTTAGTAACTAGTGGACTAAGGAAATTTCTCGATTATGGAGGTGGTAAAAGAGTTCGTCGTAAAGGGTTACGTCGATGCAAGCTTAACACCTATCCGGATAGCTCTAAGTAGAGATACCGGATACGTATAATGGGGCAACAATTTAGAATAGCTCCAAGTGGAACAGTTATTTGGAATGGCTCCAAATAGAACGTGGTAGCTACATCTAGGAGATGACATAGAGATTTGTAAAGCACACACGGATCTGAAAGGTTCAGACCCGTTGACTAAAAACCTCTCTCACAAGCAACATGATCAAACCCAAGACTCTTTGGATGTTGGTCACATGGTGATGTGACCTGTCAGTGTTAATCACATGGTGATGTGAACTAGATTATTGACTCTAGTGCAAGTGGGAGACTGTTGGAAATATGCCCTAGAGGCAATAATAAATGAGTTATTATTATATTTCTTTGTTCATGATAATAGTCTTCTATTCATGCAATAAATGTATTATCCGGAAATCGTAATACACGTGTGAATACATAGACCACAATATGTCCCTAGTGAGCCTCTAGTTGACTAGCTCGTTGTGATCAACAGATAGTCATGGTTTCCTGGCTATGGACATTGGATGTCGTTGATAACGGGATCACATCATTAGGAGAATGATGTGATGGACAAGACCCAATCCTAAGCATAGCACAAAGATCGTGTAGTTCGTTTGCTAGAGCTTTGCCAATGTCAAGTATCTCTTCCTTTGACCATGAGAGCGTGTAACTCCTGGATACCGTAGGAGTGCTTTGGGTGTATCAAACGTCACAACGTAACTGGGTGACTATAAAGGTGCACTACAGGTATCTCCGAAAGTATCTATTGTTTTATGCGGATCAAGACTGGGATTTGTCACTCTGTGTAAACGGAGAGGTATCTCTGGGCCCACTCGGTAGGACATCATCATAATGTGCACAATGTGATCAAGGAGTTGATCACGGGATGATGTGTTACGGAACGAGTAAAGAGACTTGCCGGTAACGAGATTGAACAAGGTATCGGGATACCGACGATCGAATCTCGGGCAAGTACAATACCGCTAGACAAAGGGAATTGTATACGGGATCGATTGAGTCCTTGACATCGTGGTTCATCCGATGAGATCATCGTGGAACATGTGGGAGCCAACATGGGTATCCAGATCCCGCTGTTGGTTATTGACCGGAGAACGTCTCGGTCATGTCTGCATGTCTCCCGAACCCGTAGGGTCTACACACTTAAGGTTCGGTGACGCTAGGGTTATGAAGGAAGCTTGTATGTGGTTACCGAATGTTGTTCGGAGTCCCGGATGAGATCCCGGACGTCACAAGGAGTTCCGGAATGGTCCGGAGGTAAAGATTTATATATGGGAAGTCCTGTTTTGGTCACCGGAAAAGTTTCGGGCGATATCGGTAATGTACCGGGACCACCGGGAGGGTCCCGGGGGTCCACCAAGTGGGGCCACCTGCCCTAGAAGGCTGCGTGGGCAAGTGTGGGAGGGGACCAGCCCCTAGGTGGGCTGGTGCGCCCCCCACAAGGGGTCCAAGGCACAAGGGAGAGTGGGAGGGGGCAAACCCTAATCCAGATGGGCCTTAAGGCCCACCTAGTGGGCGCCTCCCCTCTCTCCCCCTCTTGGCCGCCTCCCCAAGTCCCATCTAGAGCTGGCCGCACCCCTTGGGGTGGGAAACCCTAAAGGGGGCGCAGCCCCCTTCTCCCCTATATAAATAGAGGCCTGGGGCTGCCCATAAGACATGAGAACTTCTCCCTCTCTTGGTGCAGCCCTGCCTCTCCTCCTCCTCCTCTCCCGTGGTGCTTGGCGAAGCCCTGCTGGATTGCCACGCTCCTCCATCACCACCACGCCGTTGTGCTGCTGTTGGATGGAGTCTTCCTCAACCTCTCCCTCTCTCCTTGCTGGATCAAGGCGTGGGAGACGTCACCGGGCTGTACGTGTGTTGAACGCGGAGGTGCCGTCCGTTCGGCACTAGGATCTCCGGTGATTTGAATCACGACGAGTACGACTCCTTCAACCCCATTCTCTTGAACGCTTCCGCTTAGCGATCTACAAGGGTATGTAGATGCACTCTCCTTCCCCTCGTTGCTGGTTTCTCCATAGATAGATCTTGGTGACACGTAGGAAAATTTTGAATTTCTGCTACGTTCCCCAACACTCCTGGTGTTGATCATCTCCCATTGCTCATCTTGATGCCCACAAATTTGGTAATAGTATCCTTGAGATCCTTGTGGTAAACTTCTCCAATGCGTCCCATGGTGATGTGGGCTGGCATGCTCTTTCCTAGACTCCAGGTTGGTGCATCAAAGGAAAACTCTATGGGCTCAGTGACTGGCATGAACGTCCTTTATGGAACTTGAACTTGAATCATCCAATGCTCCTCTTCTGGTAATGTGGCGATGTAGGTCCTAGTGAAGCTTGGTTTTCCAATGTTCAGGTACCTAGTAACTTCCTTCAAGTGTCGTCCAAAAGGAGTGTCTTCATCCGGTTGTGTAAACTTGTTCCTTGAGTCCGCCATCCTATAGAGTAGAAAAGGGATAGGAGTCATAAATGAGTAGAGAGGAGTGACCTATGGGTTTAGCTTAGTGGTCATGTCCTATAGTCAGCATGTGCTCTGATACCATCTTGTAGCGACCAGATCTCAAACAGTCTAGTCTCTGTGCATCAGTGTCATCCCTGGATCGGAAATGCTGACATGCACAGTACTTGAGGATTAATAGCAGAGTTTCAATCACACACCCATTACATCGAATGTCTCAAAAGAGAACTTATTACAATAATATGGCTTAAGGCCATCTAAAAACGATAACAACGAAAGGCTTGGAAGATAAAGTGAGTCCATCAACTCCAACGACATAGCTGAGTGAACGACAACGACCTATGGCACCTTACTCGTCGTCTGAAAAGTCTGCAACATGATATGTTGTAGCCCGAAACGGGTCAGCACATGGAATATGCTGGCAATATAACACATAGAGTAATGAATAGAATAAATACGATCACCACATGCATATATGGTTGGTGGAAAGCTCTATGGTTATAGTTTTGCATAAAGCCAATTTTTCCCTACAACAAAGGAATAAATTTTATTTAACTACATGGTGGCTGTGAAACATTGAGAAGGTTCCTCTAACTCAATCCCAATTAAGCATCATCCATTAAACCCAATCAAATTAGTTTAGAGTGATGAGATCAACATGATAATCCAAGAACCAGATACTCAAGATGTCCAATACTGGGGACACGGCTAACCATGATTAGTTTATACACTCTGCAGAGGTTTGCGCACTTTTCCCCACAAGACTCGAACACATCCATGATCGGAGGATCGAGACATAGCGTTTCTGAAGCATTAACTCTCTACTCTGGGTAGATAGTACCACCTACAACCCACTACATCTGCTAGTCTACCTCTTCAAGAGCTCACGCAACTTATTCAACTATGCCAGAGCCCATAGGCTTGTGGCTGCACACGGAAGTTTCTAGCATGAATAATCTTATGGATCCCTTTGAGCCTGGGTGGCGAACCGTATGATGATCACATGGGTACTCCGGGATATCCTAGGACAACACTGGATTCTCCAGGTGCCCTGACACCCACTGCGTACTCCAGGGTGCCTCAACCAATCCACCCAGATGTGTATTTAAGTAGCCACCTTAAGCTAACCATTAATTAACAATACTCACATCTGTCATGGATACACTCACCCAATCCACGTCTACTAGCATAGCATAGCAATCCTGAGCATAACTTAGAAGTAACTCCCAAAGGTTTGATAAATAAAGGCAATAGGTTCTACCTCATCATCTACTTCCCAAACCCACATGTTAAAATCAGATCCTAACCATGCAATGTTTGAGGATTAAGACTAATGCATAAAAACTGGGTGATAAGGGTATGATCAAAGTGTTACTTGCCTTGCTGATGATCCGCAAAACCCAGAGACTCGTAGTAGCACGCTTCGCACTCTGGGAATTCTATCGCAACCAAATAATAACATACATAAGCACTCAACGAGAAGCACGGGTAAAACTCAAATAAGAAGATCTAACCAGAAAGTTCAACTGAAGAACTCCGGTTTGCAAAAAGAATCAAATCAAACAGAGCAACGAAACTCAAACTACGAAAGAAACAAGATTCGCTTACTAATCTGGGCTAAAGTCAAATTTTACAGTACCAAAATCTTGTTCAAGTTGGTTAAACAGAAAGAGGGCTTCGAGACAAAGATTTAGGCGCTTGTTTCACCTGATTCGGATAAACGAGCGAAAAGATAAACTAAAACGAAGATCGGGGCAGAAATCACGATCGAAAATAATCACAGAAAAAACCCTAGAAAATAAAACGAGACGATCAGGCTAATGAACGAACATTTGCTGTCTGCGGCTAACTGACGAACAATGTTCGTTAAAACAAACGTACGGACGGATGTCCGCTATTTAACTAAACCGAAAAAACCAAACCAATCTGAAAAAGACTAGATCCATGGTTTCAAAAAAAACCCGACGGTTTTCTCGAGAAAACCGAGTCTGCGGTTGCGGCTACCTCGGCGGCGGCAGGATCGGCAGCGGCGGGCGACTCCAGCGGCGGC
>NC_041381.1:267775221-267793884 GCF_002162155.2 Triticum dicoccoides | reverse complement strand
GGCGGCGTTGCGGCGGCGGCGGCTCGCGAAATGAGGCGGCGGCGCGGCTAGGGCTCGGGCAGTGGGGTGGGCTGGCGGCGGGGGTCGGGCCGCGGCTTTTAAAGGACCGGCCGGGTGTAGTGTCCAGGTCGTACACGGCCAGGTAAGTCCGTTCAACTTCTTTTTAAATAAATCCTGACGTGGAAAAACTAATAAAAGAAATACTAAATGGAGTCCAAAAATCCTGAAATAAATTTTCACGGTCCTCTAATAATATTGCGGACAAAGTGAACATTTATTTGGGCCTCTAATGCAATTTTGAAAAACATATTTTTTTTCCTAATTCAACTAAAATAGCAATAAAACTCCAAATAAAATTCTTATTTGATTTTAATATTTTTCCTCGAATATTTCTTTTATTTAGAGAATTCATTTCATCTCCTCTCTTTTATTTTCATATTAGAAATATTTGAAGAGAAAAATGATTAAAACCAAATGATCCTCTTTTCAAAATTTTAGAAAACTCAAAAATGAAAATAACGAAATCCCCAACTCTCTCCGTGGGTCCTTGAGTTGCTTAGAATTTCTAGGATCAACCAAGATGCATTAAAATATGATATGCAATGATGACCTAATGTATAACATTTCAAATTGAAAATTTGGGATGTTACGGGATCTCGATGAGCGTAAGGATTTTTTTTGTTTCCCATGCAACGTTCCCCAACAGTAGACACACTCTCCCCTTCGTTGCTATGCATCTTCATGAATAGATCATTGCGTGTGCGTAGAATTTTTTTCCATGCAATGTTTTCGAACAGATTGCTCATCTTCATGATGGTCTTCGGCTTATCATTAGGGTGCTTGGTCGTCGTTGGGGTGGTGTTTAGGTGCTCGGCACCTTTGTACCTCGCTTTGGGCGTGTGCGTTGAGTGCCGTTGTGGAGTGCGTTTGTATCTTCTTGCTCGAATATTGTAGTGATGGTTGCTTTATATGTGAAGAGGGGAAAACCCTATTTCGTCAATTACCTTTTTATGATATGTTTTCAAGGAAATTAGCTAACCGGGTCGCGTCAAAATCTGGTTGTAGTGAACGTGTGGAGAACAAATTTTTGTTCGGATATTAACAAATTTTTGTTCGGATATTGGCGCTCAAGCATTGAGCCAACGAAGTCGCCATAGATGTTTTCCTAGTCGACGGAAACGTCTCCTCTCACTGAATGTATATTGCCGGAAGGTTCGAAATAAATTCAAGAAAATGCGACCACCAATGCAAGCCTAGGACTTGAACTTTGATAGATTTGTTCTACCACAAGAAACCTAACCATCCGAGCTACTCTAAGTTCGAACCCAAAGACATTTTACTAGTACTAGTAGACATAGATTAAGAGTCGAGGGTTCAATTCTGACTAAGTCTAGGGCCTCTTTGCTTCGCAAGATTCTAAAAATACAAAAATAGGAACATATAGGATTGGAGTGTCATATCACTTAAATTCAATAGAATTAGCAAGGAGTGTTTGATGCCATGCAAAAAAAAAATTGTAAGAAATATTGTAGCGGATGTTAGATTTCCTATGAAATATAATACAAAAGAATAGGATTTTTTAATGAAATCCAATCCTAAGAATTAAAGGACCAACATAGGGAAAAAATTATAAGGATTTCAATTCTCCAAAAATCCTATAAGGTGTGTTTGGTTGGGGGTAATTAGAACTTAGGGAACGAAAATTAAAGGATACGAGACTTCAAATCTATTGTTTGGTTAGTGGAAATGGGAATTCATAAGGGAATAGTTATAGGACTTGAGACTTCAACTCCCACCGTTTTATTGACAGGAATCTTAACCCTTTATCATAATTTTTCGTTAGTTTCCCTTGTCTAGCCCTGATCAATTCCCTTGAACCAAACAAGGGAATACGATTTCTCTTCAAATTCTCCCATATTTTAAAATGACTCAAATATTGAAAATAAAATGACTCACCCCATGTCTAATCTCAATACAACTTCCTATTTTAAACTCACACTTCCCTTCCCAAATATTGCCAAACACGTTGATATAGTTTGTTTGAATCAATCAAAGAGACTAATTAATTTAAAGAACCTAATTAGAGCATCTCCATCAGAAGATGCAAATTTGAAGATGTAAAACAGGAGATGTAAAAATTTACATCATCAAAAGGTGCTTTTTATGTCTTCAAAAAAGAGGCAACTCTAACATATGATGTATATTGAAGATGTAAACATGCACTCCAATAGATGATGCAAAATGGAGATGTAAAAATGTGCGGCGGCCGAATCAGGGCGGTGGTTGTGGGGACGACGGTAGCGCGGCGTGATTTGGGACAACCGCATCGGGCCAGCATCGGGGCGGCGATGGCTGTGCGTGGGGGCGGTGGAGGAGTGTCGAAGGGGCGACGGGGGTGAATCGGGACGACGGCGACGCGAATGAAGCCGCCAGAGTAGCGGCAGTGCAGCGGTGGAGGAGCGACGATTCGAGGCGGAGGAGCGGCGTAGGAGCATCCGAGGAGCGTCAGAGTGGCGGCGGGAGCTTGGCGCTGCGGGCGACCGGCTTCGCGCAGTGGAAAGAACAACGGAGGTGGGTGGACATCGGGCAGGCGGCGTGGCGCGCCTCCCCTACCTCTGGTGGTGGGTCGAGGTTAGGAACAAGCCCAGCCCATCCACGACCGCGCCGTGGAAGCCATTACGGCAGCCGGACCTCCGGTGAAGCTTCGATTCGAAGCGGCGGCCGAAATCGAATCGGTGGCTGCGGGGGGGCAGTCGATGCTACTTCGGCGAGCCAGGCGGCATGGGACAGGCGGGTGGAGTCGGATGTGGGCGAGCTTGCAGCGGCGGCCTCAGTTTTGGGTGAAATCGGACGACGGCGAAGTTAGACGGGTGGCGGGCGATCACGCGGAAGCCAACTGAAGGCAGTTGGGCGGTTGGCACGCAACTGCCGTTTTTTACATCTTCAATGGATGAAGATATATATTTGCGCCGTCTTTTACATCTTCAATGGTTGAAGATATATATTTGCATCACCAAGTGTTATATTTTACATCTTCGAAAGGTGAAGATATAATTTTTTTATCTACATCATCTATCAGACAAGGGTTTTTGCGTCGAAAATGCAAAAATAAGCATCTACATTTCTGTTGGAGATACTGCTGGAGGTTTGGAATAGACTTCACTCATCCACGAGCTGCCCTAGCACTCATCTCTGACTCCTCCCGTCCTCCCCTCCATCTCGCCGGGCCATGGCTCGTCTCCTCCTCGTCGTCCTAGCGCTTCACCTCACCGCTGCCAGAGCCTTCGCCGCGTCAAGCGTCGGCGGCCGTAACGGAGACTTCGACCCCTCCCGCGTCGTCCAGCTCTCGTGGCACCCCAGGTGAGGATCTGATCTTCCTTGCTTCACCTCCCTCTGAGCCTACGCAACGTACAACTCTGATGGCTGCCTCTTTTGTGCGCATGGCCGCTAGAGCGTTCCTGCACAAGGGGTTCCTCTCGGACGCGGAGTGCGACCACATGATCGAGCTGGTGAGTATGGCCGCCCCTCGATCTCGTTGTCTCGAGGGAGATTTTTCCTTTTTGGCTCGATAATGGTTGATTGATTCGACTCTTGCGTGGTCTGTAGGCGAAGGACAAGCTTGAGAAGTCGATGGTGGCGGACAATGAGTCGGGAAAGAGCGTCCAGAGCGAAGTGCGGACCAGCTCCGGCATGTTTCTCGAGAAGAGGCAGGTCAGCACGAATGGACCTTGTGATTTCTTTGTTCTTGATAATCTTTCGCAGATTTTATTGCTTGGGGGCTTGATAGGTGCCTACTTTGGATTTGATTTATATCACGATCTCGATACACAAGCGAAATTAATACAACTGTTATAGAATTATTCATATACTTCCTCCGTTCCTAAATATTTGTCTTTCTAGAAATTTCAATAAGTGACTACATACGAAGCAAAATGAGTGAATGTACACTCTAAAACATGTCTATATACATCCGTATGTGGTAGTCCATTTGAAACTCTAAAAAGACAAATATTTAGGAATGGAGGGAGTACATAACAAATACATCTGTTTTTGTTTCTTGTGACAAACTTGAAGTTTATATTTAAAGGGCATTAGCTCCACTGAAAGTGACATCATTAATCCTCCCTGGAAAGTTCCAAGTTGATTTGATTTTCTTTTCTTTTTTCGAAAAGGGGGGACTTCCCGGCCTCTGCATCAGAACGATGCATACGGCCACATATATTAGAGAGTAAATAAGGTTCAACAAGGTCTCAAAGTCTGCAAACAAAAGCAAAGGCTAGCTCACACAGAGCCTCAAAGCCAAAACAAAAAAGCCCAAAAAGCCACAACCGGCAGGCAAAATAAAAGATAGGTAAACTAATTGCCTATCCTATTACATGACCGCCATCCAAACCGGTTGAAGATATCCCGCGCTACCATCTCCCACCGGACAGATCCAGTAACCAAACGCTCCCTGGCCTCCGTCGGAGTGAGTAAGGACCACATACGGATCAGTGCAGTAGCCCGGAATACAACCTGCAAAAAATGAATAGTTGTTTTTCTGTTAAAAGCCAAATCATTTCTGCAATTCCAAATTGCCCATAACAACGCACATACTCCTACACGAATGTGTCTAGCTGTTTCGGACTCTATCCCAGCAAGCCACGCCCCGAATAACGTGTTGACCGAAGTCGGAGGAGTAATGTTAAAGGCAATTTGCACAGAGCGCCACAACCCTTGTGCCAACGGACAGTCAAAAAAGAGATGCTTGATAGTCTCGTCCCGATCACAGAAACTACACCTAGTAGAACCTGTCCAGTTGCGCTTAACTAAATTGTCCTTTGTTAAGATTACTTGTTTATGCACAAACCACATAAACACTTTAATCTTCAAAGGGACCTTAACTTTCCAAACATCTTTGGAACTAGGAATCACACTAGTGTTAATGATATCGATATACATCGATTTAACCGTGAACTCCCCAGATCTAGTAAGCTTCCAACACAACTTATCGGGCTGAGGAGTTAACTGAACCTCCATCAGTCTACGGACTAGGTGAAGCCATGCTTCCCATCGATCACCCACGAGCACCCTCCTAAACTGAATGTTGAGTGGAATGGACTGCATAACCGTGGCAACAAGAGCCTCACGACGCTGAACAATACGATATAGGGACGGATACTGGGTCGCCAAAGGCGTGTCACCAAGCCACGTATCCTCCCAGAATCGAGTGTTGCTGCCATTACCGACAATACACCTCGTTCTGTTAAAGAAGGTAGCTTTGATTCTCATGAGCCCCTTCCAGAACGGCGAATCGGTTGGCCGCAGAGTGACCTGGGATAGGGTCTTGGACTGCAGATATTTACTACGTAAAATCTGCTCCCACGTTGCCTCTGTCTCAGAGGATAACTTAAACAACCACTTACTAAGCAGGCATCTGTTCTTAACTTCAAGATTTTCAATACCAAGGCCCCCCTGGTCCTTTGGTCGACAGATAATATCCCATTTGGCCAATCTGTATTTTCTCTTAAGCTCATCACGCTGCCAAAAGAATCGGGATCGATAGAAGTCCAGCCTTTTCCTAACTCCAACTGGGACCTCAAAGAAGGATAAGAGGAACATAGATAAACTCGTGAGCACCGAGTTAATAAGAATCAACCGGCCTCCATAAGACATGAGTTTTCCTTTCCAGCAACTCAGTTTCTTCTCAAACCGATCCTCGATACACTTCCACTCGCTGTTTGTTAGCTTACGATGGTGAATGGGAATACCGAGATACGTGAAAGGTAAAGCCCCCACTTCACAACCAAACAATTGTCTATAAGCCTCTTGTTCGTCTTTGGCTCTACCAAAGCAGAATAGCTCGCTTTTATGGAAATTAATCTTCAGCCCCGACAATTGTTCAAATAAGCATAACACTAACTTCATGTTTCTCGCTTTTGCCAAATCGTGTTCCATAAAAATGATTGTATCATCAGCGTATTGCAGAATGGACAAACCACCATCTACCAGATGAGGCACCAAGCCACCCACCTGACCGGCCTCCTTTGCCCTCCCAATCAGTATCGCCAACATATCAACCACAATATTGAACAAAATTGGAGACATAGGATCGCCTTGTCTCAGACCCTTGTGTGTTTGGAAATAATGACCTAGTATCGCCAACATATCGTCCAAGTTGATTGTCCAAGTTGATTTGATGTCTTACTGAAGTCGTGTTGTTGCACCTGAATGTTTCATTTCTTATTTGTTGTGAATGCATCTTTTGTCAAATGTTGGCTGGGCTATAGTCTAGAAAGCACAAACATTTAAGACTCAATTGGTAGGACTGTATGCAAAGTTTGCCACTTTACTTATTATTAGTGATTACTACTTTATTGACTTCATTTTTATACACATGTGAGATATGGATTGTGGATGACCATTAGCAGATTTGCCATAATATGATCTACAAAGTGGGTGACAAACTTCAATTTTGATTGGATGGTTGATGCTTCTTATCCTTGGTATATCATGTATTTTATTGAAGGTGGTCGTTCCCTCAGCAGAGTGTGCCCCTAAAGTCCATTTAATATTATTGTTTTTCATTAGAAATGTGATATAGGCCCAAGCCTAGGAGTGCCCGATCTTCAACAATTAGAGGTGGACGGAAGAACACGAGGGAAATCACAAGGAACACAAGATAAGCTAGCACAAATCAACACACATGTTGCAACACAAGATACACATGGATAAATAGTTGATCCAAATCATCCACAAGAGAGAGATGGAACAAGCTAGGGTTCTTCCCCGAAGTCCTAAGACATGGAGGTCTTGAATTCAAAGTTGTCACCGATGAATTAAGCTTATGTGTCATACTTGAGGCTTTGGGAGAGAGTGATTGAGCATCATTTGAGAAGAAAAACGAACATCACAAAAAACCAATTTGGTTTTATGCTAGGGAGACCGATTATAGATGCCATTTTCCTCCTACTACGCCAGCTTATGGAAAGTTGTAGGGAGCGAAAGAAGAATCTTTGTGGTTTCATCGATTTGAAGAGGGCATATGAAAAGATACCAAGGACAGTTATTTGGTGGGCGATAGAGAAACATAAAGTACCAAGAAAGTACATCACCTCATCAAGCGTTTGGGCAGGTGATAGTGAGACCGATACCTTCCCAATTACGATAGGACTGCATCAAGGATCGTCCTTGAGTCCATATCATTTTGCCTTAGTGATGGACAAGGTCACCCATGATATACAAGGAGATATCCTTGGTGCATGTTCTTTGTTGATGATGTGTTGTAGTCCTAGTTGACGCCACTAGATTGAGTGTCAATAGGAAAATAGAGTTGTGGAGACGGACTTTAGAGTCCAAGGGGTCTAAGCTTACTAGGACCAAGACCAAGTATATGAGGTGTGACTTTTGTGGTGCTAGGTGCGAGCATGGAGAGGTTAGTTTGGGACATATAGTGTCTAAGAGGGACACCTTCCGATATTTGGGATAAATGCCACAAAGGAACAGTGATATTGATGATGATGTTAGCCATAGAATCAAAGCAGGGTAGATGAAGTAGCGGCAGGCATCTACCATCCTCTATGACTAGAAGGTCCAGCAGAAGCTCAAAGGCAAGTTCTATAGGACGGTGATCAGGTCCAGCAGAAGCTCAAAGGTAAGTTCTATAGGACGGGGATCAGACCTGTGATGCTATATGGAGTGAAGTGTTGGCCTAAAAAGAGAGAACACATCCAACAAATGAGTGTCACTGAGATCACATGCTAAGGTGGATGCATGGCATTACAATAAAGCATCGAATTAGAACTAGGCAATACATGGTAAGCTAGGGGTGGCACCGATTGAAGAGAAGCTTGTCCAACACCCTCTAAGGTGGTTTGGACATATCCAACGGAGGCCTGTAGAAGCACCAGTGAATAGCAGTATTCTAAAGAATAGCGAAAAATTGGGAGGGGTAGGGGACGACCAAAGTTGTCTTGGGAGGAGGCAGTAAAAAGAAATTGAAGGATTGGTATGTGCCCAGATATTTGGCTCTTGATAGGACTGCATGGAACGTAGCAATCAATGTACTCGAACCTTAATTTACTTTCCTTCACTTTGCTTACTTGTACTTGTTCACTTCTTTTTGGGTTCTCGTAGGTTTCTGTTGGGTTTCATCTCTAGCCTACCCCAACTTGCTTGGGACAAAGGCGTTGTTGTACTGTTGTGTTGAGTCATATTGCCCGAGCTTTAATAGTGGTCATTCTCAAGCTTGCAACTGTTAGACCTTTCAACCTGAGCATTGATAGTTGTGGATGACACTAGGAGAGTTGGGACAATTTTCGTTGGTTTATTTCTCACACAATGCCATACCAACCCGAGGGGTTGGGGATACATATTTATAGGCTGCTAGCCAGCCAAGGCATATGCTAAGATGCTGCCAAGATGCCAGTCTAAGATGCTAGTCTAAGATGCTAGTCTAAGATGCTAACTGACAGTCCTTGATGGTCCAGGACTTTATCCTCCTAACTGCCACAAGGACCATGTGCTGCAGCCCCACAAGGACCCTAGTACACAGACTTATCCATCATTCTCCCCCTAAGTCTTGTACGTCGTCTTGTGGGAGAGTTGAATCATCCCAATCCTGGAGCAAAGTTCGAGGAACTTGACCCTCCCAAGGGGCTTGGTGAGCAGGTCTGCGAGCTGATCCTTGGTGTTGATGTAGCTCGCCTCGATGCTCCCTTCTTCCACACAGCTGCGGATGAAGTGATACCTCAGTCGGATGTGCTTGCTCCGTTCGTGGAACACGGGGTTCTTTGCCAGGGCCAGGGCGGACTTGCTGTCCACCAGGAGCTGCACCGTTCTGGTGTCTTGAACGAGAAGATCACCAAGCAGTCGAGCAAGCCAGAGCGCCTGAGTACAGGCGGTGGAGGCCGCTATGTACTCAGCCTCACAGCTGGACAGGGCCACCACCTGCTGCTTGACTGATTGCCAGCTCACGAGACACTTGCCGAGGAAGAGGAGGATCCCGCTCGTGCTCTTGCTGGTGTCGATGTCGCCGGCGTGGTCGCTGTTGCTGTACCCGACGAAGTGTGCCGCCCCAGGGCACCTAGGGTAATGGAGGCCGTGGTCGAGGGTCCCTGCTATGTAGCGGACGATCCTCTTCACTGCCTGCTGGTGTTCCGACGTTGGTCGCTCCATGAACCGACTGACATAGCCGACGGAGAATGCCAAGTCCGGCCGTGTGTGAGTGAGGTAGCGAAGGCTCCCCACAAGGCGTCGGTACTGCGTAGCATCCACTTCCTCCGTCGTGCTGTCGCGACTTAGTTTCAGCCTCTCCTCCATCGGAGTGAGAGCTGGATGGCAGTCGGTGAGCCCAGCTAGCTCAACGATGCGCTTGGCGTAGGCGGACTGTCGAAGCGCGATCCCGGAGTGGTCCTGGTGCACCTCAATCCCTAGATAGAAGGAGAGGAGCCCCAGGTCACTCATCTGGAACGTGGCCTTCATGTCTTCCTTGAACGCCGCCACCTCTGCATCTTTGGTGCCGGTGATCACCAGGTCGTCAACGTAGACGCCCTCCAGCAGGGCATTTCCTCCACTCCCCCGTCGGTAGACGGCAGCCTCATGCGGGCTCTGCTTGAAACCCATCTTCTTCAGCGTGGAGTCCAGCTTGGCGTTCCACGCCCTGGGTGCCTGCCGCAGGCCATAGAGAGCCTTGCGCAGGCGGAGCACCTTGCCCTCCTGGCCGGGAATCGTAAACCCCGGTGGCTGATGCACGTAGACTTCCTCCTTCAAGTCGCCATTGAGGAATGCCGACTTAACGTCCATGTGGTGGACACGCCAGCCCTCCTGGGCAGCCAGCGCAAGGAGAAGTCGCACGGACTCCATCCGTGCCACGGGAGCGAAAGCGTCGTCGAAGTCGACTCCTTCCTGCTGCAAGAAGCCTCGGGCCACCAAACGAGCCTTGTGCTTGATGATGGCGCCGGCTCCATCCCTCTTCAGCTTGAACACCCACTTAAGGGTGATTGCGCGGTGACCTCGAGGGAGATCAGCAAGCTCCCAGGTGCGGTTTTGCTCGACCGCATCCATCTCCAACTTCATCGCGGCGCGCCATGCCGCGTCTCTCTCGGCCTTTGCAAAGGACCGTGGTTCGCCGTCTTCACACACGAGCTGTAGCTGCGCCTCCAGGTCACGTGGCACCAGTCCTGGCACCGGCTGGTCGCCGAGCACATTATCCATCGTGCGGTACCGCAGCGGTTCGCCTCCATACCATGCGTCGACCCGCTCCTCGTCGTGAGTGAGCGGGGAAGCGAACTTCATCGGGTTGTGCTCTGCGTGAGCTGGTGCTGATGAAGACGAGCCCGGAGTGGCGACCGCCGGGGCTGGAGTATGCGGCGTCGCCGGTTGTGGTGTCGTCGGTGTAGCAGGCGCCGGAGTCGATGTAGTTTTGGGGGCCGGGGTAGACGTGCCCGGTGAAGAGGAGCTGCTTGCTCCCCCAGCTTCCTTGAAGTGAGCGTACTCGACAATGAAGTCGTCATACGTCGGCGTCGAGCCGTCGTCCACCGCCTTGTCCCATTGCCACCCTCGCCCTTCGTTGAACACGACGTCTCGCGCTGTGCGCACACGTTGTGTCTTTGGGTCGAGGATGCGGTAGGCCTTTGAGCCCTCCGCGTAGCCGATGAAGACTCCCGGAGTGCTCCTGTCGTCGAGCTTGCCGATGTGGCCGAGCTCCTTGGCGAACGCAAGGCAGCCAAAGACCCGCAAATGAGAGACCGCCGGCTTCCGCCCATGCCAGGCCTCGTATGGAGTTCTGCCGTCGAGTGCCTTAGTAGGAGAGCGGTTGAGGATGTAGACGGCCGTTAGCACCGCCTCTCCCCAGAAGACAGCCGGCATCCCTCTCTGCTTGAGGAGAGCCCGAGCCATCCCCACAACCGTCTGGTTGCGCCGCTCGACGACGCCGTTTTGCTGCGGGCTGTACGGCGCGGAGTAGTGGCGCTGGATGCCCTCATCGGCGCAGTACGACGCGAATTCAGCCGCCGTGAACTCGCCGCCGTTGTCAGTGCGCAACACGCGCAATTTGCGGCCGCTCTCCGCCTCCACACCAACCTGCGCGCGCCTGATGGCGTCCGCCGCTTCTCCCTTACTGCCGAGGATCATCACCCACATGTAGCGGGAGAGATCGTCGACGAGCAGCAGGAAGTAGCGTCGACCTCCTGGTGTGGCTGGCGTCACCGGGCCGCACAGGTCTCCGTGCACGAGCTCCAGCTTCTCCTTAGCCCGAAAACTCGCCTGTTGGGGAAAGGGGAGTCGTCTCTGCTTTGTTAGTACGCAGATGTCGCAGAACTGCTCCACATGGTCGAGGCATGGCAGGCCTCGCACCATCTCCTTGGCACTTAGACGCTTCAGGGCCTCAAAGTGAAGGTGCCCAAAGCGCTCATGCCACTGCCACGCCTCGTCGTCTCGACGGACAGCGAGACAGACCGGTTGTGCCACCTGCACATCAAGGACGTAGAGTCGATTTTCACCTCTGGGCACCTTGGCGAGAAGGCGACGCTGGCGATCCCAGATGCGTAGGACCCCATGCTCAATCAGCACGCGTGAGCCGTTCTCATCCAGCTGTCCCAAGCTGATGATGGAATTCCTTAGCGCGGGGATGTAGTAGACACCGGTGAGCAGCCGGTGCTCTCCCATCTTGGTGGTGAAGATGACGGAGCCGACGCCCTTTATCTCCACAGCGGAGGCATCCCCGAACTTGACGGAGCCTCGCGCATCGGAGTCGAGCTCGGCGAAGAATTCCCTTCGACCGGTCATGTGGTGGGTGGCGCCGGTGTCGAGGCACCACCTCGTAGCCTTGTCCTTCCCGGAGCCATCGCCGAGAAGAGCATGTGCTTTTGGCTCATCGAGGTGGATGAAAGCCTTTGCGACTGGAGTCGCCGAGGGTAGCTCAATGCTTGCATGCGCCATGAACAGAGCCGTCTCCTCCTCCTTCGCCTGTGCGACGTGAGCCTGGCCTTGTCGTGGTTGCCGACACTCATTGGCCCAATGGCCAAACCGGCCACAGTTGTGGCAACTGTTGTCTTGTGCCGGCCTGGGCTTGCCAGCGGCGCCGTCCTTGGCGCCTCCGCGGGCGTCACCTTCGGCACGTCCTTGTGCCCTGCCCGGGGGGCCTCTTCGCGCCTTACGCTGCTTGCCACGCTTGCGGCCGCCCGTCGAGGAGGAAGGCTCCCCCTTCTTGTCACCAAGGCTGGGATCCCACTGCTCCCGAGTTAGGAGCAGCTTCCCGCCGGTGGTGACGGGCCCCGAGGGGGGCTGTGGCTCGTCGGTGTCGACGACCTTGAGTCGACCTATCGCCTCCTCGATCGTCATCGTGGAGAGGTCCAGCAACGACTCGATCGAGCGAGCCATCTGCTTGTACTTCTCGGGAATGCACCGAAAAAGCTTCTCGACAGCTCTCTCCTCGGTGTAGGTGGCATCGCCAAACTTCACCATCTTCTGCAGCAGAGTGTTGAGACGGAGAGCAAAGTCATCAACGTCCTCACTTGGCTTGAAGCCCAGGTTCTCCCACTCCTTACGAAGTGCCTGCAGGGTGGACTTGCGAGCACGGTCGCTGCCGATGCGTGCTGCGGCGATGGCGTCCCAAGCCTCCTTGGCAGTCCGCTTGTTGGAAAGCGAGAACTGCATCTCGGGCGGGACTGCGGCGATGAGGGCGTCCAGCGCCCGTCGATCCTCTAGGTGGTCGACGTTGCTGTCCTGGACTGCCTCCCACATGCGCCGCACCTGGAGCCTGACCTTCATGATCCCGGCCCACTCGACGTAGTTGGTTTTAGTGAGGGTAGGCCACCCAACACTGGAACCAACATCCCTGACCACAGTCCGGACCTCGTAGAGGCCGCGGTCCTGGTCGTTGCAGCCGCCGTCGCGGTGCGCGCCTCCACCTGGAGCGCGGGCGTGCTCGGCTGCCCACTGCACCGTCCGCTCCTGCGCCACTTTGGCGCGATCTGCGTCGGCGCCGTCGTCCGCAGGCGCGGAGCTGCTGGAGCTGCCGGGGCTGCCGCGGAGTGCCTTGGCATCCGCCGTAGCCTCACGGGCTGCTTCTGCTGCTGCTGCTGCTTCTACCTCCGCCCTGGCTGCTTCTACCTCCGCTCTGGCTGCTGCCAGCTCCGCTGCAGCCAGCCTCGACACTCTTGCCGCCGCAGCAGCCGCTGCTACAGCCGCTCGCTCACGCTCCTCTGCCACGGCGCGCTCGGCCTCTTGCCGGCGCCGCATGCTCGAGGTAGCCGTGTGCTGAGAGCGACCTGCAGACATGGCTCGCTGCAGGGGGGCTGTTGCGTGAAGAGGAGGCTGATGAAGACGAGCTGCTGCTCGACAGTCCGGAGGGAGGAAGGTAACCAGAGGCAGACGGAGCAGCTGCTGCTACCGACTTGGGCTGCTCACAGGAAATGCTCAGGGTGCAGGTTAACGAGGCTCTGATACCACTTGTTAGACCTTTCAACCTGAGCATTGATAGTTGTGGATGACACTAGGAGAGTTGGGACAATTTTCGTTGGTTTATTTCTCACACAATGCCATACCAACCCGAGGGGTTGGGGATACATATTTATAGGCTGCTAGCCAGCCAAGGCATATGCTAAGATGCTGCCAAGATGCCAGTCTAAGATGCTAGTCTAAGATGCTAACTGACAGTCCTTGATGGTCCAGGACTTTATCCTCCTAACTGCCACAAGGACCATGTGCTGCAGCCCCACAAGGACCCTAGTACACAGACTTATCCATCAGCAACTGCGATTGTTTAAAACTTACTAAATGAACGGAACGTTCAATATTGCTAATATGTGTGCGCATAACCACATGTGATGGAGCTTCCTTTCTGCGCCAAAGATCTTGTTAGACCTAGTTTTGTACAAGTTAACAGGACCAATAGGGGCAACTCCAACGTGGATTACAAAAACAGACCTCACCAAATGTCTGCGGACTTGTCTGCCGACAGGTATAGGGCGGGTGCCATCCAACCGTAGGTACCAAATGTTCGCCCCATTCCAAATGGATCTTTAAGAAACAGACGACTCATGCTAAATTGGATGATTTTTGTTAAATTTTGTTATATTACAACAAAGTTGGACAAAATTTAACAAAGTTTCAACTAAATCGAATGACAATTTAACTAAACCAAAACTAAACTAAGCGAGGTACCGGGCGGTGACCTCATAGGCATGGCCTCCAAGGGCGCCAACACCTCCATCGTCATTGTCATCATAGCCGCCACCACCGTCGTTGTCATCCTTCTAGTGGCGGAAGGCCCGCTAGGCGTCACGACAACCCTGATCTGCCGTCGTCGCTTGCAGACGCTTGGCCGCCTTCGCCGGACAGCGACGGTTGGACGTGGAGCGCTTGGAGTCGCCCGCTGTTGCCTTTGAGATAGGTCAAATGCTCGGACTGGCCAACCCCACTTTGAGGAGCTGCTGCTGATCTGGCGATGACGGGTCCTGTATCGATCAATGGCCCATGCCTCCGTGAGCGCAGGGTTCGCTGGGACCTAGGGCAGTTCGACCGCGTGAACGATGCCGAATGTTGCACATTGCGCTGCTCCCGACGCGCCGCCTGGGAGCTGTCACTGTGGAGGACAAGTTGCCGCCTCCGCCTCCGTCACGGAGGTAGTAGGCTAGGCGGCTCCTCCATGGCGATCGGGCACCATTGGCCCCTCATACTTAACAGCAATTGGGCGCCACTGGCTCTCGGATTGCCGACGGGATGGAGGCAGCTGCGCAGTGGGGACAGTGGCTCCTCCTTCATGCAACATCCGTTTTGGGCGCCGATGTTGCGTGAGAGCTGCGGGGATGGTGGTGCCAGACCGCGGTTGTAGCACGACAGCTCGAGCAGCAACTCCATCTGCTGCATGAACTCCTCGTCCGTTGCGGCGTCCTCGGTGAGGAGTGGATGCTGCTGCTCCTTGGTCGACGCCAGCGGGCTCGGAGGACGCGGTCGGCGGTGCCAGGAGCCGAAGCTCCCCCATCCCGCCCCCCGCGGATCTGGAGGGGGTCGCGGAGAACCACTTCGATCCGTCCTACTTGCCCATCGCTTCTGCCGGAGCTGTAGTTCTGCGGATTTGGGGGAAAGGAGCGGAGAGGGGAGGCGGCGGTGTAGAGTTTACGTTTGCGGCCGGCTGACTTAAATAGCTGGGGCAGGCGGACCGACTCTGCTTCAATGCGGGCAGTGGTGGCTTCTCGGCCAACACGCCTGTGTGAATGCCGGGATGCGGTTGGCCGGTCAGGAGGCATGAATGTGTGTAGGAAAATGTCCTGTCATTTCGTCCGGTCATGTTTGCTTTGACTGGTATGAATGTGTCGCAGAGAGCAGAGCAAGGTTTCTAGGCGGAGCGGAGAGAGGGTTTTTTGATTTAGGTTCGCGGTGTCAGAGACCTAAGTGGTAGACGTCCGGATGCCTGTAACCTCCCCTACGTTTGGTTCCGGTTTCTGGGATTTCGGACGTCTGGACCGGTCCGGACAAATTTGGTGACTGCCGTTGGATGGCAAAAAATGTTTGGATGTTCCGGACATTTAGGGGCGATTTATTGATCCGTGTTGGAGTTGCCCTAATAAGCTATCTCGCCTGTTAGCATATATATATGTTCGTGACCCATTGGCCACATACGGAATTAGTAGAATGCTACATAAGACATGTCTTATAGTAGTTGCCTCTATTTTAAGTACCACTTGTAACATTGAAAGATCGAGGCAAATTGACTAGAGGGTGAATAGGAGATTCTATAATTCCTACCCGAAAGCAGAGTAGTCAGCGGAATTGAAGAGAAGAACTGATACGGAGTAAACAGTCTGAAGAAACAGAGACAGTTCCAGACAACATCGGTAACAAATGCATCAATGGGCACACACGGTAATGAGGGAACAGATGCAAATAGCAGCAGAGGTAAGCATATATGCACATGTAAACTAGAACTTACACTTAGCAGAAAACAGTAGCAAGAAGGATTCAGCCCTAAGTCAAATGCAAAACGGTATATACATGACAAGAACAGTGCACGAACAGAAACGTAAAGGAGTGAGTAAGATATAGAACCGGGTTGCAGTTGAAGACACATGATTTGTTTACTGAAGTTTAAGTTGGCAACAACTGTACGTCTTCATCGGAGAGGCTGAGCACACTGCTCCGAAGTCACACAAGGCTTGACCTTTATTCTCCTTGAGCTATGTTTGTCAGAACTCGCCCAATTACTCATGGTAGATATTGCGTTGATCTCGAACCGATACGAAGTTATTTGTTGCGGATCCACACTTTGGATGCTCACCAATTGACGCTTAATCGTCTACAAGATGCCAATTCTTCAAGAGTAATAAGCAGAGTTTCAAGGCTCAGTTGCTCTTGGGGTGATGCTCAATCACAACTCAAACTGGTATCTCCTCATTTAGTATTTTTCTCAGAATATGAGAAATGAGAAACTCAATGCATACATAGCAGAATCCACCTCAAACCGGAGGGGGTAGTGGGCTATTTATTTCCTTGGCACAGAAAACTAGTTGTTGGTCGGAAGTTCTTCAGCCAACGGTCTGGGCTCAAACTGTAGCTCACAGCAGTAATCTGGTTCATTCTGAGGAACCTAGAGCAACTCCAAGAACTTGAGTTCCCTAACTCCTTGATGAAGCTAATAACGGTGACATACCGAAGAACTACGCTCCTGAGTACTCAACCAAGCTGATTCCTCAGACATATTCAACTATGCCACTGAAGCTAGTAGATTCATCTAAAAGGAGATTTTAAAGTCCTTTGTGTAGATGGTTGGGTTCTAAGAGCATCTCCAACCGGACAGAGCAAATATATCCGTGGACGACTCGTTTGCGGCCCCTGCAACCACAAGCTCTATTTTTAAAATCTCAAATCCATGCAAGCACATACACATCGATCATTGAATGGTACACAAATAAAATGTCGATAACTGAACGATACACACAAATAAAGTTTATTTGAAGAGGACAATAAAGTTCAAACATAAAATCTATTCGGAGAGCATAATTCAAACATAAAATTCAATGATTTTCAGTGTGGATCCACATATGCTCCACAAGAACATTGAGTAGTCGCACGTGCACCTGTGTATCTCGAAGTTATCAATGCATCTCTAAAAAGTTCACAACATGCTCTGCATCTTTGTTCCGGGAGGCGTACATGTACTCTGGGCTTCTCAAAATCATGTGTGCAACTGTGGGCTGCCCCTTCGCCCTCATTCTACACAATCATGCTGTGCAAGATTACACAACAGGTCATCACCTACCACAATGTCACCGGATCCCGCATCATTGCAGCTCGAGGAACAATACCCCAACGAGCTTGGAGCACTCCAAATGCCCTCTCCACATCCTTGCTAGCACCTTCTTACATTTATGCAAAGAGACATCGTTTGTTACCTTGGGGATTGGGTATAGTCTTCACAAACGCCGCCCACTGAGGATAGATACCATCGGCAAGGTAGTACCCCATATTGTGGTCATGCTCATTGATGGTGTATTTGCACGTTGGAGCATCTCCATCACAAAGTCTCTTGAACAACGGAGATCGCTAAAGCACATCGATGTCATTGTGAGACCCTGACATGCCAAAGAAAGAAAGCATGCCAAATCCACAACCACAAGTCCTTTGATGCCACTGCTTCAAGTACGATGGTGGTCTCTGGTGCGACCTTGATACTGCCCGCGCAAACCTGTTGGGTAGTTTTTTCAGTGCCAATGCATGCAATTGATTGAACCAAGCATACTTGGAAAACCTCTTGCCGCTCCAATTGCCAATATTTTTTCCCTATCCTCAGCATTTTGTTTGCCATGGCCTCAATGCATGTGCGATCCATCTGGATGTACTCATCAACAACACCTGCGGCTTTACTATATGCAAGCATGCTCATAGCAGCTTTGCATTTCTGCAAAAGAGAGAATGATAGTTGCCCGCAACAATCCTTCCTTGGCATGAACAAATGAGTGCATATGGTAAACCCGCATATGGTATGCCCGCAACAATCCTTCACACCATCCACTGTGCAAGAACAAATGAGTGCTCATCCGGAAGTGACGCCGACGCCCCCTCCCCCCTATGAAATACATGTGTTTTTTAAAATTAGCCGTTGTAGAGACTCTGTGCGCCACTTATCCTATCCTCGGAAACAACTATCTGGCCCTTTATCGAACCCTTGAAGTTGAGAACATGCTCTTCTTTCTTCATTTCTTCCTGGATGCTCATCATCATAATTATGTAAGCATCTTCGTCGTCTTTGATGTCTGAATTGGACAAATCAGTGAATTCTTTGAATATATAGTCATCAAGCTCCTTGTAACCAAAATCATCATACGAGGAATCCATCGCTTGCCTACAAACGAGCAAAAGAATCTCAAAAACAGCTCGGACATTTTGTCGAACACATGACGGGTAAGGTGTATGTCTGGCGGAGCAGGACGTACCGGGGTGGCAAGGACGGCTAAGAGGGGTTTGGGGCCCGTGGTGGCAGAGCTGCGGGTTGGGGACGGCGCGGACTAGGCAGGACAGAGGAAGAGGGCGGGTTGGGCGAGGGTTGGGGACGATTTGGAGAGATTTAGGGTGGGTCTGGCCCTGTCGGATCCGACGTGGCGGACGCGTCCGGGCAGCCCAAAATCCGCCCCACATATGGTCTGGGTTTGAGGTGTGCCAGACAGCCCAAACATATGCGCTGGT
>NC_041381.1:267597604-267775052 GCF_002162155.2 Triticum dicoccoides | reverse complement strand
ACTAACTAGAAACAAAAGCTTCACTACAGTTTTTTTTTTCAAGCGGCAGACCAAATCCTTCAACATTATTCGCCAACATACTCTGTGTATATATAACAAACACTTTAGTCCCTTAACTGTTTGTTATGAATGATCAAAAAGCACCAGGGGACACTACATGCACCAACAAACATCATATTTTAACTAAAACAATATTTTAACCCCGCAAAAAGAACATTTTAACTAAAACAATCATTTGGCAGGATGAAGTAGTAGCAAGGATAGAGGAGAGGATTGCTGCTTGGACTTTCCTTCCGTCGGGTACTTTGACTTAATCTAACCATTTCATCTTGCTTTTTCTGTTTTCTCAAAAGTTTGTAATATTATATCAATTATTCTTTCCATGCTCAGAGAATGGCGAGTCCATTCAAATATTACACTATAAGAATGGTGAGAAGTATGAGCCACACTATGATTTCTTCCATGACAAAAATAACCAAGCTCTCGGTGGTCACCGAATAGCAACAGTGCTCATGTACCTGTCTAACATTGAGAAGGGTGGAGAGACCATCTTCCCTAACGCAGAGGTAAGTTCCTTGCTCTTTCTTTCCTGACTTTCTTAGGCATCCCTAAAAAAAGAACTTTTCTTAGGTATCCCATGCACTAATTCAGATATTCTGCAGGGGAAGTTAACACAACACAAGGATGAGACGGCATCTGAGTGTGCTAGAAATGGATATGCAGGTACGGTTGACAGGCTCTAAAGATACTGAAGTACTTTTGAGATCCTTGCACACCATATTGTTACCTCTGTACCCCTTTTTTTTATAGCTTCAATACTCAGTAGAGCTTAGTTCTTCGATGTGCATCTTAATTTTGTATATCTTACTGGCTCCATATGCAATGACAATTGACGTTATTGTGAAGCTTAAATTGTTTGTTGTCCTATGCAGTAAAGCCCGTAAAAGGTGACGCCCTGCTGTTCTTCAGCCTCCACCCTGATGCAACGACAGACCCTGACAGTTTGCACGGGAGCTGCCCCGTCATCGAAGGCCAGAAGTGGTCCGCCACGAAATGGATCCATGTGAGGTCCTTCGAAAACTCGGGCAAGCAGGGAGGCTCCGGTGACGGCTGCGAGGACGAGAATGTCCTCTGCTCGCAGTGGGCTGCCGTTGGGGAGTGTGCCAAGAACCCCAACTATATGGTGGGCACCAAGGAAGCTCCTGGCTTCTGCAGGAAGAGCTGCAACGTCTGCGCGCAGTAAGTTAATTCTTGATCCACCCATCCACCGTCGTCACACGGCATCGATAAATTATTGGCCCAGTACCGGGTCCAGCGTGTGTGTGACTGCTCATAGATAGCATGTGTGACCTGGAATGGAATTAAATGTAAGATCTATCATCTTGTCTTTCGTACAAGAAACTGCAGCTGGAGAAAGAAAAATACTACACTAAAGAACTTATTTTAGGGCTGCTAAGAACTTTCTTGTTTACCCGTTTTGGCCGAGCAATCAAATTAATGACGATGGATCGAGCAATCTTGTTCCCTTAGGTTAGTGTTGTCTCCTTGGACCTCAACGTTATTATGTTGTTCTGGCGGGACAAGAAAACAAGATGGCAGCACAAAATGGAAAAGAAAACGATCTTATCTGATCTTATCTTGACGTGGTCTTTACTTGTTGAGCTGTTGGTTCGCTGAGGACATCTTCAATGGTCGTAAAGTTTGTTTTTGATGATGTGTCATGCAATAAATAAGGAAAGAGAGGAAGGTTGCATGTACTCCCTCCGTTTTTGTATAAGATTTGCCAAAGTCAAACTTTGTTAACTTTGACTAAGTTTATTATAAAAAAAATCAAAATTCATAATATGAAATCGATATTTTTAGTTGACCATGAAATTAATTTTCATACCATATAAGTTTAATATTGTAAATGTTGATATTTTCTTTTATAGAGTTGATCAAACTTTACAAAGTTTGACTTTGACCAAATTTTATATGCAAACTAAAAAAACGGAGGGAGTATATGGACCAACACCCCTTGCACAAGCTTCAATGTAGAATGAGAGAGCACTTTATTTATTATCTCATATCTTATTGGACAAACTAGATAGAACCCATTGAAATGTAGAATGAGAGAGCACTTTATTTATTATCTCACATTCTATTGGACAAACTAGATAGAACCCATTGAAGATGTTGTATATTAAAATGTTGGTTGATGACATGACATATTTTACCAGCAAGCTAACATACAAACGGTTGGAGATGTCTTGAGTGGGACGGAATCTACCAAACCGAATAACTTTGCTTTTATATATCCTGAGCTGTAGCCTGCAGGTGGATGTTGACACGAGCAAGAATAATTTCCTGTCCCCCAATTTCTCATCTACTTATTCCTTTTCTCGGTTTGTGTAGTAAAACTGCATTCAACTCCCAGCTGGTACAATGGTAACATGCTCAGAGAAGATCACAAATGGAGTATACGTAATAATCAAAGAGGAGAAGATAATTACTGCCGGTGCATATGCACATCCACACAAGCAAATCAAATAATTAAATATGGATATGGTAAAACACCAGAATTAGCCACGGGGCAAGCAACATTCGTTTAGCTAGTGTGCTTTGTTCACCGGCTTGACGTCCACGATGCCGTCGTTGCCGGCGAGGGCCCGGTACTTGTCCTTCCTGGTGAGGCTGGTGCACTGGTAGGAGAGCGTGGCAGCGATGAGCCTCTGGATGTAGTTGGCCACCTCGTGGCTTGGCCTGCCGCCGCTGCTGCAGGTGAGCTCCGACGGCAGCTTGCTCAGGAACGTGACGGTGTACACCGGGCTCGGGTTCATGAAGAAGTAGAAGGGGTCCATCCCCTTCCACCCCCTCGCCGTGGTGCCGTGGAACATGCCCATCCGGCTCTCCATCGCCACGGGGACCACCTCGTCGGTGAGCTCCGCGAAGAGCGCCGAGAACCGGAGCAGGAACGGCTCTCGGGACGTCGTCCCCTCGGGGCAGATGACGAGGTCGCCCTCCTGCAGGAGCCTCGTGATCATGGCGGCGTCGGTGACGCGGTTACGGCTCAGGCGCACGGTCCGGATCGGCGAGAGCATCTCAGACAGCCTTGACAGTGAGTAGGTGACGGCCGCCACGGGCCGGCCGAGCGCCGCCGAGAGGAAAATGGGGTCCAGCAGCGTGCGGTGCGAGCAGGCGAAGAGCACCCCGGTGCGGCCCGCCGTGCTCCCGGCGCGCGGCGGCGGGCTGCCCTTGACCACGACGCGCACGCCGAGCGCCCAGAAGGCGTAGTAGACCCAGGGCATGGGTAGCAGCGCCCCCGCGGCGATGCGGAGGCACGCGAGGACGAAGCCCGCCGGGCACCACAGCACGGTCAGCAGCGCGGCCAGCGGCGTCGGGCGGAGCGCCAGGCGGCCGTCGTGGAAGATGACCTGCCTCCGCAGCTGGTCCATGCTAACGGCCTCCACCGGCGCCGACGGTACGATGTACGCTTCCTGCCACACACGCGAGCAGAGCCCCCACCATGTTCATCAATTCCACAATTAAAGAGATGCTCAAGATTACTGTACTGTTAAGTAATTAATACTCGTGCAGTGCGCACTAAAATGCATTAATCACGTGCAACTAGGACGCCATCATGGTTCATGACTGTCCGGCCGTATAGTTATTTTTGTTTGGCTTAACACCAAACACCATACACGTATCACCTCTGATTTCATAATAAATGTCGCAGTTTTGAACTAAAACCAGTTTAAAAGTGCGACACTTATTTTGAATCATAGTGAGTAGTACCTAGCTATCTCGTGACTAATATTCTCTTCTTATCCCGTAGGAAAGGTATTTCGTGTCGTATGGTGCCGTTAAATATGATGTTGTAACCTGTGTGCATGCACTATCTACCGGTCTTTAGATTTAACTTTGTTCTATCCAACTAGGTGCACCAAGCGCTGACCGTATGAGTGTCCTAACTGTATCTTTGTTCTTGCTATCTTGTATACTGCTCCTTCTGTCCCAATAATATAAAAACGTTCTTAACATTACACTAGTATAAAAAGTGTTTTTATATTATGAAACGGAGGAAGCACGTACAATCTTTAATTTTCTTCTATCTTTTATTTTTTGAACAATAAAGTTACTGGTACTACAGGAGTAGTAAATTGAAACCACCACTTACGGACTTACCTACCAACCTACCAGGTACGCTGGCCGTGTAAATGTAATTGATGCTGCCGGTCTTTTGCCTCCGTTTCAAAATACAAAAAAAAATTGATGCTGCCGGAGCTTTTCTTTAATCAATCAATGTTGCGTAGCGCGTAGGTAGGGGCAAGCAAGGCCGTGTCGGGTCCTTCACCAGCACGCTCATAACAGCGGGCATGGGAGGCAAGATGTGATCCAACCAACCATACTGTTTGCGTGTAATCTTAGTGCATCTGTTAGTGCACAATAGGGATAGTTGGTAAGTAACTAATCTTGGGATGGTGCACACGCGCCGAGGACTAACAGATGCAGAATAGGGATGTTCTTTTTTATTGAAACAAACAATAGGGATACTACCTCCGTCCGGGTTTAGGCCTCTCAGCATCACAAGCATGTCTCCTTTTATAAGGCCCCGTTTTGGAAAGGTGCATGCATGCAACCATTTCATTGGTTGCATTAAAAGTCATCGTTGTTGGTGTCATGGCTAGAAAATTAATACACTTCATGCGTGCTTTTTCATTGGTTGCATGCATGTGAAAGAGTGCATTGGGAGTGGAATGGAAGAATTAATGTGAGCAAATTACTATGTGTCTTGATCTAAAAGAAGTTGTCTTTAGGCCTAATAAACCTGGACGGAGGGAGTAGTTGGCTCAGTTGTACTCCATCCGTTCCTAAATATAAGTCTTTGTAGAGATTCCATCGGATAGACTACATACGGAACAAATTGAATGAATTTAAACTTAAAATACAACTATATACATCCGTATGCGGTTTATAGTGAAATTTTTACAAAGACTTACTTCTAGAAACGGAGAGAGTAGACCAATGATTACCTTACCTTAATCCACGCTCGAGAGATTTTTTTTTTCCACTACGCATTTGGCACGGTGTGATCAAGAATGAGTAGTTTTACGGTGATTGGAAGGCAGTAATTTTTAAACTTTTGGGCCACTTTGTTATGCAGCAAGCAAAACAAGAAGTAGTACGTACGGCAGTGTGGGCCATTTTGTACCAACACTCTAGAAATTAATATTGCACATGCATATAATAGAGCTGAGCCTGACACCGTATACCCCTACTACACATGCGTGATGCGTACAGCATGGACTCGCTTCGCACTTTAGTATGGCAGCGACGCAGGCATGGCGCCAATATATGTGCCATCTGCGCCTTAAATTGCAACTCTGTTTCAAACGCGGCAACGAATTTGTATTGTGGAATTTTTCTCAAACATTAATTAACCACTTAGGCAGTGAACGTACTGTACAGTACATGTACGTCCACTAAAATAAAAACTACTCCTTGCATGGTAAACCATCCAAAGTTGATTCTGATACTAGTGGGGATGCTACGAAGAATTACACTATGGAAGGAGTAATTAAGAGATAATTACCAGCTAGGGGCTAACCTTGCATTGGCACATGAAGGGGTAATCGGACCGGCGGTCGCCGAGGCCGACATCCGGCACGTCGCCATCCTCGCCAAATATCTCATGCAGCGCCTCGGCCTTGCGTCGCCCGACGAGCACACCTCGGCGCGTGTGCACCATCCCAGTGGCGCGGCCGCGCCACGTGGCGAGCTCGGTGCCTGCCACGGCGTCGGCTCCGAGGCACTCCCTCAGGAACGGCTCCGCCATGATCCGCGGCGTGGAGGTGAGAACGACGCGGCGCCTGGAACACGCCGAGAACACCCGCCACGCGCCCGGGTGCACGTCCGCGGCGTAGAACCGCGGCAGCACGGCCTGCGCTGCGGACTCGATCGACGACACCCGCGCTCCCGCCGTGGCCGCGAAAACGAGCACTCGGACAGCCGCAGCCTCCGATGCGGCGATCCCCAGCAGGGTGGCTAACGGCGCGAGGAGAAGCAGGAGCAGGAGCCGTGGCCACCCACCGGTCTCGAACGCCACCAGCGCGTAGTAGGGGAACGGGCTGCGAGACCGCAGCAGCGTCCCGTCGAGGTCGGCTGCCACGGCGTGCGAGCCGCGCCCCGACGCGTCGCATTTGTCCACCGACGGGAACGGCTCCACGCCGGCAGCCGCAGCTGCCAGCAATGACTCCATCTTGGTTCTCCTCGCCTCACCTCGCCTCGGAGCTGGGTAGTGCCTGTGAGCTGCGCTTGCTTCCA
The DNA here is from genome assembly GCF_002162155.2 of Triticum dicoccoides. NCBI lineage: Eukaryota > Viridiplantae > Streptophyta > Magnoliopsida > Poales > Poaceae > Triticum > Triticum dicoccoides. Next base: position 267,768,749 of record NC_041381.1, on the reverse strand, counting down.
CGAGTTCGAGCCGCTGCGCTAGTCTAGCTCTGTGCTTTTGGGTTGAGTCGAGCCTGCTTCTGTGCGCGGGCACGCCTGAATTTATATAGTGCCGCGAGGGGGGCGATTGTGCTCTGTTCGTGGTGGTGAAATATACGGTTAGTTGGTGAGCGGTAGGGGTATTGTGGTACATTATAATATGTATATATATGTTTACGATAAATCTATCCACCAGTCGACTGATGGTTTGCTACAAATCCGCACGACTCGATAGCCGTTCGATCCGCATCCAACGGCCCGCGTCGTCCCTGGTGCGCGCAACGCGGGTGGCGGTAGCCGTTACGCTCGCTCTCTGTCGCTGACTAGTGGGGCCACTCGAAACCGCCCATATCGTCCAATGCCACGATCCCCACTCGCCCCCTCTCCCTGTTCGCCCGCACTACTTCTTCCTCCTCTGCTTCGGGCGTTTTCATTCGAATCTCCTCTCGCTCCCCTCCCCCTCGACGGTTGCTGGTGGTGGCGCGTTCCGGTTCGCGGCGGACGGCGTCTGAATCCGCGGTGAAGAACGCATTCCCCACCCCTGTTTCCTTCCTCTTTTTGCTCCGCCGCCAGTCCGCCATTGATTTAGGTTGGAGCCTTCGAATCTGGTAGTTTGTTGTTCCCATTAGGTTAGATTAAGGCCGACTTCTAGTTTCTGAGTCGACGTTGAGCAGCGCATCCCCCATTCCCCCACCCATCCACCCGCCCCGCTCTGTATTTCCTGTCGCTCCGCCTCCATGCTTCGCCGTTGATTTTTGGTGCTCGGACTCTTTGATTCTGACCGTTGTTGTTGCTATTAGGTTAGGTTATGTCGCCTTCTAAGTTTAGTTGAATATGGTTCAGACATCTGGTTTAATTTTGTGGTAATCGTGGGTGTGGATAGGTCTTAGTGGTGGTAAGTGTGGTCGGTTCTAATAGGGATTTTGTTATGGTGTTACTGTTGTGGATGTGGTTGTTTAGGACATCCAATAATGTTTGGTGTTTATGGATTTCAAGTTGTGCATCAGTGGCTGAGGATTTAAAAAGCAAGCCTAAGTTTTTTCACATAATGTTGTTTTATGTTGGTTTTGTTTGATGCGGTGTGTCTATTGATTAGGCTTTTGTGGTGCTCCAATTAGCTTGTTTACAATGCTTGATTTGCTTGTTATGTCTTGTTCTGTTCAATTATCATGATGTGTATACTGAACTTGCCAACGATATTGCACTCAAATTACCAGATGCTTAAACTCTATTATTTATCAGTGTTGTCTTGTAATGGTTGAATTATCATGGTGATGGTTTTACACTTACCACTGTCATCTTACCGTAGTTACGAGAAGTTTTTTCTAGACTAACTATATGCAGCACAACGTTGATTTCTCATTCATTTGTTTTGGTTGGGTTATTAATGAGCATGTGTGAATGCTATTTCTTATCACTAGTAATTTGGTTGTAACTTACCAATTGCATTGTGCCTCATCAGTCACACATGCTTTTTATATACCTGTGCTATCTGTTTTACTTTTTTTTAGCATGTGCGATGGACCAATTGCAGTTTGCTTGTTTCCTTTTATCAGCTGTATTATTGCTTTGTCAAACACCGGTTTTATAAATGTTACAGTTTATTGTGATATCAGTTTTTCAAAGTCATCTAATGGTTTCATTCGCTTTGCTTTTTTTCCCTACGTGTCAGGGAGACAATGCCGAGGAAGCGTAAAGGAGATGGTGATGGAATCGATGAGGTTCCTTCGAAAAAGGCGAAACGCCCTCCTCCGCGGAACAGAGCCTCACCCAGTTCGCTTCTTCTAGCATGCAAGGACATGAATGATGACAGGAAGGGTGCCATTGATGATATGGATTTAACTAGCCTTCGGAATATCCAATGTGACCATCTATTCAACAATATCAGTGTGTGGCTTGCTGATCTCTACGACCCCAATTCGCGTGAGGTGGTCGTACCAGGCCGAGGCAGGCTTCCAGTCAATGAGGAATACGTGCATCGTGTTATGGGCGTGCCGCGTGGAGGGAATGATGTCCCTTACAACCTCCCATCTGAAGCTGATATTGAGTTAGGGCTTGAGTTGTTTGGCGAGCTCGGATATGCCCCTAAAATGACTGATCTTGTTGATCTCATAAAGGGTTCTGAAAATTCTGATGACACTTTCAAGCGTATGTGGCTTCTACTTGCAAGGAATACAGTCATTGCCCCGACCACCTCCAACAAAGTTAGCCCCCGTTGGTATGCTGTGCTGGTAAGTTTTTTGTAAATATGTCATTTTCTTTTTTGTGTGCCTGATAACTTTACTATATGTCAGTGTGGTAACTTTTATTTTTTTTGTGGTGCATTCGGTGAACTTCAGTTTCTTTCTGTTTTTTAACTTGCAGCGTGACATCAATGGTGTTAAAAATCTCAATTGGTCCAAATTTATTGTTGATGAACTGCACAAGGCGCTGTTGAAACGCAAGCCTACCAGGGGTTGCCTTCTCTTCTACAATGTAAGTGACCATGCTTTCCTCTTACCTTCTCTTTTGTCATTTGTCATTTTCTTTGTCATTTTGTGTTTGATTTTTGTAAGTGTTTACCATGGCGCTTGTGTTTTTCTTATCAGCTATTGTACATTCATGCGACTGATCTTTCTGGACTTGGCATCGAATTGCCTGATGGTCCTTTTCCCATCAATGTATGGACAAAGAAGCTGATATCTCTTGTCCTCAACAAGGATGTTCAGGTTGACAAAGTTTCTTTCGGGAAACTACCGGTAATATATATCTATGTTTTTCAGTTCACAGCCTGCTTTGCAACTGCATTTTATTTTCATTGTTTTTTGTTGTTACTTATCTGTCATGTCGCTACATTTTTTTCCAGTTGAAGCCTGAGTTTGGCATGAATTTCTGTCTGTTTGGTGGTCTGGAAGGTCTTGACAAGTTTATGCGTGTTCATACTGCCCCAAGCTGCAGTGAAGAGGTGAGCATGTAACCTACTTTCTTGATTTTTTTTTGCTATTTTATGTTCTTTCATTGGCTGATAAATTATTTTTTGCACTCATTGTGGTTACCCTCTTTTGATGCCAACTTGACACTCTTTACTAATTTGGATGATTTCCATTGTGGCATATCCTTTATAGAAGATAATAATTATGATGCAACCATGTGATAATTCTTAGTGCAATGCCTTGATAACTTTGTAGCATTCCTGTGATAACTTGATATCATGATAACTTTGGTTGCATTTATTATGATGATTCTTAGATAACTTAAGTTTTTTTTTGCTAATATCTAACTGTGCTGTTTTAGCTTTCTCATACATTGATCTTCATTTTCATGGTGACTGAATGTTTGCTAAATCATGAATACATTCATTTGTCTACTTCAACGACACCACACATTTGTTTACTGACTGTTCTTTTTGTGTGTGCTTTTTTTGTTAATTCATGATATCTTTTGTTGCATTTTGGTGATGACTTACTAGTTATTTCCATTTGTTTTGCATTTTTTTTATGTTGAACAGAAATTTGCCAAATCAACTCAGATAGTCGCTCGACTCACGTCCGCCATGGCTGGCATCCTAGGCAATCTTGTGGAATCATTCACCGCTTTAGATGATGAGGGCCATTCACATGCATCCCGTCATCTAGACGCTGGATTGAACGTTATCTCCTCTGCCACCCGTACGACGTCAAGGACTACGCGGTCATCGCAAGGCAGGCGGCTAGAAAGTGCTGGAAAGAATGTGGCTGAAGATTCTGACATCGATGACGAGTATCACGGAGGCAATGATTCTGATTCTGACGCTGACTCCGATGATGATGATGACTATCGAGTTGTTCGTCGTCGCCGTAAAGATCCTTTTGTTGCTTCAGGCAGTGGTACCGTGGATGTAGACATGGCAGCGGTCCAGCTGATGATGACACAACACATCTAGATGGTGCAACTGTCAAAGCCCATGATGGCACAGGACCAGATGTTGAAGACACCCCTGTCCGCCCTGTTGATGATAACCTCATTGAGTCTCAGATCTTACTCACCGGAACATCTCATGCAGCATCCATCGAATCAGGTGATGGAGGGCTTAGCCAGCAAGGTCTGACAGACACGCAAGCTGAGGCGACCACTGACTCTTCTGTCAAGCGGTGCGGTGCTCAGCTTTTGAAAAATTTGGCTTACCAGAGGCACAAGAAACTGAGGCTACCATCACCCCCCCATTCAGCTTCACCAACTGTGCCATCACCCCCCCGTCCAACTTCACCAGTTGTGCCTGCCAGCCCATCGCAAAGGCCGTCTTCACCAATTGCACTGTCAGCATCTGAGATTCATTTAGCTGTGAAGAAAGTTGTGGTCCAGGAGCTTGGTATACGTGTGGCTGAAAAGGGAACTGGTGTCTCCGTCCCACTGTCCACCGTGCGGAAGGAGGCCCCACGCAGGTGAATTATTATTTCCAATGTCCTTTTTATCAATTATGTGCCTGAAACAACATGGTAAATACAGTTGTTTGAGTAAGGTAGTTTGGGTAATTTCAGGCTGGTGATCAACTTGCTCATTTTTCATCTGCAGGGCCCCCGACAAACAATCTGTTACTGCTAAGGATTCAGGGATTGCACCAGTGAAAAGGTATTCAAATTGTTACTTTCGTTTATGTTCAGTAGTTATTTTGTTCTTGTTGTCTGATAACTCATTTTGATGAACATTGATAACTCAACTTTGCCCCCCTGGTAATTTAGAGTTACCAATCTTGATAGTTGTATGTGCTTGTAACATTTGGTTATTTTTTTCATTCAGTGCACCTATGAAACAAGTTGTTGCTGCTAAGGGTTCTCCAAGTGTACCAGGAAAAAGGTGTTCACATACCTTTCTAGTTTGCAGTTATTCAAAAATAATTGTTGGTTTTTTTGTTCATATCATTTGATAACTTTATATTTCTAGTCCTTGATAACTCTGTAATTTTTTCCCTGGATGCTACTTATACCTGAAGTATGTGACATACTTTTTTGATTGAAGCATGTGGTAACTTAGGTTTAACAACATGTGTAATCTCACTACTACCCTTGTGTACCGATTTTTTCAGTCGTTCAAAAGATAAAACTGCTGTGAAAAAGGTGAAATTCGCCAAGACCAGATCCTCTCCACGATTAAGGGCAACATTGTCGCAGACAACGTCATTGGAGACAACAGAAGTTATCCATCTTGATGAATCTCCCACGACAACATCTCCATCTGAAAAAGCAGCAACATCTAGCGAGGGCGCATCTGATGCTGTTGCAGTGACATCAGCTAGTGTTTCTAATGACGCTGTTTTTCACCTAGCTGCAGCGGCAACTGTTACTGCTGCTGTTGAAGATATCGCCAGCATGGCTGTGGCTGTTGAATGTAAAAATGAAGTCGTCCCGAATATAGTGCATGATGGAAGTGAAGGTAGTTCTGTTCGCCATCACATTTGTTTTTTGTTTCTTGTATTTTTATGATGTTTTTTGTTGACGATGTGTTTAATCTTTTTCCGCTGTAGCTGAGAAAGTTGTGGGAAGTACCAGAGTCAATATGCCTATTGATACGGCTACAGCTGGAGGTCAAGAGAATGATGCCGATAATCCTGTTGTCACAGGTTGGTAACTTAATTTTCTTATGTTGATAACTTGTCTGTTTAATCCATGATAACTCAAGATAATGTTTCTGGCACTAACAAATACAATGTCATCTACATGTTTTCCTGATGCATTTTTTCCTTATTTGTGTGTTACTTGTGATGTTTTGAAGCAGTAGCTGACCCTGCATTGGAGTTGAGCACCCCTGGAGCTGGAGACTACGATGGTAATTTTACGCCACCCAGCTGCTCTCTTGGGCTAGATGCCATCTTTGGTGCGAGTCCACAAGTGTCACCATCTACTGAAGCAACTGCAACGGCTCAAGCTGCACCAACGTTGGCTCAAGTACCACCTGCAGCACCAGAAGCACCTGCGGTGGCGCCATCTGCTCAAGTACCACCTGCAGCACCAGAAGGACCTGCAGCGGCGCCATCTGCTCAAGTACCACCTGCAGCACCAGAAGCACCTGTGGCGGCGCCATCTGTTCAAGTACCACCTGCAGCACCAGCTACTGGCCCTGACGCCATTCTAGGGCTCGCAGCTCCCGTTGATGCTGACTTGAAGGGCAAGGCAGTGATGAAAGTTACCAAGGCTCAACCGGTTGCTTGGGCTCTGCCACCCAACAACCCTGGTAAGTGAAGACTTTGTGTCTTCGCTTTTATACCGCGAGAGTGATGGATTGAGATATGTCAGTGTTCATCGTATTGTTTTGTGCCTTGATGTGCTCTTTTTATTTATGTGTTTGGAACTTTCTATCATTCCGTGTGTATGGATGAATGTAATACTACTTCTATGCTTTGTGTGATGTAAATGAACATATGTGCTTTCAATACCCGTAATATATATTTTTGTTGTGTCCGCTACAATATTTTGTACGATGCTAGCATAGACGATAACTCCATCCTCCCCCCCTGGTAACTTTGTCAGTTTTGAAAGCCGATGTTATCCGTTACTAACTTTTAGTAAGCGCGTGATACGTACATCTCCTATCATTGCTTATTTATTTTCCTTAATTCATTGTCATGCTTACAAAACAATACTGCACTCGTAGTTATTCATCTGAACTTTTTTATTATTCCCTCAATTTTTAATCACCCTGATAACTCTATATGACATATCTTGGTAACTCAAATGTTCAAATCCTGTCAATTTACGATCCATTGACACCATAACTCCAGCCACATATGCATTCTTTACCAATTCTGGGCTATACAATTCTTTTTGGTCTTCTTTTTTACATGTTATGATGATTTGTTTATATCACAGCTGTTCCTCGTTATGCACCAGTGTTATCTAATTTTTTCCTTAAAAGGCCCATACATGTGTGCTGGTAATCCACATTCACATTACCTGGTATCTTCTATATTGTGTTCCTGATAACTTTTTGTATCTTGTCTCAATTTTTAATACCTGTTTTTTTGCAACAATTTATGTTGTTTATCACTACTGTTCATGTCCTCATTGCTCTTTTTTTATTTAAGTAACACCGGAAGCTGGTCGTGTGCAAGTGTATGATGTTGAGATTGACGATGATGAGGTTCTCATGTGGTGGGAAGAATTTGAACATGGCAATCCAGCATTAAAAGGGAAATCTAATGTTCAAATAGGTGATTTTTCCCGCTCCATGAACATTGCAACCCTTGCACAAACCACTTTCTTTGTTTTTCAATTATGGACCACACTTGATAATCGAAACATGTGGCAGTTGATATGTTTTGACCCATCACTTGATAATTCTTTCTCCCATCTGATGATAATTCATGGTTTTCTATTTTTTCTGTTTCTACCAGACAACCCTCAAAGTCCAACATTTGTTACACCAGAGTTACCACCTCGCGCAGAGCATTTAGTACGCAGTTCAAACCCTAAATCCTTTATTCGGAAATTAGGGTCACCCACCCGTCCAAATACCTTCTCCCGCCTTTTGCCGCCCTCACACCGAGCGAGGAGGAAGAGTATGTTTACAATGAAGTTATCAAGCATACTACTGATTCTAACTCTAAGATTAAAGAGTATGTTTCCATCCTTTTTCTCATCTTTCTTAACACAAATCATTATTTGTGCGCCATTTTTTGAAATGTATTTTTTAAATCTTTTTTTTTTGTAGTGTTAGGGTCATCGACATTGATGGTAGGTGGGTCACCCTTGGTGAGCTTGCCAATTGTGTGAAGGGAGTTGGGCAACTATCAACCAGCATTGCCGAGTTACATGTTCGCGTTCTCCAGTATAAGGAAACGCCAAACAGGCTCATCTTCCCTTGGCTGCTCTCTGTGTATCTGTTGATAGGAGACTTCAAATCCAAGTGTTTACTGAAGTATTTTCGACGGGACAAGTTTTACATTCTTAGTCACCAGGATCAGGTATGTTATGTTTGCTGGATCTGGTAACTGTACAGTTAGTGTCTTGGCAACTTCCTGTTAATATCATGTAACTTCCTGTTATTTGCGGATATTGTTTGTTCTTCATGTCATGGTAACCTATTTCATGCACACTGGTAACTTTTGACCTTTCTGCCCTGATAACTTCTTTTCCTAGTTGCCTCCCATGTGAATTTCATGACCATTTCTTATCTTGGTAATTTTGTTTCTTTTCCAACTACTTCTATGGTTACTGCCTTTTAATTTTTTGCAACTGCTATTCCCTGCTTTGCAAAAGTTGGGCCGCGGTCCAGATGACGGGCATTGGTATGTGTTGTCACTAAATCTTAGGGTGAAGCGGTTTGAAGTTCTAGATTCATTGCGTGACCAAGATAGTCCTTCTCTTCTCGAGCATGCGACAAGATACATGAACGCAATAAAGAAGTCCTGGTTGATAAATTACAAGGACTCACATAAGCAGATCGAGGACTATGAACTTGTGTACATTGATGTGTTGAAACAGGATAATGGGTTAGTTGTGGATTACTCAGTCTCTTTTTAACATCCCAACTACATGTTTCTCATCCCTATTTATTTGACCCGGTCCGAAACTCCAATTAAACTGATTTTGTGTTGTTTTTTTCATCACAAATGTTTCAGCATTGATTGTGGATTTTTCGCCTGCACGTACCTTGAGGTGTGGGATGGCAAAAATGTTCCAGCCTTAACTCATGAACAAATTCCAGCTCTCTGGAAAATTATGACATTGAGGTGGTTAGATCATTATCAAAACAAATGCAAACAGTGGCGCTATCATCTGTTCGACAACGGGTGATGAGGTGATATTTTTTTTACTACCGTGTGATAACTTCTACCAAACTGTGATGATAACTTTTTTATATGAATCTGTCATGACAATGCCATGGAGCAAAGTGTTGACATGCTGTTTTACTATAGTATACACAGTCCAAAGTCACTGACTATATGATATAATTCACTACTGTGATTATAATTTGTTCATAAGCAATTTTTAGAAGTGCAAGCAGGACTAATTTTTTGTTCATAAGTAATACAATGCAGTGCTGGTAGCCTTCAAAAAATGTAGATATAAAAATATTGGCTTTTACAAATCCATGTCAATTCCATCATACATTGCTGGTAACTAGCATAATAGTGTACTGATAGCTTGGTTAAGATATAAAAATTTTGGATTTACAAATCCATGTCAATCCCATCAAACATTTGCTGGTAACTGGCATAATAGGGTACTGATAGCTTGCTTAAATTATAAAGATACACTTGTTTGCATTACAAAGCCATGATAAAATCTACGATACAATGCTAATAACTGGAATGTTATGGGGCTTGTAGCTTGCACATTATGGTCCATGAAAAAAATGCAGCCACCATCTTCCATTTTAATAGCACCTTCTTCATTTATCTTGCTAGGGGAGATTTGCATGTGCGTTTGTCATGTTCCAGACTCCCGCACACACCACATTTCCTTTTTGTCTTTGGTTTTGTAATCTCAAAACCTGATTGCTTTCTTTTTGACTTTGGTCGCCCCTTCCTTGTAGTATTGGGAGGGTCTAGTATCAACTTTGTGTTTGAGGACGAAGCCGCATCAGGATGTGGGGGCTGGATGACAAAAGCATGATTGTTTTTGCTAGCATGTATCGTCATCCGCACACTTTCTTGCTGTGTGGCAGGGTTACCCTGTCGCTGCACATTAGTAGCACTTTCTTGTTGTGTGGCGGTGTTCTCCTGTCAATTCACATTAGTGGCACTTGTTTGCTGTGTGGCTGGGTTCTCCGGATGTCTTGCATCGGGGGCGTTTTGGTGATGTGTGACAAGGTTGTCTTCATTCATCCACCCCACAGGTATCGAGCAGGGATCCGGCTGTCCTTGAAACGATCCTTTTGCTTCTTCCTTTTCCTTTCTTGCTTTTTTAAGTTAATTGTTCTTCAGTATTTCAAGCTCCTCCTTGAAATTATACAGGTGTTTTCTTGCCAATCTGGTCCCGTCATCTGTTAGGCAAGCGTCTTTGGCCGATACCTTAAATTCTTTAAGAATTGACGTGTATCTCATGATGCTTTTCCCCTCCTCTGGCATCAACTTCTTAACTGACGGCTGTTCGAAATAAGGTTGAATAAGATCCTCCTCTGGATCCCAGGTCCACCTCTTTAGGATGTACTTTTCAGGTATCTCGTATACCTCAATTTGGTCCATAACTCGTAGTACGTGCGCGCACAGTAGCCCGTCACGATCAAACTTGCAGCAACTACACGAGTATGTCTCTTCAACCATGTTTGCTTGCACATGGTAGTCCCTATCTCCATATTTTGGTATTATCCCCCGCACTGAGCTAACCTTGAAAGTACCATCATCCAATGCGTCGCATCTGTATGCTGATTTCACCTTCATCTCCACCTGGAACTTGCAAAACAAGTTATGTGTGTATAGCCCCCGCACCTGCATCTCCAGCGGGTTCATCGAGTACATTTTGGTTTTTTTGTACACAGTTTCCAACTGCTCTTTGACATGCTAGCCATCACCTTATCCTGTATCGCAGTGTACTGTTGTGCGAATTCGACCAGTGAGTTGTTTGGGTTGACATACTTCTTGAGCACAGAGTTAAATCCCTCGCTTCTTGCCGTGGTCTGCAAGAACGGGAAAAAAATGTGCATATAGTATACCAGGACCCAACACTTCCTGTTCTCCCACAACCATTGGAAATGCTCGTTGTCAGTCTGGCCATACGCTTCCATCATCACCCACCACTTGTGCTCAAACTCCTCAACTGCATTCATAATATAAACATGGTAACATCAAGTATTGGAGGATGGTAACATCTGTTCAAACATATCTGGTAACTAGGAACACCAATGCTGTTGATAATTATGTCACACACACATTGTTACTTTAGTTGAAGGATCATGGTAAGTACTTTGCAGACAGGATAAGTTTTTCTTTCCAAAGCGAATACCACTCTGTGTGTGTAGTACAAGCAACATTTTTAACTAGCAACAAAAAGATACTCATATCAATCAGCACTAGCTGGTGATTGAAAAGTTTTGTTGTAACTAGTGGGGTGAACAACTGAAATGTGTACATCAAACATGGACATTATAGGGGTAGTACAGAAAGCAACTAATGTAGGTAATTTTGTTATAATCCTCTGGTAACTTGTCACTTTGTTAGATGGTAACTGTTGTTATCATGCATCTAAACCCATTTTCTATGTGCCCATTTTTCTGTGTTTTAAGCTAGTGAGGGGTGGGAAGTAAAATACCAGTCAGGCTGTTGTCAACACAATCCTTGAATGCATTGTTTAGTGGGCCATTGTCAGCCATCAGCTTCCCAAGCTTCTCTTGTGCTTTTTTCATTATATGCCAGCGGCAATTCCTGTGTACTATCCCGATGAACACCTCATCAATAGCACTCCTCATTGCAAAATCTTGATATGTTATTATGTTCTTTGGCGCAATTCCACCCATTGCATGCAAGAATGCATTAAACAGCCACACAAAGTTACCAGATAGTTCGTTTCGAACAAACCCACAACCAAATTGGATCGACTGCCCAATTATTAATGCCAATGAAGGGTGCACAGGGCATTTTGTACATGTTTGTCATGTATGTTGTGTCAAATGAGATGACATCATTGTATCTAGCATATGCCCTGCGCGATGCACCATCTATCCAGAATAATTTTTCCACTCTGTCCTCATCATCAAGCTTTATTCTCCAATAGAAATCTGGATCTCGTGCCTTCATATCTTGGAAGTACGAGATTGTGCTCCCCACATCAGCATGGCGGTACTCCATCCGGAATTTAGCTCGCTGGTTTGCGATGTCCTTTGTTGTGTATGGTACATCTTTAGGATTCCCGTAGAACCATTCCATTAGTTGCATCTGTCTGGCTGTCTCTATGTTGCATCCGTGCAATATCTTCAAGAAGTCCTGCTCATCTTTTGGAATGTTCCTATGTGATGATAGGAACTTTGTCAAGGACGGCTTTCTTATTAGAGGGTGGTTGTGGTCGTCGTTGAAGCATTTGACTCTCCACCATGCATCCGTGTGGGTGATGTAAAGGTGGGCCGGACATCCCGACCTCACAACCTTCCCTCTTTTCCTCTTCTTCACGATGCCTTTTGGGTCCTGCACATCCTCTATCTCTTCCTTGTTTGTTTTTGGCTTGCCGTATTTCCAACAAACCAAGAGGACTCTGCTTACAGTATTGTCTTTGATTGTTTTTTCCCCATGTTTTTCCCCTTGATTTTGTTGGTATGAAATGCAAATGCAGCATGTGTATAGAGGTTGAATCACTTACTTCCTTTCTTTTTTGCCTGATTATGACGAAATTGGAACGAATTGATGATAACCCCTGTGATGTTCTTGTGGTAAACCGGGGCCCTCCCTCAAATCCTTGTGTTTTTGGTGGTGTTTTTTCGTGGTTTCCTTTTTTTTGGTGGATCAGATCTGGGGCCGAGGTTGCCAACGATGGAGGCACGTCGGGGAGAGAGGAGAGAACTGATCGGGGCAGGTGGCTGTTTCTTGCGATGGAGGTAAGAAACTAGGTTTTGGGTTGGTAAGTCACGTGCAGGAGGGGGGAGGTGGGCCAAATGGGCTGTGTTAACTGTCTTGGGCCTCGATGCATTGCGCGGGGAAGTATGCAGGAGGGGGGAGGTGGGCCTCGCGAGAGAAGTCTGGGTCGTGGGTGGAACTGCCGAAGTGGGTCGTGGGGAGGGATGCATGTGTACGATCGTGCGGATCTGTCGCTAACCACCAGTCGGCTGGTGGTTAGTCGCGTCCATATGTTTATATTTTTATTTGGTAATATGCGTCTTACTAGAGTGGAGCATTTTGGAGCTCGGCCTCCATGAACGCCAGAACTTTTGAAAAAATTAAAATAAAATTTCTCAGTTTAACTTTTTAAAAAATAATTGTACATGCATACAAGGATGTGATGTGTATATGCGTAAAATTTCAGAATGAAATAACTTAAAATATGAGCTGTGAAAAAAATCATGAACTTTGAGTATGAATAGTGCATTTACTGAAATGCCACATATTTTTTAGCACTCATTTTCACGTACAAGATCCTGGAAATTTACACACTTGTACATTATGTCTCTAAGTATATGTGTATTTGTTTAGAAAATAAAAAGTAAAAATGTACAAATATGTATTTTGATCATTTCAAATTCGGCCTTCGTGGAGGTCAAGCTCCATTCAGCATTTTCGATCTCAGTAGTCCTATAAAAAATGATGGAGTACCCGCTTTTAGATAGCCTCCTCCTCCGAGCCTCCGCAAAGGAGGCCATCCGCGTCGTCCGTTGCGCGAGGGCCTCCCGTGGCTAGCTCCCTGAGGATCCCTCTGCCATCCGATTTGCCTGTGTGCTCCGCATCCGGACGACTTCCTTGGGGGGTCCATGACGGGTGGGCCATGGGCGCGACTGGGGCCATAGTAGTGTGTGCCGCCCCGCGCCCGATGGAGAGGCCGCCTCCTGCCGGGTTGCGTCGCTAGCGCCAGTTGGCCGCCTCCACAAGCGAGAGCGCCCTCCATGCCGTCTGTTGCTTGAGGGCGGCGTGGTCCACAGGCACGACCAACTCCAACTCTCTGTGGGGATCTTCGTCGCGCTCTCGTTGCTAGATTTAATTGCTGAGATCATGCAACTGTTAATCAGGTCTTATCTAATACACATGAACACTATTTGATTGGATGCATAAATTAGTGCGTAGTAGAGTGATTATACCTCTGTTTGTAGAGGCCATCTTGGTGGAGGAAGTAGTCTGATGTTGGTGATGAATTGTAGCAACGTAGTCGATCACAACTCCAACACCTTGCCAAAGTAAGGCCAAGCCTTCACGTCAACGTCCAGCGCGCTCCTGGTTGGATTTGGAGTAGTTATAGGAGGGCACTGTTATCCTAAGAGATACCACAATCAAATATGTGCAGGGATGCCCTCCTTTATATATAGCGTTGTATATGACATGTGGACCTAACCATAATCGTAATTAGCCCCGCAATCACAGGCGAAATTTCTAATTACCGTTAATTAGTGTTAATCCTGTAATTAACTAATGAGCCCACTTTAACTTATGGTAATTAACATATTAACCATTTAATCACTTAATTTTCTAACATTCTCCCACTTGATTCAATGGTTAATATCATTAGTCCATACTGCAACAAAGGCATCACACCAAGATAATGTATTCACAACAATAGTATAATCATTACTGGAACCCCAAAATATATAGCATAAGGCTTCATCTCGGAATGGATAATTATTTATGGTTGGGAGTCTGTATGGGCATGCATCCATACTCCCTAATTATGGTCCTAATAGTTTGCTTCTTCATTGATCATTATGTGCACTTAGTAAGTGAAACGAACTTCCTTATTCCAAGTTCAATTATTGAGATCTCATCATTTTAGTTACCCCAATAGTTATAGGCTTTCCATTAGACCCATGCTAGCAATATGTTCTCAAAAGAGATTTGGTGGTAAGCCTTTAGTCAGGGGATCAACAATCATCATAGTACTTATATGCTGAATTTTAATTATCTGATCTTGGACACTATCTTTCATAACAAGATACTTAAGGTCAATGTGTTTGCTAGCACCACTTGACATGTTGTTACTCGAAAGGAAAATCGCAGCTTGATTATTGCAGAATAATGTAAGTGGTTTATTTATGATGTCAACCACTCTAAGTCCGGGAACGAAGTTCTTAAGCCATACAGCTTGCCCGGTAGCCTCAAAACATGCCACAAACTCTGATTGCATCGTTGAATATGCAGTAAGTGTCTGTTTGCAGATTTTCCATGTAATTGCTCCTCCTACAAGTGTGAAGATATAACCTGATATGGATTTCTTACTATCCTTACACCCTGCAAAATCAGCGTCTGAGTAACCCATAATTTCTAGGTTGTCAGTTTTTCTATATGTAAGTTGATACGTCTCCAACGTATCTATAATTTTTGATTGTTCCATGCTGTTATATTATCATTCTTGGATGTTTTACAATAATTTTATATCATTTTTTGGTACTAACCTATTGACATAGTGCCCAGTGCGAGCTGCTGTTTTCTGCTTGTTTTTACATTGCAGGAAATCAATACCAAACGAAGTCCAAACGCAACGAAAATTTTTGTGGATTTTTCTGGACCAGAAGACACAAGTTAGGCCGAAGAAGTACCAGAGGCGTGCCCGAGGGGGGCACAACCCACGAGGGCGCGCCCAGGTGGGTTATGCCCACCTCGATGGCCTCCCGCACTGCCTCTTTGCTCTATAAATACCCCAATATTTCAGAAACCCTAGGAGAGTCGACGTCAATTCCAGCCGCCGCAAGTTCCAGAAACACCAAATCCAATCTAGACACCATCACAGAGGGGTTCATCATGTCCATTGGTGCCTCTCTGATGATGCATGAGTAGTTCACTGTAAACCTATGGGTCCGTAATGAGTAGCTAGATGGCTTTCTCTCTCTCTCTCTCTCTCTCTCTCTCTCTCTCTCTCTCTCTCTCTCTTGATTCTCAATATAATGGTCTCTTGAAGATCCATATGATGTAAGTACTTTTGCGGTGTGTTTGTTGGGATCCAATGAACTTTGAGTTTATGATTAGATCTATGTTTTTATCCATGAAAGTTATTTGAGTCTTCTTTGATCTCTTATATGCATGATTGATCATAGCCTCGTATTTCTTCTCGGATATTTGGATTTTGTTTGGCCAACTTTATCTATTTATCTTGTAATGGGAAGAGGTGCTTTGTGATTGGTTCAATCTTACGGTTCTTGATCCTAGTGACAGAAGGGGAAACGACACGTATGTATCGTTGCTACTAAGGATAACAAGATGGGGTCTATTTCTACATAAATATATCTTGTCTATATCATGTCATCGTTCTTATTGCATTACTCTGTTTTTCCATGAACTTAATACACTAGATGCATGCGGGATAGCGGTCGATGTGTGGAGTAATAGTAGTAGATGCAGGCAGGAGTCGGTCTACTAATTTTGGATGTGATGCCTATATAATGATCATTGCCTGGATATCGTCATGATCATTTGAAGTTCTACCAATTGCCCAACAGTAATTGTTTTCCCACCGTTTGCTATTTTTCTCGAGAGAAGCCACTAGTGAAACCTACGGTCCCCGGGTCTCTTCTTTAATATATTTGCCTTCGCAATATATTTTCCTTTGCTTTTATTTTCAGTTCTATTAAACCAAAAAACAAAAATACCTTGCTGCACTTTATTTTATTTGCGATCTATTTATCCAATCTATTACAACCTTCTCCCGTCCTCGAGCCAATTTCTGGCACCATTACCCGAAAGGGATTGACAACCCCTTTAACACGCCGGGTTGTGAGTATTTGTTATTTGTGTGCAAGGGCTGTTTACGTTGTGTTGCGTGGTTCTCCTACTGGTCCGATAGCCTTGGTCTCATCACTGAGGGAAATACCTACTGTTGTTGTGCTTCATCATCACTTCCTCTTTGGGGATATACCAACGTAGTTCAAGCAAACATCAAAAGGAATTTCTGGCGCCATTGCCGGGGAGACATCATCAACATCAACCAGGTTCCTAATCACAAACCTCATCTCCTTGCAATTTACATTATTTGCCATTTGCCTCTCGTTTTCCTCTCCCCCACTTCACAAAAATTTACCGTTTATTCGCCCTCTCTTTCGTTCGCCATTTTCTCGTCAGATCTATCCGTGTTCTTGCTTTCTCATCACAATGGCTGGTTTGACTGCTCCTCCTTTGTTACCAGATTTTGAAGTTTACTTTAAACAAAGACAAGGAGAATATTGACAGATGCTTGGTATAGGCTAATGGAATCCTATCGTGTTTGCAATTTGAAGGGAGACGCAAAAATTTTGCTTTGAAATTTTTGTGTAGGATTGGCTTTGCATCATAGACAACTTTTAGATTTTGCTGCAAAAGGGAATTTTATTGAGCTTGATGTCAATGCTGCCTATGAAATCTTAGAAGGAATTTTGGGGGTTCCACCACAAAAGAAAGGTTTTCTTTCACCCCAGAGGGAGTTCAAATTTTGGACAAACTTGGTGATTTGCATAAGCATATGGTTGAATTGCAAAAATATAATTAACCTCTTAAACATCTCAATGGTAGTATCAATCGGATCAAGACTTTGATTACCCTTTGCAATAAACGGTTGGATATTTTAGATCTCAAGATGGTTTCTTTCCCGGAAAATTTAGGGAAGCGCAAAGAGCCTCCCGGATTTCAAAAGACCCTTACTAAAGTGGCAAAGATTAAAGATGACAACACTTAGATCCTTCGCATCACGCCTAGCTAGGGGCGTAAAACGATAACACTTGTTGGGAGGCAACCCAACTTGTAACTTTTGCCTTTTGTTTTTCTTGATGTTTTCAATAAAATACCCAATTATGCCTCTGTTTAGATGTGTTTTTGTGGTTTAAATTAGTGTTTGTACCAAGCAAAGCCTTTGGGATGATTTGGGTGAAAGTTGATTTGATCTTGCTGAAAAACAGAAACTTTTGAGCTCACGAAAATAATTCCCATTTTTAATAGAAGAGTGCTTTTGGGTTGATTCTTTTTGCAGAATATGAATAAACAAATTATTCACGTTGTCCTAATTTTTTGAGTTATAGAAGTATTCAAAGTTTCCAGATTGCTACGGACTGTTCTGTTTTTGACAGATTCTGTTTTCTTTGCGTTGTGTGCTTATTTTGATGATTCTATGGTTTTCTTTGAAGAGTTTTTGCCATGGAAAAGTTGGAATACAGTAGATATAATGCAAAAATAAAATATGAATGGGTTTGCAACAATACTTATAGTACTGGTTTGCTTTCTTATACTGACGGATCTCATGAAGGTTTTGTTGAGTTTTGTGTGATTGAAGTTTTCAAGTTTTGGGTGATATTACAATGGATGAAGGAATAAGGATTAGCAAAAGGCTAAGCTTGGGGATGCCCGAGGCACCCCAAGATAATATTCAAGAAGTAGCAAGCAACTAAGCTTTGGGATGCCCCCGAGTGGCATCCCCTCTTTCTTCTAATAACCATCGGTATTTTACTTAGAGCTATATTTTTCTTCGTCACATATTATGAGTTTTGCTTGGAGCGTCTTGTATGATATGAGTCTTTGCTTGTTTTGCTTTGTGTTTTAAGTCTTGAATCCTTGCTGGACACATCTTTTTGAGAGAGACAAAAATTATGCTATGCTTGCTCCTATGGTTCACTTAAATTTTTAGAGCCTTGGAATTGCTCTAGTGCTTCACTTATATCTTTTTGAGCACGGCGTGCTTTGTTATTTTGAAGAAATGCTCTCATGCTTCACTTAGATTTATTTGGGAGTTGGTAAATTTTTTAAGAAATTCTCTCTTGCTTCACTTAAATTATTTTGAGAGAAAGAAATATTATGCTCATGTTCTTCACTTAAATTTGTTTGAGCTTATTAAAAGCAACATATGAAAACTAGTCCCAAGTGATAGATATCCAAGGAGGATATAATAAAAACTTTCATGAAGATCATTGGACAAAATAAACTTGATTCTTTGTCATGGTTTTGAGATATGAAGATATGATATGTGAGTCATGTTGATGAGTAATTATGCTTTAGTAAGAATATTGGTGTTAAGGTTTGTGATTCCCTATGCAAGCACGAAAGTCAATAGTTATGCAATGAAATTACATCCTACTTGTGGTGCGTTATTTGGTGTTAATTATGCTTGATGCTCGCTTACGAGATTTTTCGTTTCTTTGTTGGATGCTTCTCAATCTTTTTGCTAGCCTTCATTTTGCACTAAGTATGATCACTACTTGTGCATCCAAAAACCTTTATACCAGTTTTGCCATATGAGTCCACTATACCTACCTATATGTGGTATTTCAGTGCCATTCTAAGCAAATTTGCATGTGCCATCTCTAATTTTCAAAATAAATTTCTCTTTTGTGTGCTCGTACCACTCGCGAGGCGGTGAGGGGTGACCGATGTTTTCCATACTAGATGTGTTATTCTCATGATGAGTGTTTATTCACTTGTCATTGCACGAGAGTACCCCAAAGGTATTAGGGATGCCCAGTCCCGAAATGAAAAATGAATTTACTTTATGTTGTCAAATAATAAATTCCTCGGAAAGTGTTGGTATGGAGGGCACCCGTGGATATGGTTAGCCATGGAAAGTGAAAGTATGGTGTAAATAGGAATAAACTTTATTTTTTGTTTGGGAACCGCCTATGATGTATCTAGCATGGAAAGTGTTGGGAACTCTTAAGTCATTTTCGTTGGTGGGAAAAGTATGTCTCCCAAAATGTTTTTATCTCTCAATTTTCACTTTGAGCTCTCGCACTTCTACAAATCCCTACTTCCCTCTGCGAAGGGCCTTTCTTTTCTTTATGCAATTTTTTTGAGTCTCCATCTTCTCATATAAAGCACCAACTAAGGGGCACTATGATCGTACTTGAGCGCTGGGTATAGCTAGTATTCGAGTGTGTTTCATGAATGGATCAATGATTGAGCATAATGGGCTAGGGATAACTTGCTTTAGTGTTGATATTTTGAAAGACATGGTTGCTTGTTGATATGCTTGAGTATTAAAGTCTTCATGTCAAAACTAGACTATTGCTTTCAACTATATAAAAGTCCAAATGTCCATGCTACAAAGAAAAGAATATGTGATGAACATGTTAGGCAACATTCCACATCAAAAATTCTGTTTTTATCATTTACCTACTCGAGGACGAGAAGGAATTAAGCTTGGGGATGCTGATACGTCTCCAACGTATCTATAATTTTTGATTGTTCCATGCTGTTATATTATCATTCTTGGATGTTTTACAATCATTTTATAATCCTTTTATATCATTTTTGGTACTAACCTATTGACATAGTGCCCAGTGCGAGTTGCTATTTTCTGCTTGTTTTTACATCACACGAAATCAATACCAAACGGAATCCAAACGCAGCGAAACTTTTTGTTGATTTTTTCTGGACTAGAAGACACAAGTTGGCCCGAAGAATTACCAGAGGGGTGCCCCGAGGGGGGCACAACCCACCAGGGTGCACCTGGGGGCCCAGGCGCGCCCAGGTGGTTTATGCCCACCTCGGTGGCCTCCCGCACCACCTCTTTGCTCTATAAATACCCCAATATTCCAGAAACCCTAGCAGATTCGACGAAAATCAATTCCAGCCACCGCAAGTTCCAGAAACACCAGATCCAATATAGACACCATCACAGAGGGGTTCATCATGTCCATTGGTGCCTCTCCGATGATGTGTGAGTAGTTCATTGTAGACCTATGAGTCCGTAGTAAATAGCTAGATGTCTTCCTCTCTCTTTCTTGATTCTCAATACAATGGTCTCTTGGAGATCCATATGATGTAAGTCTTTTTGTGGTGTGTTTGTTGGGATCCGATGAACTTTGAGTTTATGATCAAATCTATGTTGTTATCCATGAAAGTTATTTGAGGCTTCTTTGATCTCTTATATGCATGATTGATTATAGCCTCGCATTTCTTCTCCGATATTTGGGTTTTGTTTGGCCAACTTGATCTATTTATATTGCAATTGGAAGAGGTGCTTTGTGATGGTTTCGATCTTACGGTGCTTGATCCCAGTGACAGAAGGGGAAACGAGATGTATGTATCGTTGCTATTAAGGATAACAAGATGGGGTCTATTTCTACATAAATAGATCTTGTCTACATCATGCCATAGTTCTTATTGCATTACTTTGTTTTTCCGTGAACTTAATACACTAGATGCAAGCTGGATAGCGGTTGATGTGTGGAGTAATAGTAGTAGATGCAAGAAGGAGTCGGTCTACTAATCTTGGACATGATTCCTATATAATGATAATTGCCTGGATATTGTCATGATTATTTGGAGTTCTATCAATTGCCCAACAGTAATTGTTTTCCCACCGTTTGCTATTTTTCTCGAGAGAAGCCACTAGTGAAACCTACGGCCCCGGGTCTCTTCTTTAATATATTTGCCTTCGCGATCTATTTTGCTTTGCTTTTATTTTCAGTTCTATTAAACCAAAAATACAAAAATACCTTGCTGCACTTTATTTTATTTGCGATCTATTTATCCAATCTATTACAACCTTCTCCCGTCCTCGTGCCAATTTCTGGCGTTGTTACCCGAAAGGGATTGACAACTGCTTTAACACGTCCGGTTACGAGTATTTGTTATTTGTGTGGAGGTGTTGTTTACATTGTGTTGCTTGGTTCTCCTACTGGTTCGATAACCTTGATCTCATCACTGAGGGAAATACCTAACGTTGTTGTGCTTCATCATCCCTTCCTCTTTGGGGAAATACCGACGTCGTTCAAGCAAACATCATAAGAATATGATTTTACTTCCTTGCAGACATCAACATTACTTTTTTGACAGCTTTCCTGTGATCTAAGCCTGGATTAGACTGATATCTGCCAAGCCTTCCAGTTACATATGCTAAGTCGGGACGCGTACATACTTGAGCATACATAATGCTCCCAACAGCTGAGGCATAAGGGATTGTCTTCATTTGATCAATCTCTAATTGATTCTTGAGACACTGAAATAGTCCAAATTTATCACCTTTAACAATAGGTGCGGGAGTGGAAGAGCAGTTATGCATGTTGTATCTTTTAAGGACTTTGTCAATATATGCCCTCTGGGATAGTCCTAATGTCCCTTTAGACCTGTCTTGGTGGATTTCTATGCCCAAAACATAAGAGGCACCCCCAAGATCTTTCATGTCAAAAATTAGATGAAAGAAATCTTTTGGTCTCATATAACATGTCTAAGTCACTTGTGGCTAGCAAGATATCATCCACATAAAGTACTAATATGATAAACTTGCTCCCATTGGTCTTAATGTATATGCAATTGTCCACTTCATTTTCCTTAAAATTAAATTTCTTATAACCTCATTAAATTTAAGGTACCACTATCTAGACACTTGTCTTAGTCCATAGATATATTTCTTAAGTTGACATCCCATATGTTCCTTGCCTTCTATGACAAAACCTTCCGGTTGAGTCATATGTACATTCTCATGCAAGTCACCATTAAGGAATGCGGTTTTAACATCCATCTGATGTAGCTCTAAATCATAATGAGGAACAAGATCCATAACAATTCTTAGTGAATCCTTCTTCGAGACGGGAGAAAATGTGTTAACATAGTCTATGCCCTCTCTTTGTGTATACCCCAAAGGAGAAATATGTATGATCTATTAGTGTTGCGAAGAAAATAAGCTTTATACGAACTTGTGATAGGGAAGAAATAAAAGCGACGGACCGCATAATAAAGGTCTTTATCACAAGCGGCAATATAAAGTGACATTCTTTTGCATTAAGATTTTGTGCATCCAACCATAAAAGCGCATGACAACCTCTGCTTCCCTCTGCGAAGGGCCTATCTTTTACTTTTATCTTTTCCCCTTATACAAGAGTTTTGGTGATCATCACCATTCCTTTTTAGACTTTTTCCTTTGGCAAGCACTTTGTGTTGGAGCGATCCGGACAAATATATCCACTTGTATGTAGGTTTTCATAAAGTATTATTGTTGACATTACCCTTGAGGTAAAAGGTTGGGAGGCGAAACTATAAGCCCCTATCTTTCTTTGTGTCCGTTTGAAACTTTGGACCCATAAATATCACATGAGTGTTAGCAATTGTGAAAGATTAAATGATAGTTGAGTATGTGGAGTTTGCTGAACCAAAGCTCTTACATAGACCCTTCCCAAAAATAAGATGAATTGCAATTGTTTGATGACTAAGAGCATGGTTTGTTAGTTTTCAAGAAAGCTTATGATCTATACTTTAACTCGTGAATAGCTTGTTACTTGATCATGAATTTTTTTATGAGTTGAGCTACTGTAATGATATATAATGATGCTAGAAAAAGTGAATGAAACTATAATTGATCAAACTTAAGCGCTTGCTAGCATTCACACTTCATAAATTATTTCTTTTATCATTTACCTACTCGAGGACGAGCAGGAATTAAACTTGGGGATGCTGATACGTCTTCAACGTATCTATAATTTATGAAGTATTCATGCCATGTTTACAATAGTTTTATATGATTTTGGTATGATTTGATTAGAACTAACCCGGACTGACACTGTTTTCAGCAGAACTACCGTGGTGTTGTTTTATGTGCAGAAATAAAAGATCTCGGAATGCGCTGAAAATCAACGGAGATTTTTTTGGGAAAATATATAAAATACTGGAACAAAAATCTACCGGAGGGGAGTCCCGTGGGCTCCACGAGGGTGGGGGGCGTTCCCACCCCCCCTGGGCGCGCCCCTGTGCCTCGTGGACTCCCTGTGGGGCCCCTTGACTTGTCCTCGACGCCAACCTCTTCTATAAATACCCAAACCTCCAGAAAGTAACCTAGATCGGAAGTTCTGCCGCCGCAAGCCTCTGTAGCCTCGAGAAATCAATTTGGGCCCTCTCTGGCACCATGCCAGAGGGGGCCATCATCACCGGAGGCCATGGGGAAGGATCTCGGAGGGGCCATCATCACCATGAAGGCCAAGGACCAGAGGGGGAACCTCTCCCCATCCAGGGGGGAGGCCATGGAGGAGGAAGCACAAGGGGGAGAACCTCTCCTCCTCTCTCTCGATGGCGCCGGAGTGCCAACGAGAGGGGAATCATCACCGTGGTGATCATATTCATCAACATCACCATCCTCATCTCTTTTGCGCGGTCCACTCTCCCGCACCCCGCTGTAATCCCTACTTGAACATGGTGCTTTATGCCACATATTATGATCCGATGATGTGTTGCCATCCTATGATGTTTTGAGTAGATATACTTTGTCTTTGGGTTGATTGATGATCTAGATTGGTATGACTTGTATGTTTTATTTTGGTGCTATCCTATTGTGCCCTCCATGTCGCACAAGCGTGAGGGATCCCCGCTGTAGGGTGTTGCAATACGTTCATGATTCGCTTATAGTGGGTTGCTTGAGTGACAGAAGCATAAACCCGAGTAAGGGGGTTGTGGCGTATGAGATAAAGGGGACTTGATATGTTAAAGCTATGGTTGGGTTTTTCATTAATGATCTTTAGTAGTTGCGAATGCTTGCTAGAGTTCCAATCATAAGTGAATATGATCCAAGAAGAGAAAGTATGTTAGCTTATGCCTCTCCCTCATATGAAATTGCATTGAAGACCACCGGTCTTGTTAACAATTGCCTAGGATAATTCCGCGCACCGACCCATCATTATTCCACACTCGCTATTTATAATATTTAGTAATATATTCTAAATTTATGATAACATCACCTACTTTTATATTTTAGCTCTCCGATATCATGCAAAGTTTTCCTCTTCATACCGACAATGTAGTTTTATTTCTCGTTTCTAGTTGGAAGCAAATGTTCGGTGTACGTAGAGTCGTATCAGTGGCAGATAGGACTTGAGAGAATATTAATCTTACCTTTAGCTCCTTGTGGGTTCGACACTCCACACTTATCACTTCCACCTTTGGGAATTGCTACGATGATTCCCTGCACTTGGGGATTATCAGTCATGCTTGGTTTTGTAGACCCACTTGCATCCCACCTTTCTGACTCTGTCAAGTATTTCTACTAGATCCCAAACATCATTAAGACTCATTGACTTAATTTCATCATTCATGGCCTCAAGCCACTTAGACGAATGTCCACTTGTCATGGCTTCCTCAAAGGAGGTGGTGTCATCTGCCTTACTAATGTCATTTCCATCTCCATTCATGTAAACAACATATTCATATGTATTAATGGCAGCTCTTCTATCTTCTTGTGATCTATGTAAAGGTTCATTAGATATCACAAAAGACTGAGTTATGTGAGGCTCATTACTAGGCGTTGTACCAGCAAACCCAAAATCATTAACTGGAGGTGTAGCGCTTGAAGACGAAGGAAAAACAAACTCTGGGATCATCGTTAATGGTATGCCAGTCTGATTTCCCTCAAGTGTGATTTTTCTTGTCTCTGAGCTCCCACTAACATTAACATCCTCTAAAAATTTAGCATGCCATGTTTCGACAAATTTAGTGGTATGTGTTGGACAATATAAACAGAAGCCTTTGGATGTTGCAGGATATCCAGTAAAATGGCAACCGACGGTTTTAGGATCTAATTCCCAATGTGTGGATTAAAAATCTTAGCTCCGGAAGGACAACCCCACACATGCAAATAATTTAATTTGGATTTCTTCCCAGTACACAATTCATAAGGTGTCTTGGGTACTGATTTACTAGGAACCCGATTAAGTATATGCATGATTGTCTTTAATGCCTCCATCCACAAATTAACCAGTAAACTGGAGTTGGAAACCATGTTCCGTACCATATCCATAAGTGTACGGTTGCATCTTTCAGTGACTCCATTTTGTTAAGGTTCACCTGGCATTGAGTATTGGGCGAATATTCCATTTTCCTAAAGAAATAGAGCAAAGGGACTAGGAATTTTTCCATAAGGAGCATGTCTCCCGTAATATTCTCCGCCTCGATTTGATTGCACTACTTTAATATTTAAATTATGCTAATTTTTTACTTCAACTTTGTTGATTTTAAATTTATCGAGTGCTTCAGATCATTCACAAATAGGAAAAATGTATCCATAACAAGAATAATCATCAGTGAAAGTAATAAAGGAGTCATATTGATAGCAGCGAGGGTCCCGATCTTTTGATGAGATGATAACTATCGATTTGGTGTAGACGGCTTTGATGATCCGACTATAAACGCGCACGACGTTGCACCTTAGCAATCGCTAAACCAACTCTGAGAGGTTATTGACCACGCCGGAACACGATCAACCTGACCATGAAGGTCTATTCCTACATGCAATTTAAGAACACGCAAGAAATGGAGATTGCAATCTGGATATTGCGAATATAAGAGGAAAGCTTTATTGAGGAAAGTGGGGTTCCGTGACGCCCTGGTCTGGTCATTGAACACAAATGAAGTACGCGAAGTGTCGGTGGGAAACGACACCTATGAGATCACTGGAATCCCTATTACGGTTGCGGGGCGCGGGGATCGTGAGAAGAGCGGGACTAGTAGACAGCACAAAGGGGATTTACCCAGGTTTGGGCTGCAAAGATGCGTAAAACCCTACGATCCTGCTTTGGTGGATGTATTTAGTGTTCTTAAGCTCTTGAACTAGCTCTGGGTGCTGCCAGGTTCGAAACAGCCGAATCCTTCTCCAGTGCGCCATGAGCCTCCTTTTATAGGCTAAAGGGGCTACCACAGTGGCACACAGGAGGTGGAAAGTGCTACAGTGCTGTGATCTTATCGCTGGTATTACAGGACAAAGTGCATTTAATGTGAGGCTTAGGTGTCCCTTCACTTTATCGGGGACGGGAGCGAGGCCCATCCCGTCCGTCGCCGCTCCTCCTTGCTTTGACATGCGCCCTGGCCAACGATGCATGCGGTGCCATGTAGGCAGGCAGGCAGCTGAGGTGGTGCAGTGGTGGAGCCTCCACGAAGGGCTGCATGTTGCCACACAGGTGCCTGCCCAGCTGGTTGAGTCGACAGTTGCATGCGAACGGCGGCGGAGACTTGGCTGGCGTGGGCCTGGTAGTGGCCCTGCTGGCGCGCTTGGCGAGGGCCTTGCGGGGTGGCCCTACAAGGGTCTTGCTGCGACACGCCGTCATCCCTGGCAAGGACCTTGCCGGGGGTCTCGTGGGCTTCCTCGGCAAGAACCCTGCCGAGGATTGTTGCCTTCCTATCCTCATTCGATCTTGACTATTCTTTGTCTTCACAAAGATCTGCATCCACCACGGAGGTGCCTCCTGAGCCCTGTCCCAATGCGTTTGTCTAGCGTTGGTGGGCTCAAAGGTGGCTCGCTCAGCTGGTGTGGGCGGTCTGCCCCGGCAAGGCCGCTGTGGCTGCCCCGGCAAGAGTCCTTGCCGGGGAAACCTGCTTTGTCCATCCGATATTTGTGGCCTTGGTCCTTGTCATTGCTTTGTTTGTCTTGTGCCTTCGGCTTCTCTCCGGCTTCGCTTTCCTGCCTTGTTTTGCGTGGCCGTGGTGGGTGGCTCTGACTTCCCGTGCACAAGTAAAGGGGTCAAAAGCAGAGCCCTTACTTTTTTACACCGACACGAAGTCGCAGCTATGGTGAACTTTTAATCTAAACAAAACACAAAGTGTAAACGACGCCCTAAGGGCTGCATATATGAAGGAGCAGGGGGAATTTCCTGGCCCCTTGTAGGAGGGTTCCGAAACCAACCCTAACTTTGTTTCCCCACACATACGGACTCTAAAAATAGCCTATACTTAAGTATTTCAAAATTACATGGGTCTAGCCCAAAAATAAGGTGGCGCGACACCTAAAATAAGCTATGGACGAAATTTATGAAGGGGCATCTTGTATATTTCATCCATGTCCTTGTAGGTCATCACGGAGGCTTCAAAGTGCTCAAATATGCACTAGAAACGTCATTCTAGATCCCTTCGCGCGCACCTTCATCTCCATGCTTGATCCTTCTCCAGTGTTCATCCTTCTTATCCATGCCAGGCCTTTCATTAGTAATCAACAAAAATGTATCCAATTTAGGCAACATCATATTCTCATGAACATTAGAATTGTCACCAAGAAACGGAAGTACCTGGTAACTCAATTGGCATGCACGAGCTCTAGTAATTGGTCCAATATGTATAGCAGCATGGCTGTGGGTGTAACAATGGTATTGATGTCCTCATCAAATTTTGTCCACCCTTGACAAGGTGGGACTAAAACACCTCCTGAGTCGTTTCCGCTATAATACGAACTCTAAAATAGCCTATGAAGTAGTATTTTGAAACTACATGGGCCTAGCCCACAAATAAGGTGGCGCAACAGCAATAATAAACTACGTACAAAATTTATGAAAGGACATCTTGTGTATATCACCCATCTTCTTGTATGTCATCATGGTGGCTTCAAAGTACGAAAATCTCCACCGGAAACACAGTTCTTGTTCCCTCCACGTGCACCTTCATACCAAAGCTTGATCATGTTCTAGTGTTCATTCTTCTTGTCGATGCTAGGTGCTTCAACTGTAAGCAATACAAATGTATCTAAGTTAGGCAACATCACATTTTCATGAACATTATAAACATGACCAAGAAATAAAAGTACCTGATAATTCAACTGGCGTGCACGAGCTCTAGTAGTTGATCCAATAGGCATAACAACATGGGATGTGGGTGTAACTATGCTAGCCATGTCCTCATCATCCTCTTCTTCTTGAAAACAAAGCCATCCTCGGTGTTCCATAAACTGAAATGTGGCTAAGGAAAGAGACAAGGTGTACATGTTGTATATGTATATGTCATCCATTTTTATTGATCCCAGTTGTGGCACATGTGACACATTTATACAAGAGTACTCGTTAAATGTCGTGAAATATAAGCCAAAATACTATCCCAGGAAGTCAAAGGCATGGAAATATTGCAACTCAGATTGCACATATAAGTGAAGCTCTTAATCGTAACAAAAGATTGGCAATGCTCATCATCAAACCATCCCAACCTTGATGAACCATCACCAAGATATAGGTCATATTAACATGATTAAACACTCGCACAGTTATTTTCAAACATATTTGATCCAAATCTGATTTATTCCCTGGTTCACATGGTTCTTTCTCATCAGTAGTTAATTCAATGGGTTCACTCAATTTTTTTGATCACATGGCAAAGTCACATCATCAACATATTCCTCTAAAATAGTTGGTGTGATCAAAGTAGTGGGTAGTCCTCACATGGTGCATTTAATTTGACATGGCATCCATCATACTCTTCTGGAGGTGGAAGCTCAATACCTTTGTCATTACCTTTTATGGTCAACCTAGATGATGTAGGCACTCTTGGTGGCGACAGATCACGTGGTGAAGGTGATGTAGTGCTCACAACAATGGATGATGTTGTCATAGTAGGCGTAGTGGTGGAAGGAACAACCGTTGTAACTCTTGGAATTTGCACATTCCGTCTGTTTGTCTTCTGGGCAACACGTCCTGTTATCTCCTGTTCAGCTCTGCAAGCAAGACAAAATGAACGGTCCATAGGATAACACTCTTCATGAATTAGTATCTCCTGAATATCGCAGTTTAATCCTCCCCAAAATCTATCCATAAAATCTTCTTCACTTTCTTCTAAAGAGAAATGCAATAAGGCAGTTTGTAAATCATCATAATATTTCATTACAGTGTCACTACCTTGTTTTAAATATTGTAACTTTGTAATCATGTCACAAGTATAATAAGCTGGGACGAATGTATGTCTCATGGCAAGTTCCAAATCATCCCAAGTAGTAGGTATATAATCAGGGTGTATCCAACAATATTCGCTCCACCAAACTGAAGCATAACCACTAAAAGAACCCACGCGACCTTGACTATCTTATGTTCAGCAAAATTATGGGAAGCAAATATATCATTTATTTCTAACTCCCATTCAATATAGAAAGCAGGTCAAAAATGGCCATTAAATGGTGGTATAGGAACATTAACCTGATCATGTGCATTTGGATGTTTGTGCGCCTCTCATGACGGTTGTGGCACTTCTCTCACGATTGACAAAGCCCATGAATTGACTTTGGATCCTGTCCTGATTAGTAGAAACAAGAAAAAAAATCCAAAAATAATATTCCGATGAACTACTAGGATATGGTGGTAAAACACTCGCAGTATAGCAAATATCAAAGTCTTACAAGTTATTACCATGCAACAGGTGATGACCGGCAACCAGCAGTGTCAAATAACTCCAGAAGTTGGGTAAACCGATTGCCAGGTGAATGTATGTATGCACGGTGTAGAAATATGTAGAGCTGGGTTGGCTTTATATACGTGGGAGAAAAATGCTACAACCACATTAACTAATGCAAGTTGAATAATCGCTCAAGGTAGACGAGTGCTGGTCCTAGGATAGACTGTACTAGAGACGCGAGCCTAAGACATAGATGAATATTCACGCAAAGAGAGAATAATGAGTGTACAGAGATAGAGCAACAAACAAAAATAAGAGTTGATGCACTTTTTTTCTACCTTTCCAACCGACCCAAAATAGTCACCTCTTAAAATCCATGGCAAACTTGCCTTTATTTGTTTTTCCGTAGTACAGATCGAAATCGTACCACCAAAAAGAAACTGCACGCACAAGTCCTTCCAAACCTTCTCAAGAAAAATAAAGAATGGCGTGACCGTGTAACTTGAACCGTTTTGCACTTTTTTTGCCTCACCCCGTTCCAGGTAGATCTCTCTCTTCCTTGTATATTCTTTCCTGGAAAAAGTCTATTTTAAACCCTGAATTTGTAGAGATTTGGTAGAACGAACCCTTAAATTGAAATCCCGGTTGATTGCACTCTGAACTATGCAATCCCGGTCTAAATTGAACCCTGACATCGTTTGACAAATAAGGATTGTCGATCTGTGAAAGGCTGGCCGGGATTGGTGCCATTTTGCACTGTTATCTGTTGGGCCGGCCCGCTTTAGATTTTTTTCCTTCATTAAAATGCGCAGTTTTTTCATCTTCTTTAAGAGAGAAAAAGGAAGCACGCAGCGTGATTCGATCCCAAGACCTCACCTTCTTGGTCGACAGAAGTTACCACCAGGGACAACACGTCTGAAGTGTTCACTTGCTCCCTTTTCCTTCTTTCTTCCCTTTTTCTTTTTTTCCTTTTTACATAACTTGTGGACAGTTTCAAATCCGTGAGTTTTTTTAAATCCACAAACTCTTTTCAGTTTTTTTTCCAAAACCTGTGAACTTTTCATTTAAAAATCCTTGAACTTCTTTCAAAATATTTGAAGTTTTTCTAAATCGGTGAACTTTTTAAAAAAATCGTGACCTTTTTTCCTTTTGAAAATTGGGTTCACGACATTCTTTTGGTTTTTTTTTTCTAATATATTTCGTACTAAGATGGCCACGAATTTAAGAAAAAATGAAAAACGAAAATAAAAAGAAAGAGAAGGAGGAATAATTTCACGCATTTTATAAAAAAACTGTATAAGAAGCTTCCACGAACAAAATAAAGAAGAAAAGAAGAAATCGCGCTTGCTTTATAGCGCCAATAGCCATTAGCTTTAGTGTCTAGTAGCACACGTTCAGGATCGAAAGCCGTGAGCTCGATACCACACCTGGCTGCGCCCCGCACGTTTCTGTTAATTTTTACGTCGTGCTCTCCGTTTTCTGTCAGTGGGCCGGCCCAGTCGCGGGTCTCTCTCTGCGCGCTGTTAGGTGCTCTCTTTTTTTAGCAGTGTAACGAGAAACAAAAGACATGTTTTAACAGAAAAAATACAAATGGGCTGGCCCAGCCAACACTGCCGCTCCTTGGCCCACCAGTCGGACGAATCCCTGCCACGTCAGAGTTTTTATGCCTCAAACGACTCGAGGGTTTAATTTAGACCGGGATTGTATAGTTCAGGATGCAATCGACCGGGATTTTGACTTGGGGGTTCGTTTCGCCGAACCTCTACGAATTCGGGGTTTAAAATGGACTTTTTCCTTCTTTCCTCTATCCAACCAGGTCACATGCAATCTCCCAAGAATTTTCTTTCTATTTGGATAACCTGCTAATAAAAATCCGATCGACACCTCTTTCCAAATAAGCTAACCAAACTGCACTTTTTTTGTGTACGCTCAAACTTTTTTCTGTAAAGATCTGAACCAAATCTTTTACCTTCCTCTTTTATATTCGGCTGATCCAAGTTGCCCGTGAACCTGGATTAAAGAACCATCATTACTTTCCAACAAAAAACAGACAACCATTACTTTCCAAGTTGCTTGCGAATCTGAATCCGAATTAAATAACCATCCTTCAGCCCAAGGAGCCCAAACGCTTTTCTGCATTCGATGTCTGGGGATGGGCCATGCTAGGCCTAAGTGCACTAACATAATTAGATGCAGGGGCTACAAGCGCTTGGGCCATATCCAGAGCAACTACAGATTTGGTGGCACAGTCTCCGAGGAGTCCCCTCTCTTCATTCCTGCCCAATATCAACGTCCTCTTTTGGCTGACGACCCAAATTCCAGGCGACCAGATTTGCCCACCCCAGTTGTCAAAGAGACTACTACTTGCCCTGCTCAGTCCAATGAAGCCATTACCGCCCCAGGTGCCTCGCATTCCCACCGCCCTCCTCCACCATTACAGCAACCCCTCTCATCGGCCGGGGCTTCCATCGCCGTTGTCTGCTTGTCGCCGCCCATAATGGCCACTTTTACCTTCGATCCAACACCTTTTCTTCTCACTGGCTACCACGCAATCGAGGTGGAGGGGAGACCAGCCTGTCATCGCGTCATCCATGGCCCTCTCTCTCTGGCCAATGAGGATCTCTCCATCGCCACCATAATCCCGATGCCCCGAGGTGAAGTCGTCTTTCCAAAATGTTCGCGAGATTCTTCATGAGTTCTTGCAGTCGAAGCGCATTGGGGTTGTCTCCATCTCTAAGTGCCCATTTGGTCAAGCGTTTGTTAGATTGAATAGTGCGGAAGATAGGGATTTTCTTGTCAATAGGGGACCACATGCTTATGATGATATCCACATTGTGTTCCAGCGTCACAGTGAGGGGATGAACTAGATTTTCTTAAATCCGAATAGAGATGTCTAGCTCATGGTCTTTGGTTTTCCGGCTGAGTTAAGAAACTTCCAAGAACTATCTAATGCAACTGCTGGGTTTGGTTAGTTGCTTGTTTGGGACCGTGTCAAATCCACTGATGCAGTTCTTGCTCTCAAAGTCAAGATTGATGCACTGAAGGATGTCCCTTCTAGTTTTGTGGTAACTGGAGTCAAAAGTTTCAGACATGGACTTGCCCAGTTGTAATCTTTCAGGATATTTTGCTTGGTGGCCCTCCAGCTGAAGAAGACCCAGTTCTTGAGGATGGAAATCCACATCCTAGGCCTCAGGAGGAATTTCATCATCCTAACCAAAACAACCTGATGGTTGGGCCTGTTGCTTTCCATCTGATTCAGCAAGTAGATATTGCAGGTGATTCTGCTCATGCTCCAGCAGAGGAAGATGAGGGGTGGGGTCACTGGGCCATGCCTCAATAGCAACAACTGGTTGATGTGGAGATTGAAGCTGGAGAATTTCTAGAGTTAAGTGACTTAATGACATCCCTAGAAGAGAATCAACAACATGAAGACAGTGGATTAACACTTTCTTTGGGTTTGCTAGTTCATGATGCTAGTTCTGCAGAGTCTGCCAATAAGGGACCAGTTTTATACCTTGATGAGCTTCTGGCCCCTCCTGCTGCACAACCACTTCCTGCAATAGGCTTTGATCTCAATCAACCTGTTGAGCAATGATACATCTCCAACGTATCTATAATTTTTGATTGTTCCATGCTGTTATATTATCATTTTGGGATGTTTTACAATCATTTTATATCATTTTTTGGTATTAACCTATTGACATAGTGCCCAAGGTCAGTTGATGTTTTCCGCCTGTTTTTTACATCGCAGGAAATCAATACCGAATGGAGTCCAGACGTAGCGAAACTTTTTCTTGTTTTTTTCGGACCAGAAGACACAAGTTGGGCCGAAGAAGTACCGGAGGGGTGCCCGGAGGGGGCACAACCCACCAGGGTGTGCCTGGGCGCCCAGGCACGCCCAGGTGGGTTATGCCCACCTCGGTGGCCTCCTGCACCGCCTATTTTCTTTATAAATACCCCAATATTCCAGAAACCCTAGGGGAGTCGACGAAAATCAATTCCAGCCGCCGCAAGTTCCAGAAACACCAGATCCAATCTAGACACCATCACAGAGGGGTTCATTATGTCCATTGGTGCCTCTCTGATGATGCGTGAGTAGTTCATTGTAGACCTACGGGTTCGTAGTTAGTAGCTAGATGGCTTCCTCTCTCTCTCTCTCTCTCTCTCTCTCTCTCTCTCTCTCTCTTCATTCTCCATACAATGGTCTCTTGGAGATCCATATGATGTAAGTCTTTTTACGGTGTGTTTGTTGGGATCTGATGAACTTTGAGTTTATGATCAGGTCTATGTTTTTATCCATGAAAGTTATTTGAGTCTTCTTTGATCTCTTATATGCATGATTGCTTATAGCCTCATATTTCTTCTCCGATATTTGGGTTTTGTTTGGCCAACTTGTACTTATCTTGCAATGGCAAGAGGTGCGTTGTGATGAGTTCGATCTTACGGTGCTTGATCCCAGTGACAGAAGGGGAAACGACACGTATGTATCGTCGCTATTAAGGATAACAAGATGGGGTCTGTTTCTACATAAATAGATCTTGTCTACATCATGTCTTCGTTCTTATTGCATTACTCCCTTTTTCCATGAACTTAATACACTAGATGCATGTTGGATAGCGGTGGATGTGTGGAGTAATTGTAGCAGATGCAGGGAGGAGTCGGTCTACTAATCTTGGACGTGATGCCTATATAATGATCATTGCCTAGATATCATCATGATTATTTGAAGTTCTATCAATTGCCCAACTGTAATTGTTTTCCCACCATTTGCTATTTTTCTCGAGAGAAGCCACTAGTGAAACCTACGGCCCCCGGGTCTCTTCTTTAATATATTTTCCTTCACAATCTATTTTTTTGCTTTTATTTTTAGTTCTATTAAACGAAAAATACAAAAATACCTTGCTGCACTTTATTTTATTTGTGATCTATTTATCCAATCTATTACAACCTTCTTCCGCCCTCGTGCCAATTTCTGGCACTGTTACCCGAAAGGGACTGACAACCCCTTTAACACGCCGGGTTGTGAGTATTTGTTATTTGTGTGCAGGGGCTATTTACGTTGTGTTGCGTGGTTCTCCTACTGGTTTGATAGTCTTGGTCTCAACACCGAGGGAAATACCTACCGTTGTTATGTTGCATCATCCCTTCCTCTTTGGGGAAATACCGACGTAGTTCAAGCAAACATCAAAAGGAATTTCTGGTGCCGTTGCCGGGTAGACATCATCAACATCAACCAGGTTCCTAATCACAAATCTCATCTCCTTGCAATTTACATTATTTGCCGTTTGCCTCTCGTTTTCCTCTCCCCCACTTCACAAAATTTTTCTGTTTTATTCACCCTCTTTTTTGTTTGCCTTTTTCGTGTCAGATCTCTTGTTTTCTTGTGTTACCATGTGCCTTCTATTTTCTGGCATCTTCGCTTGCTAAAAATCTATTGATATGGATCCTCATCCACTTGCTAATCTTTTCAAAATATCCAATTACAATGAACCAATTGCTAGTGAATTGAGTTCACTAGATTATCTTTATGAAGTTTTGCTTGAGATTCTTGAATTTGAAAATTGTGATGAAGTGCTAAACGATGGAATTTATAAAGTGATTCATGATAGCTCCTTAAATGAAAAGCATGATTGCAATGATGTTATTATAAATTCTATTAATGTCAATTGTGTTAGTGATATGCAAAACCCCAAGCTTGGGGATGTTGGTTATGTTATGTCCACTACTTATTGCAATAATCATGATTGGGGTGATAATGATTCTTATGTTCTTGAAAATTTATTTGAGCCTCATGATGAATATGTTATTGATAATAATTTTTGCAATAGTATTGAAAGTGGTATTGGAAGTGTCAACTTTAGGTGAAAATAATCCCACATATTTGGAGAGTGTTCAGTCTTGTGAAATTTTTGATAAAGGTCGGCTTGGAAAGGTCATGACTTTATTTGATGACAATCCCACTATTTTGGAAGAGTGTCAACTTTGCAGGCATTTGGACCATGAAGAGAATATCTTATGTGATGGTTATATTGTTGAATTTTGATCCCACATGTAATTATTATGAGAGAGGAAAATATTGTGGTGGAAATTTTAATGTTACTAAATTACCTCTCGTTATGTTGAGATCGTCAATGTTTTATTCTTCTTCCTTGCATTTGCTAGCTATTTCTTGTCTTGATAATTTGTTTTCTTATTAAATTCCTATGCATAAGAAGTATGTTAGACTTAAGTGTGTTTGTCACATGTTATATGATGCTCTCTTTGTGCTTTAATTCTTGCCTTTCATGTGAGCATCATTAAAATTACCAATGCCTAGCTAAGGTGCATAAAACGATAGCGCTTGTTGGGAGGCAACCCAATGAATAAAATTTAATTTTGTCTTTTTCTTTATGTTCTTGAGTGTTTGCCCAATTATGACTCTGTTTAGGTGTGTTTTTGTGGTTTAAGTTAGTGTTTGTGCCAAGCAAAGCCTTTGGGATGATTTGGATGATAGTTGATTTGATCTTGCTGAAAAACAGAAACTTTTGAGCTCATGAAAATAATTCCCATTTTTAATAGAAGAGTGCTTTTGAGTTGATTCGTTTAGCAGAAGATTTATAAACAAATTTCTCACGTTTTCCTATTTTTTCAGAATTTTTGGAGTTACAAAAGTATTCGAAGTTTCTAGATTGCTACAAACTGTTCTGTTTTTGACAGATTCTGTTTTCTTTGCGTTGTGTGCTTGTTTTGATGATTCTATGGTTTTCTTTGAATAGTTTTTGCCATATAAAGTTGGAATACAATATATATAATGCAAAAATAAAATATTAATGGGTTTGCAACAGTACTTATAGTAGTGGTTTGCTTTCTTATACTGACAGATCTCATGAAGGTTTTGTTGAGTTTTATGTGATGAAGTTTTCAAGTTTTGGGTGATATTACGATGGATGAAGGAATAAGGATTAGCAAAAGGCTAAGCTTGGGGATGACCGAGGCACCCCAAGATAATATTCAAGAAGTAGAAAGCAACTAAGCTTGGGGATGCCCTCGAGTGACATCCCCTCTTTCTTCTAACAACCATCGATATTTTACTTGGAGCTATATTTTTATTCATCACATATTATGAGTTTTGCTTGGAGCGTTTTGTATGATATGAGTCTTTGCTTGTTTTGATTTGTGTCTTAATTCTTGAATCCTTGCTGGACACACCTTTTTGAGAGAGCCAAAAATTATGCTATGCTTGCCCCTATGCTTCACTTAAATTTTTAGAGCCTTGGAATCGCTCTAGTGCGTCACTTATATCTTTTTGAGCACGGTGTGCTTTGTTATTTTTCGAGAAGTGCTCTCATGCTTCACTTAGATTTATTTGGGAGTGAGTAAAATTTTCAAGAAATTCTCTTACTTCACTTAAATTATTTTGAGAGAAAGGAATATTATGCTCATGTTCTTCACTTAAGTTTGTTTGAGCTTATTAAAAGCAACATATGAAAACTAGTCCCAAAGTGATAGATATCCAAGGAGGATATAATGGAAACTTTCATGAAGATCATTGGACAAAATAAACTTGATTCTTTTTAATGGTTTTGAGATATGACGATATGATATGTGAGTCATGTTGATGAGTAATTGTGCTTTAGTAAGTATATTGGTGTTAAGGTTTGTGATTCCCTATGCAAGCACGAAAGTCAATAGTTATGCAATGAAATACATCCTACTTGTGGTGAATTATTCGGTGTTATGCTTGATGCTCACTTACGAGATTTTTTGTTTCTTGGTTGGACGCTTCTCAATCTTTTTGCTAGCCTTCATTTTGCACTAAGATCACTACTTGTGCATCCAAAACCCTTTAAACCAGTTTTGCCATATGAGTCTAGTATACGTACCTATATGCGGTATTTTAGTGCCGTTCTAAGCAAATTTGCATGTGCCATCTCTAATTTTCAAAATAAATTTCTCTTTTGTGTGCTCGTGCCGCTCGCGAGGCGGTGAGGGGTGGCCGATGTTTTCCGTGCTAGATGTGTTATTCTCATGATGAGTGTTTATTCACTTGTCATTGCATGAGAGTACGA
This sequence comes from Triticum dicoccoides, assembly GCF_002162155.2. NCBI lineage: Eukaryota > Viridiplantae > Streptophyta > Magnoliopsida > Poales > Poaceae > Triticum > Triticum dicoccoides. The sequence goes on along the minus strand of NC_041381.1, from coordinate 267,731,090 downwards.
CAAAGGTATTAGGGATGCCCAGTCCCGAAATGAAAAATGAATTTACTTTATGTTGTCAAATAATAAATTCCTTGGAAAGTGTTGGTATGCAGGGCACTCGTGGATACGGTTAGCCATGGAAAGTGAAAGTATGATGGGAAAAGGAATAAACTTTATTTTCTCTTTGGGAACCACCTATGTTGTGTCTAGCATGGTAAGTGTGGGGAACTAAGTCGTTTTCGTTGGTGGGAAAAGTATGCCTCCTAAAATGTTTTTATCTCTCAATTTTTGCTTTGAGATCTGGCGCCTCTACAAATCCCTACTTCCCTGTGGGAAGGGCCTTTCTTTTACTTTATGCAATTTTTATTTTTAACTTGAGTCTCCATCTTCTCTTATAAAGCACCAACTAAGGGGCACTATGATCATACTTGAGCATTGGGTATAGCTAGTATTCGAGTGTTTTTCATGAATGGATCAATGATTGAGCATAATGGGCTAGTGATAACTTGCTTTAGTGTTGATATTTTGAAAGACATCGTTGCTTGTTGATATGCTTGAGAATTAAAGTCTTTATGTCAAAACTAGACTATTGCTTTGAACCATATAAAAGTCCAAATGTCCATGCTACAAAGAAAAGAATATGTGATGAACATGTTAGGCAGCATTCAACATAAAAAATTCTCTTTTTATCATTTACCTACTCGAGGACGAGTAGGAATTAAGCTTGGGGATGCTGATATGTCTCCAACGTATCTATAATTTTTGATTGTTACAGCTATTATATTATCATTCTTGGATGTTTTACAATCATTTTATATCATTTTTTGTACAGACCTATTGACATAGTCCCAGTGCCAGTTGCTGTTTTCTGCTTGTTTTTTACATCAGGAAATCAATACCAATGGAGTCCAAATGCAGCAAAAAATTTTGTGGATTTTTTCTGGACTAGAAGGCAGAATTTGGGCCGAAGAAGTACTAGAGGGGTTCCCCAAGGCGGGCACAACCTACCAGGGCACGCCTGGGAGCCCAGGCGTGCCCAGGTGGGTTATGCCCACCTCGGTGGCCTCCTGCACCGCCTCTTTGCTCCCAATATTGCAGAAACACTAGGGGAGTCGACGTAAATCATTTCCACCTGCCACAAGTTCCAGAAACACTTGATCCAATCTAGACACCATCAGGAGGGGTTCATCATGTCCATTAGTGCTTCTCCGATGATGCGTGACTAGTTCATTGTAGACCTATGGGCCCGTAGTTAGTAGCTAGATGGGTCCCTCTCTCTCTCTCTTGATTCTCAATACAATGGTCTCTTGGAGATCCATATGATGTAAGTCTTTTGCGGTGTGTTTGTTGGGATCCGATGAACTTCGAGTTTATGATCAGATCTATGTTTTTATCCATGAAAGTTATTGAGTCTTCTTTGATCTTGATATGCATGACTAATTATAGCCTCGTATTTCTTCTCCGATATTTGGGTTTTCTTTGGCCAAGTTGATCTATTTATCTTACAATGGGAAGAAGTGCTTTATGATGGATTCGATCTTACGGTGCTTGATCCTAGTGACTGATACGTCTCCAATGTATCTATAATTTTTGATTATTCCATGCTATTATATTACCCATCTTAATGTTTTATATGCATTTATATGCTATTTTATTTGATTTCTGGGACTAACCTATTAACTTAGAGCCCAGTGCTATTTTCTGTTTTTTCCTTGTTTTTTAGTTTTACAGAAAAGGAATACCAAATGGAGTCCAATTGACGTCCCAATTTTTGATGATTTTTTATGGACCAAAAGAAGCCCCCGAAGTGAAAGAGTTGGACCAAAAGAGTCCCGAGCCGTCCACGAGGGTGGAGCGCGCACCCTACTCCCCTGGGCGCGCCCCCTATCTCGTGGATGACTCAAAGACCCCACCTGACGTGGGACCGACGCCAGAAATTCCTATAAATACAGAAACCCCCGAAAAGAAACCTAGATCGGGAGTTCCGCCGCCGCAAGCCTCTGTAGCCACCAAAAACCAATCGGAACACTCTTTCGGCACCCTGCCGGAGGGGGGATCCATCACCGGTGGCCATCTTCATCATCCCGGTGCTCTCCATGACGAGGAGGGAGTAGTTCACCCTCGGGGCTGAGGGTGTGTACCAGTAGCTATGTGTTTGTTCTCTCTCTCTCTCTCTCTCATGTTCTTGATTTGGTACGATCTTGATGTATCGCGAGCTTTGCTATTATAGTTGGATCTTATGATGTTTCTCCCCCTCTACTCTCTTGTAATGGATTGATTTTTCCCTTTGAAGTTATCTTATCGGATTGAGTCTTTAAGGAATTGAGAACACTTGATGTATGTCTTGCATGTGCTTATCTGTGGTGAGAATGGGATATTCACGTGATCTACTTGATGTATGTTTTGGTGTCAACTTGCGGGTTCAGTGACCTTGTGAACTTATGCATAGGGGTTGGCACACGTTTTCGTCTTGACTCTCCGGTAGAAACTTTGGGGCACTCTTTGAAGTACTTTGTGTTGGTTTGAATAGATGAATCTAAGATTGTGTGATGCATATCGTATAATCATACCCACGGATACTTGAGGTGACATTAGGGTTTTGGTTGATTTGTACCTTAAGGTGTTATTCTAGTACAAACTCTAGGATAGATTGAATGGAAAGAATAGCTTCGTGTTATTTTACTACGGACTCTTGAATAGATCGATCAGAAAGGATAACTTTGAGGTGGTTTCATACCCTACAATAATCTCTTCGTTTGTTCTCCGCTATTAGTGGCTTTGGAGTGACTCTTTGTTGCATGTTGAGGGATAGTTATATGATCCAATAATGTTATTATTGTTGAGAGAACTTGCACTAGTGAAAGTATGAACCCTAGGACTTGTTTCAAAGCATTGCAATACCGATTTCGCTCACTTTTATCATTAGCTACCTTGCTGTTTTTATAATTTCAGATTACAAAAACCTATATCTACCATCCATTCTGCACTTGTATCACCATCTCTTCGCCGAACTAGTGCACCTATACAATTCACCATTGTATTGGGTGTGTTGGGGACACAAGAGACTCTTTGTTATTTAGTTGCAGGGTTGTTTGAGAGAGACCATCTTCGTCCTACGCCTCCCATGGATTGATAAACCTTAGGTCATCCACTTGAGGGAAATTTTGTACTGTCCTACAAACCTTTGTACTTGGAGGCCCAACAACGTCTACAAGGAGAAGGTTGTGTAGTAGACATCAGTGACAGAAGGGGAAATGACACGTACGTATCGTTGCTATTACGGATAACAAGATGGGGTCTATTTCTACATAAATAGATCTTGTCTACGTCATGTCATCGTTCTTATTGCATTACTCCGTTTTTCCATGAACTTAATACACTAGATGCATGCTGGATAGCGGTCGATGTGTGGAGTAATATTAGTAGATGTAGGCAGGAGTCGGTCTACTAATCTTGGACGTGATGCCTATATAATGATCATTGCCTGGATATCGTCATGATTATTTGAAGTTCTATCAATTGCCTAACAGTAATTGTTTTCCCACCGTTTGCTATTTTTCTCGAGAGAAGCCACTAGTGAAACCTATGGCCCCTGGTTCTCCTCTTTAATATATTTGCCTTTGCGATCTATTTTCCTTTGCTTTTTATTTTCAGTTCTATTAAACCAAAAAATACAAAAATACCTTGCTGCACTTTATTTTATTTGCGATCTATTTATCCAATCTATTACAACCTTGTCCCGTCCTCGTGCCAATCTCTAGCGCCGTTACCCGAAAGGGATTGACAACCCCTTTAACACGCAGGGTTGCGAGTATTTGGTATTTGTGTGCAGGGGCTGTTTACGTTGTGTTGCGTGGTTCTCCTACTGGTTCGATAACCTTGATCTCATCACCGAGGGAAATATCTACCAGTGCTATGCTGCATCATCCCTTCCTCTTTGGGAAAATACCGATGTAGTTCAAGCAAACATCATAAGAATATGATTTTTAGTTCCTTGCAGATAGCGCATTACTTTCTTGACAGCTTTCTAGTGATCTAAGCCTGGACTAGACTAATATTGGCCAAGCCTTCCAGTTACATACGCTAAGTCGGGACGCGTACATACTTGTGCATACATAATGCTCCCAACCGCCGAGGCATAAGGAAATGTCTTCATTTGATCAATCTCTAATTGATTCTTGGGACACTGAAATAAACCAAATTTATCACCTTTAACAATAGGTGTAGGAGTGGAAGATCAGTTATGCATGTTGTATCTTTTAAGGACTTTGTCAATATATGCCCTCTAGGATAGTCCTAATGTCCCTTTAGACCCGCCTCGGTGGATTTCTATGCCCAACACATAAGAGGCATCCCCAAGATCTTTCATGTCAAAATTAGATGAAAGAAATCTTTTGGTCTCATATAACATGTCTAATTCACTTCTGGATAGCAAGATATCATCCACATAAAGTACTAATACGATAAACTTGCTTCCACTGGTCTTAATGTATATGCAATTGCCCAATTCATTTTCCTTCAAATTAAATTTCTTATAACCTCATCAAATTAAGGTACCACTGTCTAGATGCTTGTCTTAGTACATAGATATATTTCTTAAGTTGACATCCCATATGTTCCTTGCCTTCTATGAAAAAACCTTCCGGTTGAGCCATATGTACATTCTGATGCAAGTCACCATTAAGGAATGCGGTTTTAACATCCATCTGATGTAGCTCTAAATCATAATGAGCAACAAGAGCCATAACAATTCTTAGTGAATCCTTCTTCGAGATGGGAGAAAATGTGTTAACATACTCTATGCCCTCTTTTTGTGTATACCCTTTAGTGACAAGTCTTGCTTTGGATTGTTCGACATTTCCTTTAGAGTCATGCTTAGTTTTGTAGACCCACTTGCATACCACCTTTTTGACTCTGTCAGGAATTTCTACTAGATCCCAAACATCATTAAGGCCCAGTTCTTTTGGCAGAATCTGGGGATTCTCCCAGAATCCGACCCCTACCCAACTTCTCCGAGAATATTTGAGCCACATTTGTTTTACAATCCTACCTAATTAGGCTCTAACTAGATAGGATTGTAAAACAAATGGGGCTCAAAGATGATGGGAGAAGCTAGGTAGGGGTCAGATTCTGGGAAAATCTCCAGATTCTGGCAAAAGAACTGGGCCTAATGATGAATTCATGTACCTAGGGTAGGGTCATGGACCTATCTAGGATACCCTACCCAAGGACATCCTTAGAAGAAGCTACCTTTGAGTCGACCAAGAGGGACTTCACTCGACGAACTCAAGGACACACGACGATGAAGATAGCCACTCGACCATGAAGCTAACCACTCGACGGCCAGGAGACCTAAAGTCACTCAGCACGCAACGGCCTGTCATTAAGTAGCTTTAATAGTCTTCATGGCACTTTATGAGGGCGTTACCAGTAACCCCTGTCTTAATGTACTTTAAACCCTGCATAACTGAGGGCCAGAGGGGTCTGGCGAACTCTATATAAGCCACCCCCTCCTCAGTGTAAAGGGTTCGCACCCCTGTAACTCATATACACAGAAACCAGTCGACCGCCTCCGGGCTCCTAGACGTAGGGCTATTACTTCCTCCTAGAAGGGCCTGAACTCGTAAAACACTCGTGTGTACAACTACTCCATAGCTAGGATCTTGCCTCTCCATACCTACCCCCCATTCTACTGTCACACTTAGAACCACGACAGTTGGCGCCCACCGTGGGGCAGGTGTCTTAGCGACTTTTTGGAGAAGTTGCAATTTGTCCGATTGCCTTCATCATGGTTTCTGGCGGAGCTCTGGTCGAGGACCGCGAGATCCGTCTCGGTGCGCTCGCTTTCATCGCCGACGAATCCGCTTGGCTCCAGGAGGCACCACTCGACATCGACGCGCTCCCCGTCCGCGGGGCGACGCACTTTCGGGCGTGTGTCCGCGACGTCCTGCTGCGGCAGCCGTTGACCCCATACCGATCGACTCCTGTGCCGTCCTCCCTCCCTGTCTCCCGCCAGCGCAAGTGCTCCGGTCGGTCGAGGCTTCAGCGATGGGTGAGACACGCAGTGGCTCGCCAATCGGCCACCACCCAAGTCGCGGCAATTGAGCCCGACGAATCTCTCTACGGCCTGTTCGATCTGTCGACTGGCTCCGTAGAGACTGCATCCGAGTGCGACAGCAGCAATCCAGCGGTGGAGGTCCTGATGGTCAACGGGCCTCGTAGCCCTCCCGGTTTCCCCCGCATCGACGGGATGGACGATGGAGGCGACCCCGCTCAGGCCCACGAAGAATATCAACCCGAGCCACTCACTTCTCAGCAAAGAGAAGATCTTCGCCGCCGGAACATGGATGCCCTGCATACTCCCATCGCAGGAGAAACTCCTGAGGCTCGTGCTTTGGAAGAGGCGTGTTTGGCCAACTTGGCTGAACGCACTCGACTGGAGAACCTCCAGCGAGCACTCGACGAGCGTGCGCGTCAACGCGTACCTGACTCCAGCCGACGTCAGCTCTTTCCGCAACCGACTCAGGTATATCGAACCCCGATTCAGAATTTGGCAGCTGCAGCCCGTATAGCGGAGTCAATTCAACCCTCTCAGTCAGAGGCTGGAAGAGGCTTGATGCAGATCAGGGATTTGCTCCGGGCGGCAGGAGATCAGAATTCAGTTGTGTCACAGTCGCGCAACAGGATTCACAGTCGATCCATCGCTACGAATATTGTTTAGTCGGCTCACAGCCCAAGGTCACCTGCGAGGCGCGTGGGACGTGAAGGCCGGCGGGACCACTATGATGACCGATTTGATCGTGATGATAGGCGTCGAGTGCCCACTCCTCCCCGAGAAGTGGGTCTAATGCCCATTGGCAGCAAGATGACAGGCGCCAGCTCAATGTTGGGCGGAGAGCTCCGGTCGACCCCAGAGAACCAGACTTTGACGTGAGATCCATCATCGTGCAAGGTTTGGTCGATCGGAACAGAGCTCATAGAGGTGGCCATGACAGAGATGTGCCCACTAGCAGCCGAGTCCATGTTTCAGGTCCAGAATGCTTTAGCAGAGCCATCAGAGCCGCAGTGATACCCCCCAACTTCAGGTTGGCGACTGGGGTAAGTAAGTTCACCAGAGAGTCCAAGCCTGAAACTTGGCTTGAAGACTACCGTGTAGCGGTACAGATTGGTGGTGGTAATGATGAGGTGGCCATGAAGCATTTGCCACTCATGCTAGAGGGTTCGACCAGGGCGTGGTTGAATCAGTTAGCTCCTAGCAGCATTTACACCTGGGAAGATCTTTCCCGAGTGTTCGTCAGGACGTTCGAGGGAACTTGCAAGCGACCGGCCGGATTGACGGAGCTGCAAGTTTGCGTACAAAAGTCGAGTGAGACATTGAGAGATTACATCCAGAGATGGATCACTTTGCATCATATCGTGGAGAATGTGTCGGACCATCAAGCGGTCCGCGCCTTCAAGGATGGTGTCAAGAACAGAGACTTGAGCCTGAAGTTTGCTCGAACCGGAGATATGACCCTGAGTCGAATGATGGAGATTGCCACCAAATACGCTAACGGTGAAGAAGAGGACAGGCTCCGGAGTGGCAAGTATAAGCCGAGTCAATCGGAAAAAGGAAACTCCAGTCGGAAGCAGAAGCGGAAGGCCGAGCCAGCTGCTCCTGGAGAGGCTCTAGCGTGACTCAGGGCAAATTCAAAGGGAAGCCCAAAGGATCTTGGAACCCCAAGAAGGTAAAGGATAAAGAAGGAAATGACGTGATGGATCTACCGTGTCACATCCACACGAAGAAAGATGAAGAGGGTAACTTCATCTACCCGAAACATACCACTCGCCAGTGCCGGCTCTTAATCCAGCAGTTTCAAGGAAAACAGCCCAAGGACAAAGAGAAGGAGTCGGACAAGGCCGAGGACAAGGAGGACAGTGATGGAGGGTACCCTCATGTCAATTCCACCCTGATGATTTTTGCTGATGTAGAGAGCAAAAGTCGACTGAAAGTGATCAACCGAGAGGTGAATATGGTCGCCCCGGCGACACCAAGCTATCTGAAATGGTCGCAAACTCCCATTACGTTCGACCAGTCCGATCACCCTACTCACATTGCCACCCCTGGGAGGCAAGCGCTGGTGGTAGACCCAGTCGTCGAAGGCACTCGACTGACGAAGGTATTGATGGATGGCGGCAGTGGCTTGAATATACTGTATGCAGAGACGCTCAAGGGAATGGGCATTCCGATGTCCAGGCTCAGCTCCAGCAACATGAGTTTTCACGGAGTCATTCCTGGAAAGAAAGCTGAGTCACTCGGTCAAATAGCTCTGGATGTAGTGTTCGGCGACTCAAAGCATTTCCGCAAAGAGAAGCTGACATTTGAAGTCGTGGATTTCCAGAGCGCTTACCACGCTATTTTGGGAAGACCAGCCTATGCCCGCTTCATGGCTCGACCATGTTATGTGTACCTCAAATTAAAGATGCCTGGCCCCAAAGGAGTGATCACTATCACTAGCAGTCGGAAGAAGGCAGAAGAGTGTTTCCAGAAAGGCTCGAAGATTGCGAATGCCCAGATAACAGTGGTAGAGCTGGAAGGATACAAGAAAAATGCAGATCCGAGTGATTTGCTGCGGGCCAAGAAGCCCGCCACAGAGTCAGCATTCCAGTCGTCAGAGGAGACGAAGCCAGTTCATATCCACCCGACTGACCCCAACGCAGCTCCGACCCATATTTCCACAACACTCGACTCTAAATAGGAAGAAGCGCTCATCCAGTTCCTCCGTGAGAACTGGGACATCTTTGCATGGAAGCCAGCTGACATGCCGGGTGTTCCCAGGGGGCTGGCTGAGCATCGCCTTAGAGTCGACTCAAAAGCGAAACCTGTTAAAGAACATCTTCGACGGTCCGCCGTTCAGAAGAAAAAAGCCATTGGCGAGGAGGTGGCTCGACTCCTTGCAGCAAAGTTTATCCGAGAGATATACCACTCCGAGTGGCTCGCCAATGTCGTCATGGTTCCCAAGAAGGACAACTCACTTCGCATGTGCATTGATTTCAAACATATCAATCGGGCCTGCCCAAAAGATCATTTTCCTCTCCCTCGCATCGACCAAATGGTCGACTCGACTGCGGGATGCGAGAGATTGTCTTTTTTAGACGCCTATTCCGGGTATCATCAGATCCGTCTGTATGGACCTGACGAAATCAAAACAGCTTTCATCACTCCATTTGGGTGGTTCTGCTATATCACCATGCCATTCGGTCTCAAGAATGCCGGAGCCACGTTCATGAGAATGATTCAAAAGTGTCTCACTCAAATCAGTCGGAATGTGGAAGCATACATGGATGATATCATGGTCAAGTCACGAAAGGGTTCCGACCTGTTAACTGACCTAGCTGAAACATTTGCCAATCTCAGGAGATACTATATCAAGCTCAATCCATCAAAGTGCACATTCGGAGTGCCTGGCAGAAAGTTACTCGGTTTTCTCGTTTCAGAACGAGGAATCGATGCTAACCCAGAAAAAGTTGGCACCATACCCCGAATGAAATGCCCCGTGCGTGTGCACGATGTCCAGAAGCTTAGTGGATGCTTGGCCGCGTTAAGTCGATTCATCTCTCGCCTCGGTGAAAAGGCATTTCCTCTTTACCGACTGATGAAGAAAGCAGACAAGTTCGAGTGGACTCCAGAAGCTGATGCAGCATTTGCCGAGCTAAAAGCTCTGCTCTCCACCCAGCCGGTGCTTGCTGCTCCAATCAGCAAAGAGCCTCTGTTGCTTTACATTGCAGCCACAGGACAGGTCATCAGTATAGTACTTACGGTCGAGCGGGAAGAGGAAGGTAAAACCTTCAAAGTTCAGCGCCCAGTGTATTATCTCTCTGAAGTTTTGACCCCATCGAAGCAAAGATATCCTCATTATTAGAAGCTCGTATATGGGATCTACATGACCATGAAGAAGGTTGCTCATTATTTCTCTGATCATGACATTACAGTCGTCAGCGACGCACCATTGTTAGAGATTCTGCACAACAGAGATGCAACTGGTCGAGTGGCTAAATGGGCGATTGAACTCCTTCCCCTTGATATCAAATTTGAGGCAAAGAAAGCCATTAAGTCCCAGGCTATAGCAGATTTCCTTCCCGAGTGGATTGAACAACAGCAGCCGACTCAAGTTCACTCGGAGCATTGGACCATGTTCTTTGATGGCTCTAAGATGTTAAATGGTTCTGGTGCTGGGGTAGTTTTGGTTTCTCCTCGAGGAGATAAGCTCAGATATGTGCTCCAGATCCACTTTGATTCCTCCAACAATGAAGCAGAATATGAAGCACTTTTGTATGGGTTGCGCATGGCCATTTCACTCGGCGTCCGTCGCCTTATGGTTTATGGCAACTCAGATTTGGTGGTCAATCAGGTGATGAAGGAGTGGGACGTTAGAAGCCCAGCCATGACTGGATACTGAAATGCAGTGAGGAAGCTCGAATAGAAATTCGAAGGGTTAGAGCTCCACCATATACTCCGACTGAAAAATCAAGCGGCTGATGATTTGGCAAAGATAGGATCCAAGAGAGAAGCCATCCCCAGTGATGTGTTCTTGGAGCATATCCATACTCCATCAGTCATAGAAGATCCTTTTACCGACGAAGGCCCGCAACCTAAGAGTGTTACGGATCCGACTGAGGTTGAAGTTCCAGCAGTGGTCGACCTGATCATGGAAGCTTTGGTGATCACTCCCGATTGGACAGTACCGTATATCGCGTATATCTTGAGGAAAGAGCTCCCGGAGGACGAAGAAGAGGCTCGACAGATCATCCGCCGATCTAAAGCCTTTACTGTGATAAGGGGGCAGCTGTACAGAGAAAGCGCGACTGGAGTTGGTCAGAAATGCATAACGCCGGAGGAAGGTCGAATAATCCTTGATAACATCCACTCGGGGACCTGTGGCCATCATGCGTCTTCCCGGACCATTGTGGCCAAAGCATACCAAGCCGGATTTTATTGGCCAAGAGCGAATGAAATGGCAAAGGAGATAGTCGACAAATGTGAGGGATGTCAACTTTACTCCAATATGTCACACAAGCCCGCCTCGGCTTTAAAGACCATACCACCCGTTTGGCCCTTTGCAGTATGGGGGTTGGATATGGTTGGCCCTTTGAGAACAGGCAGAAGCGGTTTCACCCATGTGCTGGTAGCAGTCGACAAGTTCACCAAGTGGATTGAGGCCAAACCCATCAAGAACCTCGATGCCGGTACTGCTGTCAGCTTTATCAGAGAATTGATATTCAGATATGGAGTCCCGCACAGCATCATCACTGACAACGGGTCAAACTTCAATTCTGAAGAATTCAGAGCTTTCTGCATGGCTCAAGGCACACGAGTCGACTATGCTTCAGTCGCCCATCCGCAGTCGAATGGACAGGCAGAATGAGCCAACGGCCTGATTCTCAAAGGGTTGAAACCCCGTTTGATGCGTGATCTCAAGCATGCGGCTGGCGCATGGGTCGACGAACTTCCCTTGGTACTTTGGGAGTTAAGGACCACACCCAACCGGTCGACTGGAAGAACTCCGTTCTTCTTGGTCTACGGAGCTGAAGCAGTCTTGCCGAGTGACCTTCTCCACAATGCTCCTCGGGTCGAGCTCTACACCGAGGCTGAAGCATAACAAGCACGGCAGGATGCAGTCGACCTTTTAGAGGAAGAAAGGGAGATGGCTCTGATCCGATCGACCATTTATCAACAAGACTTGCGTCGCTTCCACGCCAAAAACGTGAAGAGTCGAGCCTTCCAGGAAGGAGATTTGGTTCTCCGAGTGGATCAGCAGAAACCACACAAGCTTGCTCCTTCTTGGGAAGGTCCCTTCATCGTCACCAAGGTTCTCCACAATGGAGAATATCGTCTTTACAATGTCGAGCATCAGATCGACGAGCCCCGAGCTTGGAACGCGGAGCTTCTCCGCCCCTTTTACACTTAAGTATTCACTCGGATGAGTTGTAATAAAAGTACTTCTGTAGTTTATTTATCAAAGACAAGAGCTTTATAATTTTCCCAGTAATTGTTATTACTTTTGTCCACATAAAGAAATCCCCCAGTGGGTGGCTTGGCTGCGAATCTGATTCGCCTAAGTCTGTAAAAAATCCTAACCGAGTGGTGAGCCAGCCTCCCACTCGAAGGCTTAGCTGCGAAATCCGTTTCGTTTAAGTTAAACAAAATCCTACCGAGTGGTAAGCCAGCCTTCCACTCGGAGGCTTAGCTGCAGTCCAAGTACTCGCCTAAGTTAAACAAAATCCTATCGAGTGGTAAGCCAGCCTTCCACTCGGAGGCTTAGCTGCAGTCCAAGTACTCGCCTAAGTTAAACAAAATCCTACCGAGTGGTAAGCCAGCCTTCCATTCGGAGGTTTAGCTGCAGCATTGCGCTCGCCTAAGTACAAATACAACATGCGCTCTGCGAGGAGGACGAGGTGCAGGTCGACTGCTACCCTCTCCTTCCAAGCTACGCCACAAATACAACATGCGCTCTGCAAGGAGGACGAGATGCAGGTCGACTGCTACCCTCTCCTTCCGAGCTACGCCACAAATACAACGTGCGGTCTGCAAGGAGGACGAGGTGCAGGTCGACTGCTACCTCCTTCTCCAGAGGCACGCCTTGAAAATCCTACCGAGTGGAGAGCAAACCTCCCACTCGGGGGCTTAGCTGCAGCCTAGTACTCGCCTAAGTTTTTGAAAATCCTACCGAGTGGAGAGCAAACCTCCCACTCAGGGGCTTAGCTGCAGCCCAGTGCTTGCCTAAGTTTTTGAAAATCCTACCGAGTGGAGAGCAAACCTCCCACTCGGGGGCTTAGCTGCAGCCCAGTGCTCGCCTAAGTTTTTGAAAATCCTACCGAGTGGAGAGCAAACCCCCCACTCGGGGGCTTAGCTGCAGCCCAGTGCTCGCCTAAGTTTTTGAAAATCCTACTGAGTGGAGAGCAGACCTCCCACTCGGGGGCTTAGCTGCAACCTAGTGCTCGCCTAAGTGTATCAGGGAATAAGTCGATTGCAATGAGCGCCTCGCTTTAGCCTGCAAAAGACACCTCAAACCAAATGCAAACATATTCAACGTCGAATCCAAGTTTGAATAACACCTAACGGAACTGAAAGTGCTCAGGCTCTAAGCCTGTTAAGGTTTGTCGGTTACAAAACTCACTCGGCATACCGAGGAAAATTTAAAGTATCAAGCTCAGAAGTTTTTTACCCCTCCTGTGGAGGGCTGGAAGGTGCAACAAAATCATCCAGGTCGATTCCATCTGCAATCCGAGTGGCAGTGGCGATGAAGGTCTCCATGAAAGATCGGAAATCATGCTTCTTGGTGTTAGCCACCCTAAGGGCCGCCAGCTTGTCCTCCCGTGCATCCTTGCAGTGAACGCGGACCAGAGACAGAGCAACATCCGCGCCACACCTGGCAGAAGACTTCTTCCACTCCTGCACTCGACTTGGGACCTCGTTCAGTCGAGTCATCAGAGACTTGAGGTTGTTCTGGAGCATCTCTCTTGGCCAGAGTGTTGTGTCGATGCGAGAAGTTGCGACCTTCAGCCTTGCGAGATAGTCGACGACAGCAGCAACGCGAGATTCAAGCCGGAGCACATTCATGGCGACTTCATCTTTCACGGGAGAGTTGATGGGATCCAGGTTTATTTCCAGTCGACCAGTCTCCTCTTCAAAGTTCTGGCAAAATTCTGCAAGCACAACCACCGAGTCAAGACAACAGTCGGAGATCATAGTTAAAATATCTGTTTGATACAAAAGATTACCTTCAAGCATGAGGAATAGCTTCTTGGCGAGTCCACCCAGATAAGCCTCCAGATCGTTCTTCTTTCCCACCAACTCACTAGCCTTGTCATTCAGGGCAATCTTGTCACTTTTCAGTCGATTGACCTCCTTGTTGGCAGCATCAAGAGCAGCTTTCAGATTGGTGTTTTCTTCTTCAAGCTTGGTGACTGAAGCCAGCTTCTCATCTGCGAGCTTGGTCTTCTCTAAAGCCGCTTTCTGCATCTCAGCCAAGTCAATGTCTTTCTTCTTCAGGGCATCCCTCACTTTGTCTGCAAAGTTACAGTGAGATCAGACTCTGAAACAAACGAGAGGCAAAGGCAGTCGTCGAAGGCCTCACCAAACATACCTTTAGCTTCCTCCTTCGCCTTCGTTAGGTTCTCTTGGGTCAGTTTCAGATCAAGCTCGAGCTGGATGTGTTTGTTCTCCAACCCAGTATAATGAGCCGCAAGGTCACAGGATTTCTACGAAGAACCAATCGACAGATGTCAAAGACAATTCACTTCCGAGTGACTAAGGAAAAATCATAGCGTTTCTAAGACTACGGCCGAATACGAACATTCGACCACAGTCTCGGGGACTACACCCAGTGGGTGCACTCAGCGTGCCCCCACTAGTTTCATCAGTTAGAGTCGACCAGTCGACCAACAACAAGAAAAAGGGAGGTGTTCTTCAGACTATAGTCGACTGCCAGCAGTCGACCACAGTCTTGGGGACTACACCCAGTGGGTGCACTCAGCATGCCCCCACCGGTCTATGAATCTATTCGACCTAGTCGAGTAAGGAAAAAACTTAAGACATAAAGACTATGGTCGACTGCCAGCAGTCCACCATAGCCTTGGGGACTACACCCAGTGGGTGCACTCAGCGTGCCCCCACTAACCCGAAGTTTCAATCGACACACCCAGTGGGTGTAGGCCAAACTCTAGGAATTTCAGAAAGAAGAGTTTTCAGATATCATATCCTAACAGAACAGGCAGTGACCGACTGACCTGAACATTACTCTGAAGAGCTGAACTGGCATCATAGGCTGCCTGGCTGGCTTCTCGGATTGCCTTCACTTTCTCCATCATGACCCCCGCTTGGTGTATTGCTTCTTTAGCAGTACTAGCTTGGTCTTCTGGGACGTGGTAGGTTGAGAAAAGCGAGGGTTGAGCAGCACTCGACGATGAAGGACGAGCACTCGTCAACGGCACCGCAAAGGTTACGGTAGGCCGAGTGACATTGTCTCCCTCCACGACCAATGTCTCGGGTGCTGGCACGTCCTGAGTCGCCTTGCCAGCAGACGCTTTCTTGTTCCTTCTCTGCCTCAATGGTTCCTCGTCGTCGTCATCGGGAAGGTCGATAATGACATTAGATGAAGCTGCAGAAAAAGAATCAAAATTAGAGACAAGAAACCAATCGACTGAAGACGGAACTACAAGAGTCATACCAGGTTTCGAAGTAACAGCATCCTCCATCTCTTGATCTTCAGCTCTACCCGAGATATCAGAAGTAGCAGCACTGCAGTTCCAGAAGTCAGTCAATTAGCTCATGAGTGGACCAAGAATAAGTTCATGTGGAACAGACAAACTCAAGCTACACCATTACCCTGAGATAGTGGGGATCACCATCTTCATCTTCGGCAAGACCTTCGTCGACTTTGACAACGCCACTCGAGATTGCTTCGGAGCTTTCTCAGTCGGCACCGGAGAAGTAGTCCGAGGGCGCTTGGACGACTGCGTGACGGTTGCGACCCCCTTACCACGCTCGGCCGCAGGATCATGGACAAGCTTCGAGCGTCTTTCCAAGCGAGGAGGTACAACTTCCTCCTCCTCCTCCTCCTCTTCCTCCTCACCAGAGTCATCACCCTCATCATCGTCGTCAGCATCCGAATCCCACTCCTCCGGACTTTCGCCCCCACTTCCTTCCTCCTCCTCAGTCGGTGTTTGCGCTCCATTGGGCATCAAGTATAACTCAGTGGTGGCCTGTCAGACAACAAAACAAGACAAAGGTCAATCGGCCAATTCACAGCGAAGCAGAATGAATAAAGCAAGATTACAATTGGAGATAAGTGGTCATACCGTGTCCGGTGTGTAGGTACAGTCGAGTGGTGGGATACTCCTAGCCCCTCGAGGGTTGTCCTTATTCCTTGTGATTGCGGCCACCCACCTCTCCAGTGTGGCATCGTTGACCGCTTCTGGATGGACCCGAGTGGTGTCTTCGGTACCATAGTACAGCCACATCGGGTGGCCTCGGTACTGAAGCGGTTGGATGCACTGTCTAAGGAAGATCTCCAGAAGATCCATACCCGTCACTCCGTCCCTAGCGAGTTGGACTACGCGCTCCATCAACATTTTTACCTGAGCTTTCTCCTCAGGAAGCACCTTCAGAGAAGAGGGTTTGTCCACTCGGTCCATGGAGAACGGAGGGAGACAAGTCGACTGCCCCGGCGTCGACTCGTCTTGGCAGTAGAACCAAGTCGACTGCCACCCTCTGACCGACTCAGGAAGGGTCATGGCTGGGAAAGTACTCTTATTCCTCATCTGAATCCCAAGACCCCCGCACATCTGGATAACCTTAGTCCTCTCATCATCCGGACTCGCCTTTTTCACTGTCTGTGAGCGACAGGTGAATATGTGCTTAAAGAGACCCCAGTGTGGTCGACAACCCAGGAAGTTCTCGCACATGGACACGAAAGCAGCAAGATAGGCAATGGAATTGGGGGTGAAATGGTGGAGTTGCGCCCCAAAGAAGTTCAGAAACCCTCGCCCAGCACTTTATATAAGGACGCTTCCGAGTGGCTGACAAGTAGGCCCGGGTGGTCCTGTCACATCCCGAAACAGTCGCGCACGCATGATACGTGGAGAAAAAGGCGGTGCGGAAATTGAGGCGTCCACGCCTTATCCCATCCGAGTACTGCGGTCCGCCCCGCTTCACGCGCTTCCCAAAATTCGGATCCCACAAAATCTGCTAACGACAGATCAATCTGTCAGACGATAGATTTCCTGCGATCCGTCGCTCGGAAGTTCACTAAGTTCAAAAGTTCACTCGACAGAAGAAAATAATGGATCAAGGCGACTGAAAGAAAAGTTAATGCCAACGCCAAAAAAGAAAAATCACTGATCCAGGATACGACATAATCAGAGCACGGGAAATAGGTCGGAGAAAATTATCAACCCCTTCCTCACTCGAACCTCGATTCATTCGGGGGCGAATGATGAAGTCATGTACCTAGGGTAGGGTCATGGACCTATCTAGGATACCCTACCCAAGGACATCCTTAGAAGAAGCTACCTTCTAGTCGACCAAGAGGGACTTCACTAGACGAACTCAAGGACACTCGACGATGAAGATAGCCACTCGACCATGAAGCTAACCACTCGACGGCCAGGAGACCTAAAGTCACTCAGCACGCAACGGCCTGTCATTAAGTAGCTTTAATAGTCTTCATGGCACTTTATGAGGGCGTTACCAGTAACCCCTGTCTTAATGTACTTTAAACCCTGCATAACTGAGGGCCGGAGGGGTCTGGCGAACTCTATATAAGCCACCCCCCTCCTCAGTGTAAAGGGTTCGCACCCCTGTAACTCATATACACAGAAACCAGTCGACCGCCTCCGGGCTCCGAGACGTAGGGCTATTACTTCCTCCGAGAAGGGCTTGAACTCGTAAAACACTCGTGTGTACAACTACTCCATAGCTAGGATCTTGCCTCTCCATACCTACCCCCATTCTACTGTCAGACTTAGAACCACGACACCTAATACTCATTGACTTAATTTCATCATTCATGGCCTCAAGCCACTTCGAAGAATGTCCACTTGTCATGAATTCCTCAAACGAGGTGGTGTCATATGCCTTACTAATGTCATTTACATTCCATTCATGTAAGCAACATATTCATCTGTATTAATGGTAGCTCTTCTATCTTGCTATGATCTACGTAAAGGTTCATTAGATATCACAAAAGACTGAGTTATGTGAGGCTCATTACTAGGCGTTGTACCAGTAAAGCCAGAATCATTAACTGGAGGTGTAGCGCTTGAAGACGAAGGAAAAAAACTCTAGGATCATTGGTAATGGTATGTCAGTCCGATTTTCCTCAAGTGTGACTTTTCTTGTCTCAGAGCTCCCACTAACATTAACATTCTCTAGAAATTTAGTATGCCATGTTTCGACAAATTTAGTGGTATGTGTTGGACAATAGAAACAGAAGCCTTTGGATGTTGCAGGATATCCAATAAAATGGCAACTGACGGTTTTAGTATCTAATTCCCAATGTGTGGATTAAAAATCTTAGCTTCAGAAGGTCAACCCCACACATGCAAATAATTTAATTTGGATTTCTTACCAGTCCACAATTCATAAGGTGTCTTGGGTACTGATTTACTAGGAACCCGATTAAGTATATGCACGGTTGTCTTTAATGCTTGCGTCCATGAATTAACCAGTAAACTAGAGTTGGAAACCATGTTCCGTACCATATGCATAAGTGTACGGTTGCGTCTTTCAGCGACTTCATTTTGTCGAGGTTCACTCGACATTGAGTATTGGACGAATATTCCATTTTCCTGAAGAAAGAGAGCAAAGGGACCAGGAATTTGTCCATAAGGAGCATGTCTCCCGTAATATTCTGGCGCCGTTACCCGAAAGGGATTGACAACCCCTTTAACACGTCGGGTTGCGAGTACTTTTTATTTGTGTGCAGGGGTTGTTTACGTTGTGTTGCGTGGTTCTCCTACTGGTTAGATAACCTTGATCTCATCACTGAGGGAAATACCTACCGTTGATGTGCCGCATCATCCCTTCCTCTTTGGGGAAATACCGACGTAGTTCAGGCAAACATCAAGCAAGCTCCTGACAGGGAACCTAATGTGTTGGGTGTGCCTCTCCTTCCTGCTACTGAGGAGGTAACATTTGTGGACAGTGCTATTCCACCATCAGCCATGCTGCAATCAACTGTTCTTGTGCTGCAGACAGCTCCTGGTATTTTGCAAGATTTGCCTCCTACTGATCCAGAAATTGCTGTACCATCTAAGACTTTTATAAACACTGAAACTGGTGCCCCTCAGGCCATTCAGCAGGAGATACCTCAGCTTCTTGTGGCCCCTAAATCTCAGGAGGGTCGCATCAACCCAACTCTGTAGCTGCCAGCTGATCCTTCCAACAAGGCCACTGAAGGTAATAGCACAACTGAGGATAGCGGTTTGAGTGCTCCACCTGGCTTCCCACCTCCTGTTTTCAGATCAAACTTTGCCTCTTAAGCCATTTAATTGTCAGAAAGTTTATATCCCAAACTCAAAAGCTTGCTTTCTAATGATGATTCAGCAGGGAAAGATGAGGATTCCCTCTCCAAGCAAGGGATGCAGCTTTGGAATAAGCACTTTGCACCTACTGATCCTTCTGACATGGTAGTTCAGGTACCCACTAAGTGGTGTAAATTCATTATAGTGGCCCTTTTAACTCCTACTAATTTTGATTGGGCAAAGGCACTGTTAGTATCACAATTGTAGACATACATCATTAAAGGATCAGACAATCAGAGAACCATTCCCTTTGTTTTACTTGATAAATGCCAAACAGATCAGATGTTAATATGTAATCATGCTGATCTTGAACAGGAGGCCTCTTCAGCTAACAACAACTCCACCCCTCAAGCTAAGGATGGAGAAGAAGTTCTTCCAGCTGCTGCAATCAGCACTTCTGCTGCACATGCCCATAGAAAGAGGAAATACAAAGCTCCTGTGGTGGAAACCGAGGTAAGGAGTTACGAACCTCAAGAGATAAATAAAGGCTTTAAAGGATAATCATGTCAGGATAAGAATTGTTTCCCATGCTTTTCTACTCCTCCTAATATTGCTACAAAGATTGTAAAAAGCTCTCTGTGTCTTTTTGCAAGGTTGCGGCCAAGGACTGCTCTGATGAGATGCTGCACCAGAATAAGAAGAAGAAAGAGGGCAAGCAAGCTGCTAAAGGGGTGCCAAGGAAGAACCCTGTTTTCAAGCACTGGTCTTAAACTGTTTTACCAATAGTTCCCATAACTTTTTTATGTATTCCATGGCCTCACTAGATGTTGGAACTTTTGTAATATGTGGCAACTTTTGTCAGACTGGTCTGTCAGAGTATGTTATGAGGAACTGAGACTTATATGCTTTAAGTTTTCTGGCTGGAGGGGCTTTTTAATTGTTCACTGTGATGTGCTCTGGTCTAATCCTTATCAGGTTCATATGGAGGTTTGTTTGATGATTGTCTGTTTGATGAATTGGCTATATGAATTACACTTTCAACATTTGCTCAAGTTCCAGATAAAACCCTCATCACCTCATGAATAGAAATTGGAATATTCTGGACGGGAACATAAGAGAATTGATGAAGCTCATGCAGATATTGTTTGTATCCAAGAAACTAAGAAATAATCTTTTGATCGGAGATATTTAAAAAACTTCTGCCCAAGAAGAATCAACAACTTTGATTTCCTCCCCTCTGCTCTTAATTGCTTGGAACATCACTATTTTAGAAGGTGAAACTCTATTCTCTAATGATTTCTCTCTCTCTCTCTCCATCCAATTTACTTCTAAGCTATCTGGACACACTTGGATTCTCACAAATACCTATGGGCCTTGTCAAGGAGATGCAAGAGACATGTTTTAGACTGGTTTAAACAAATTCAAATGCATGATGACATCCAGTGGATAATCATGGGGAATTTCATTTATATTAGATACCCAAGTAATAGAAGCAGATCTAGGGGCAACTTTTATGATATGATGAAATTTAATGAAGCTATTAACTCCTTGGCCTTGATGGAAATCCCTCTAAAAGGTAGAAATTTTACCTGGAGCAACATGCAAACTGTCCCTCTCATGGAAAAACTTGATTGGGTTTTACATATGAAGCTTGGACCTCTCAATACCCAAACACAGTGGTGCTCCCTTTGGCTAAACCTGTATCAGATCATATTCCCTGTCTTGTTCAAATTGGTACTTGATCATCCATTTTGCATCATGTTTACCAACTGTTATTTCTATTGTTTTAGTGCATAATAATGCCTTTTGGAGTAATTCTAATGCCTTTTCTCTCATAATATGCAAGGTACACATACATGGGGAGAATTCCGGCAGTTGGAAATCTGGACCTGAAAAAGGTACGTCAGGCTACCTATTCTGCACAACTGCAAATGATCTAAAACTTCACGAGGATTTTTTATGGAATAAATGAGAATTATTGGAGCCAATAAGTACTAGAGGGGGCCCACCAGGTGGGCACAACCCACCTGGGCGCGCCAGGAAGCCCAGGCGTGCCCTGGTGGGTTATGCTCACGTCAGCCCACCTCCGGTGCCCCTCTTCTGGTACATAAGTCATTTTGACCTAGAAAAAAAATAAGGAGAGGACTTTCGGGACGAAGCGCCGCCGTCTCGCCGGGGGAACTTCCCTCCCGGAGGGGGAAATCATCATCATCATCATCACCAACAACTCTCCCATCTTGGGGAGGGCAATATCCATCAACATCTTCAACAACACCATCTCCTCTCAAATCCTAGTTCATCTCTTGTGTTCAATCTTTGTACCAGAACTATAGATTGGTGCTTGTGGGTGACTAGTAGTGTTGATTACATCTTGTAGTTGATTACTATATGGTTTATTTGGTGGAAGATTATATATTCAGACCCATTGTGATATTTAATGGCCCTCTGATCTTGAGCATGATTATCATTGGTGAGTAGTTACTTTTGTTCTTGAGGTCACGGGAGAAATCATGTGAACTTGATATGTGTTCGATATTTTGATGATATGTATGTTGTGATTCCCTTAGTGGTGTCATGTGAACATCGACTACATGACACTTCACCATATTTGGGCCTAAGGGAATGCATTGTGGAGTAGTTATTAGATGATGGGTTGCGAGAGTGACAGAAGCTTAAACCCTAGTTTATGCGCTATTCCGTAAGGGACAGATTGGATCCAAAAGTTTAATGCTATGGTTAGAGTTTATTATTAATACTTTTCTCGTAGTTGCGGATGCTTGCGAGGGGGTTAATCATAAGTAGCAGGCTTGTTCAAGTAAGAACAACACCTAAGCACTGGTCTACCCTAATACCAAATTATTAAAGTAGCGAACATGAATCGAACCGACATGATGAAAGTGACTAGATGAAATTCCCGTGTACCCTTAAGAACACTTTGCTTATCATAAGAGACCGTTTTGGCCTGTCCTTTGTCTCAAAAGGATTGGGCTACCTTGCTCCACTTTTGTTACTACTTCCGTTACTTGCTCGTTAAAAATTATCTTGCTATCAAACTACTCTGTTACTTACAATTTCAACACTTGCAGACATTATTTTGTTGAAAACCACTTGTGATTTCCTTCCGCTCGTTGGGTTCGACACTCTTACTTATCGAAAAGGCTACAATTGATCTCATATACTTGTGGGTCATCAAGGCTATTTTCTGGCACCGTTGCCGGCGAGCGAAGCGCTCTTGGTAAGTGGAAATTTGTATGGAAAAATTATTACTACGTGCTGAAATTTACTGTCAGTTGTTACTATGGAAAACAATCCTTTGAGGGGTTTGTTCGGGGTATCTTCACCTCGACCAGAACCACAATTACTTACCTGTCAACCTATTGCACCTACTGAAAATATTGAATATGAAATTCCTTCGGATATGGTAGAACAACTGCTAGCTAATCCTTATGCAGGAGATGGAACCGAACATTCTGATATGCACTTGATATATGTGGATGAAATTTGTGGATTCTTTAAGCTTGCACGTTTACCCGGAGATGAAGCTAAGAAGAAGGTTTTCCCTTTATCTTTGAAGGGAAAGGCATTTCCATGATATAGGCTATGCGATGATATTGGATCATGGAACTGGAATCGGTTGAAATTGGAATTCCATAAAAAAAAATTATCCTATGCATCTAGCTCATCGTGATCAGAATTATATATATAATTTTTGGCCTCGTGAAGGAGATAGTATCGCTCTAGCTTGGGGGAGGCTTAAGTCAATGTTATATTCATGCCCCAATCGTGAGGTCTCAAGAGAAATTATTATTCAAAACTTTATGGTCGGCTTTCTCGTAATGATCAATCCATGCTCGATACTTCTTACTGGTTCTTTTATGAAGAAGACTATTGAATTCTGGTGGGATCTTTTAGAAAGAATTAAACGCAACTCTGAAGATTGGGAACTCGACAAAGGTAAAGAGTCGGGTACTGATACTAAGTTTGATTGTGTCAAATCTTTTGTGAATACCGATGCTTTTCAAAAGCTTAGCACTAAATATGGACTTGACTCTGAGATAGTAGCTTCCTTTTGTGAATCTTTTGCTAGTCATGTTGATCTTCCTAAACAGAAGTGGTTCAAATATCACCCACCAGTTAAAGAAGGAAGTAAAGAACTGATAAAAGCTAAAGCAGAAACCATCATTTATAATATTGATCCAGTTGTTCCCGCTGCTTATATTGAAAAACCACCTTTCCCTGTTAGGATGAAGGAACATGCTAAAGTTTCAACCGTGGTCAACAAAAGTTATATTAGAACACCTAAACCAACTGAACAAATCAAAGTAGAATCTAGTGTTGCTATGGTTAAAGATCTCTTCGTCAATAACATTGATGGGCATGTTATTTACTTCTGTGCTGAAGCTGCTAGAATTGCCAAACCTGATGAAAGGGATAAACATAGACCTGTTGTTGGCATGCCTGTTGTCTCAGTTAAGATAGCAGATCACCATTATCATGGTTTTGTTACATAGGTGCTAGCGTGAGTGTTATTCCTTTTACCCTATATCAAGAAATTATGAATTAAATAACACCCACTGAAATAGAAGACATAGATGTTACTATTAAGCTTGCTAATAGAGATACTAGATCATGATGCGGAGCATCCCATGGACATCACCATGTCAAGAGTCCATTTGACAAGTGACACGTGCCACATCTACTTCATGCATACAAAGGTGAATCATCTCCTTTACACGTGTCCACTTGTACCCTTCGAGGATGGTATACTACTTGACCCCTCTCTCGTGTGCATACTTAGGTGTGAGCGGAGCTACACATTCATCATGGAGGAGTCCAAGAGCAAGAGAACTACTACACCATCCAAGAGGGAAGCCTGGAAGCGGACACGGAAGCGCCAAGAAGAAGGCAGCAACTCCCAGGCGACCCCGTGCGCACGGGCCCCTACGACCCCGTGCCCACGGGCCTCCCAGGCTGGCGGTCCTGAAGACCCCGTGCGCACGGGCGTGTACCGTGCCCAGGGGACCCCCATGTCCACGGGCCTCACAGACCCCGTGCACACGGGCCCTCGCGTCAGGTCCCTGGATACCCCGTGCGCACGGGCTCCACTTACCCCATGCACATGGGGCCCCCTGTGTGATGCTGCGGGCTTTGCCCATGATTTACCATTTCGCCCCCACCTATTCCCCTCTTTGCCTAGGACTATATATACTCCTTCATATCCTCCATTTAGAGTTAGCAAAGGATATGTTAGACATATGAGAGCTTTGCTCCATGGATCCACTCCACTAGGAGATCAAGACCTCCTCTTGGAGTGACCTAGCTCAAGACCTCCTTCTTGGGGAAGGATCCCAATCATAGGATCATCAAGCCCTCATCTCCTCCATAGGATTTGGGATGAACTCTACCATGTATCTTATTTCCCTTTGTTGTTCATGTACCTTGTGGATCTTATGTGTTTGATTGTCTAGTGGATGTGTATTTGACTTGTTCTTGAGTGCTCCTCTTGTTTTCCCTCCTTTGTTCATCTTGTTCTTGGGGATTCCACCTCCAATTCGTGAAAGATCTTCTCTATAGGGTTCCACCCTACATCATATGGTATCATGAGCCATGGTTTCTCACGAAATTGGAGCCCCCCTCTTTGTTCTCTAGCCTAGTTTTGTTTGATTTCGTCCTAAAATCCGAAAATCCCCACCAAAAATAGCCCCAAATTTTTTTTGATTTGTTGGTTTGATGAGATTTTGTTGGATTTGGTCCATGGATTTGGCGTTTAGCAAGTAGATCCACCCCTCTACCATCTTCCCTTACCTTCCACCCTTCGAATTTGACCTCAAAATCGAGTTTCCCCACGGATCCGGAGCTGTTCATCCGCTCCTCGAGGACCCCGTGCACACGGGCCATCGGGACCCCATGCACACGAGACCCCGTGCACACGGGCCAGCCAGACCCCGTGCGCACGACCCTTCCAGTGTGTTCCTTCGACCTCCTCGTCCTCCATACCACCCCCTACCCCCACCTCAACCCCAGCCATGAGATCCATCCGCTTAGAACCCAGATCGGGATGAAATCCGCCAAACAAGCACGTCCCAGGTGACCCCGTGCCCTCGGTGTGTGCGCACGGGACCCCGTGCCCACGGGCCCTAGACCCCGTGCGCACGGCCCCCCCAGGCCAGCCGCGTGCAGTTCACCATTTCGGCCATAACTTCCACATCCGGAGTCCGATTTTCGCGTTCTTTAGCTCCCTGAGTAGCTATTGACATCCACCATCCACCTAGATAGGTTCCCACACCATTTGACTCCATCAAATTTTTGACATTTTGGCATCTTTGCCTAGGCCTTCCACCATATCATCCGCATAACCACCATAGCCTTCCGCAACCTAATCCATTTTACTCCATTGAGCATTTGTGGTTGTTTGAGTGGCGACGTGAGTCTCCTAAGGTGTTTCGGCTACTTAGGGACATTTGCTTCTTCACAAAGCACCACTACTTCCACATTGCCATTTCCACTACCACCATTTGACATTTGTCATTTGAGATTTTGAGTTTGCGGTTTTTTTACCATTTCCTAAGGTGTTTTGGCTACTTAGGGACGGGTCTACATCATCTTGGTATCTACATCAAGAACACCGCTACTCATCACCGCAAAGGACGGTAACCTCGACGACACCATTATATATTCCCCTTGCAATTGCATTGTTAACCCCTAGCCCATTTTGCGTGACTTGCCTATCAAGACTAGCCATTTGAGTATTGTCGGCAACGTTACTTGTGCACATTAGTGATCCACCATTCCATTGCATACACACCATATCATATTGGTATCACATCATCCTTTGTGTCACAATATCGTTCCCACATATACACAATAACTATCTTGGTTTGTGCACTGAGCAAAAGTGGCCATTGAAAAAAAAAGAAAGAGGAAAAGCTTTTAAGCAAAAAGAGAGCAAAGAGCTCGTGAGCAAGTGCCATAGCATCATACCCCATTGCACATAAGATTGTCATATCCGATCATCTTGTATCATCTTGAGAGAAACACCGGGAACCATACATACATAGCATACTTGGGATAGGAAGTTTATCCATTTTGCATCTTATAGGTTGTGCACAAGTGTCGTATCCGCCTATTGAGCAATCGTGCTAGCGTCGCTCTTGAGTTGTGCAACACGAGCATTTTTCGTGGACTCCACATTTTGTGCTCATTCCTTGGTTGCACGACCCCATTTATCTATCCGTGTGTGTGTTTTCGTGTACCACATTTGCTATTGGTCTACTTGTTTCACTTGTGAATTTGTGGATCTTTTCCAACATTATTGACTCTTGCTAACATTTTGCATCAAATTTTTGTGCCACTATCCTCACCGAGCTCTATCATAAGCTTTACTTTGTAGGTGTGAGTGAACAAGTCCGGTACCAATTCCACTATTCTTTCATTTCACATTGAGTGATACAAGATACACCCTCAACTTTGGGAAAAGGTATCTTGGTATTGTTTATCTCATTTCCTACTCACCTTTGCTCGAGTCTTGTGATGGATAGGCAAGGCATTTCCTCTCTGGTCTACGACAACAACGACGGCGTGAACAACTACATCACAAAAGCGTCCATCTTTGATCTACAACGACAAATGCAAGGCGCACAATCAAGATTGCGAGAGCGCATCGAGAACATCTCCATCGACATTCATCTCTCCGAAGCAAGGAAAAGGGACTACACCGACAACAAGCTTGCCGCACAAAAGGAGGAGCAAGATGCGAGGATGGAAGAGATTAGAACCTTGATCAAGTCTTCTTCCACTTCGTCATCCTCAAGACGATGACGTTCAAGCCACAAGTCTTCGGAGCACGAAAAAGATGCAAGTGCAAATCATCCAAGTCCACATCTACATGGCGACCACCATCACGTTCATGATCAACATCATCATGAAGGGCAAGTCACCTCCAAGCAACATGTGCACGACGACGACGAACGACATCTACTACGAGCTCAAGCACGACAACGACATCATCATCATGAAGATGCTCCACAAGCGCAAGTGCACAAGTCCCAATAAGCCCTACTTCACACCAAGTCGAAGCTTCATAAGCACAAGAGAAGACCGCGAGACGAGCACCACCAAGACAGCGCTACGGCTACACCAACCACTTTGGCATCTTCGCCAAGTGCTATTGAGGCATCTTCGCCTTTGGACGTACGGCATCTTCGCCTACTTCCCACGAGTACGCCTACAACGACTTCATCAAGTCCAAGGTGACCACCTACGAGCGAGGGCGACACTTCCATCTTCGGAAGCCCCTCAAGGACGATGGCCGAGCATGGGAAACTCCCTTCGGTCATGGAGACGAGCTATGAGGTGCCAAATCATATGGACCTCCAACACCAAGACGGCGACAAGACGGTCGAGCAAGGGCCATCCCCTTCGACTACGGCGACAAGCGCGAACCTCTTCAACAACATGAAGATGGTGCCCATATTGGACTCATCCTCCGAGTCAAGCTACGAGACCGCGCATGAAGACATTTGCACCTACATCTCTCCGGCACCCACATATGTCAAGATGCCACATTTGCCATGTGAGGAGAGCCACCACCACATGAGTGACATGAGTGACTCCACCATACGTGACATTGAGAGCATTTCCTATGAGAGGATGAGTGTGACCACCACTAGCCCCACACATGAGAGCATGCCACACATCCTATGTGAGGTTGAGCGCCATTTGAGTGACTCCACCAACAATATGAGTGAGTACATCCTTGAGGGAGTGAGTCAGCCACAACACTTAGCGAGTGAGGTAGTTGACACGGCATGTGAGGCCACAATGATTCCTAATGACTTAACCTCTACTCCTAGTGTGTTTTCTTCTTTGGTGCTAGGTCCCATATATGATGACGCGCCGATTCGCGATGACTACGTCCTTCCTTTGGACACGGCGATGGCCATGGTGGAATATGATGAACCCCCCACATGGTTCCATCAAGATGAAGATGACCACCATTTGGTCTTTCCCACCTCACCTACACCACTTGAGTGGAATGACAAAGGTAACAAAGGTGACGGTGATGCTCTTGTCCCACTAGTGGACCCTCTCGATAATGATTGCTCCCATGATGTTGACCCACCTATTACCATGCTTCATGTTAGTGAAACTTCTTCATGCCTTGACTTACCTATTTACGATGAATATGACGATGAGCATGTTGAGTTGCCTAGTTGTGATGCTATGCTCCATCGGATATCATGTGAAAATTCTCTTGGTCACATCATGTTTGATAATCCGCTTGACTTGTCATATGCTATGCATGAGATCAACCATATATCTTATTTGCAAACTCTTCATAGTGACTATGCATATGCCATTAAAATAAACCCAATTTGCACATATGGCATAGATGACAAGCCCATGGTTATTGGCATTTGTTTCTCTTGTGATGATATTGATATGCTCCCTTTGCATCATTTATCTAATATGCCATGCCATGACCACCTAGATTTGGATATGCATTGTTTACCATGTTGTCCATTTTCTCCATATTATGCTTTCGATATTTCTAATGAGGAGACCCCCATAGTTTCCTCATACCCATTAGGAGATTTTGATCCATCCTATGATTTGCATGATTTCCATGATTGCGTGCACCATATGCATAAGATGAATAACAATGCTCTCGATATTTCTCATGATGCGTTACATCCTTTGAGTCTCCATTATGCTATACATAATAACAAACCTCTCATGATGGATGACATGTTTCTATATCACACATCTCATTTATTTGAGCATTGGATATTTGGTGCTAACCAACACAAGCACGTGCGCATCATGATGGATGATGTGTACATCTACCACGCACACACAATTTTTCCTTTGTCTTTGTTTTGTGTAGGTACTCATGTATACTCGTCAACCTCTCAATCCCAAGAGTTGACGAAACGAGCTCTTGAGAGCAACGATGCTTTGGGATCCCATGGACTATCCTCACCAACGTCCCGTTCGCGCAAGGACTACGCGTAACTCCTCTACTTGGCTCTCACACGGCTATGGGCCATTTACCACTTCTCACATTATGCTCATTTTACCGTGTTCACTTTGCGTGCTATGCTTGCTCCTATGCCTTTACCATGCAATTGTGACCCTTGCTTGCATTTACCCATGATGCACCATTATGATATTCCTATGTGTATTTTCATGCTTGGTGGAGATCCTTGTTGCTATTGCCATGTTTATCATGTGCCCCATGCCATTCTACTCATATCTTGCTTTTATGCTTGTGCTATGTCATGTGATTTACTAATGCCCACTATTTGTACACATGTCATGATTGCCATGATTCCTTCTAGTATGTTGCATCTTCGCACTACTAGCATGCTTGACTTGATCGCTATGATAGCTAGCCATGTTGCATCACCCATGTTCCACTATTACTTGCTTTCTTGGGTTGATGACATATATGCCTTGTGTGTTGCTTCTAGTTCTTCACATATGCCATGTCCCTTTGCTTATCACATGCTTGACTTGATTGCCTCACACATGTTGAACAATTGCTCTTTCCATTGTGTTGAGTGCCACGATATCTTCACTACACCCTATGCACGTTATGCTTGGATTGTCTTGCACTTGCCCCATGTGTTTAGACATTTCACTATACTTGGTGTTGTGAATGATTCCTATGCATACCATAGACCATTTGTTGAGCACTTTGCGCATTCTTGCTATGACCTTGAGGTAGATGCCTGTTCACTTATCACATATATTTGCATCTTGACCTCCCATTTGCATGCTTGTTCCCATGATATACTTGATTGTGCTCAATTTATATGCTCAAATGCCATGACACACTTCTTTGTCAAACCATATGCTATGCTTGACGACAACACTTGTTGGGTGAAACACCTCTTGAATGCTTGGTTTTGCTCTTACGACAACCGCATTTGTTTTTTGAAGTGCTTGTTATCTTTGCTCCTTTTGAAGGAATTACAAGACGGTGCGACATTGGAGAGTGCCCATTTGGAACTACAAGATGGCGAATGCTGGGTGATCGTCCACTTCTACATGACGCCATCATCTCTTTCCCATGGTGATTTGGATTTCGATCCGAGGTCGGATCTTTCCCAAGGGGGAGGGGATGATGCGGAGCATCCCATGGACATCACCATGTCAAGAGTCCATTTGACAAGTGACACGTGCCACATCTACTTCATGCATACAAAGGTGAATCATCTCCTTTACACATGTCCACTTGTACCCTTCGAGGATGGTATACTACTTGACCCCTCTCTCGTGTGCATACTTAGGTGTGAGTGGAGCTACACATTCATCATGGAGGAGTCCAAGCGCAAGAGAACTACTACACCATCCAAGAGGGAAGCCTGGAAGCGGAGACGAAAGCGCCAAGAAGAAGGCAGCAGCTCCCAGGCAACCCCGTGCGCACGGGCCCCTACGACCCCGTGCCCACGGGCCTCCCAGGCTGGCGGTCCTGAAGACCCCGTGCGCACGGGCGTGTACCGTGCCCACGGGACCCCCGTGCGCACGGGCCCTCGCGTCAGGTCCCTGGATACCCCGTGTGCATGGGCTCCACTTACCCCGTGCACATGGGCCCCCTTGTGTGATGCTGCAGACTTTGCCCATGTTTTACCATTTCACCCCCACCTATTCTCCTCTTTGCCTAGGACTATATATACTCCTTCATCTCCTCCATTTAGAGTTAGCAAAGGATATGTTAGACATATGAGAGCTTTGCTCCATGGATCCACTCCACTAGGAGATCAAGACCTCCTCTTGGAGTGACCTAGCTCAAGACCTCCTTCTTGGGGAAGGATCCCAATCATAGGATCATCAAGCCCTCATCTCCTTCATTGGATTTGGGATGAACTCTACCATGTATCTTATTTCCCTTTGTTGTTCATGTACCTTGTGGATCTTATGTATTTGATTGTCTAGTGGATGTGTGATTTGACTTGTTCTTGAGTGCTCCTCTTGTTTTCCCTCCTTTGTTCATCTTGTTCTTGGGGATTCCACCTCCAATTCATGAAAGATCTTCTCTATAGGGTTCCATCCTACATCAGATCACCAATTTGGGATTGTTAGAGATGTTGAGGTCTTGTGTGGGAAAATAAATTACCCTACTGATTTTCTTGTTCTTGGTTCCCCACAAGATGACTTTTGTCCCATTATCTTTGGTAGACCTTTCTTGAACACCGTTATATCTAAAATAGATTGTGAGAAACAAACTGTCAGTGTGAGCTTTGGTGATGAATCTCATGAGTTTAATTTTTCTAAGTTTAGCATAAATCATCATAATAAAGATTTGCTTAGTAAGGATGAAATTATTGGTCTTGCTTCTATTGATGTACCTCCTACTGATCCTTTAGAACAATATTTGCTAGACCATGAAAATGATTTGCATATGCATGAAAGAAATAAAATAGATAGAATCTTGTTCGAACAACAACCTCTGCTTAAACACAATCTTCCTATTGAAACTCTAGGAGGTCCTCCTCCACCTAAAGGTGATCCTGTGTTCGAATTAAAACAATTGCCAGACACTTTGAAATATGCTTTTCTTGATGAGAAAAAGATATATCCTGTTATTATTAGTGCTAACCTTTCAGAACGTGATGAAGAAAGATTATTGAAAGTTCTAAGGAAGCACCGAGCTGCTATTGGATATAGTCTTGATGATCCTAAGGGCATTAGTCCCACTCTATGCCAGTAGAAGATTAATATGGAACACGATGCTAAACCCGTTGTTTATCACCAACATCGGTTAAATCCAAAGATGAAAGAAGTGGTAAGAACGGAAATATTGGAACTTCTGGAAGCAGGTATAATCTATCCTATAGCTGATAGTAGATGGGTAAGGCCTGTTCATTGTGTCCCTAAGAAGGGAGGTATTACTGTTGTTTCTAATGATAAGAATGAACTTATTCCACAAAGAATTGTCACAGGCTATAGAATGGTAATTGATTTTAAAAAATTAAACAAAGCAAATAGAAAAGATCATTACTGTGGCACCCCGGCTCAGAGAAAACCGGAACGCCCCGTATTCCAGCCCAGAGATCGAGATGAAGTCTTCTGGAATACGGCACTGCTTAGCATAGAACAAATCAGCTCTTTATTACAATCTATTTTGGGTACAAGGGGTTCCAATATAACGGGGAATTACATCGGTATGGAGACACTACGCCTGCCACTGTTGCTCTATGCAAGCAGCAGAACAACTCGAAGCAGCGGAATAACTCTAGCAGCGGAACATCAACGACGGTGGTGAACTCCACTCCGCAGGGACTCTGACTGGAACGCTTATCCTAGCTCGCAAACAAGAAATCCACGTCAAACAAGCAATCAAATCCGGCATGACCTGCAAACTGGCATGACACGCCAGGTCAGTACATTGAATGTACTTGCAAGCTCACAATAACCAGAAGCATTCAAGACAAACAACAGCATGGCAATTACAGGTTAAGCAGGAATTAACATGATATCGTCCTAGCAACATGGCATCAACATGAACATTATATAGCTAGCACAATATGAGCATGGCATGAACATATGAATCTGACGATACTAGCATGCAACATGATGACACTATATGCACCACTTATTCTGCTCGGTTTACCTCGGAACCAACACATGCATCATTTACCAACCTCGGACATCACACGATCATCTTAGGATCAAATCAAGCTTGGTATAAACAATACCTCAATAATCATTAAATGACCACAAGGAGCTTGATCTTTACCCACGATTCTCACACAACATCACGAATATCCAATTACTTGGTATCCTCGATACCACGGTGATCACTCACAGATCACAAACGAAACCACACTTGGTTCAACGGGTTACCTCGTAACTAAATGGTGATCATTCACGGATCACAAAAGGAACCACTCTTGGTTCAACGGGTTAGCTCGTCACTACAAGAAATATGTCAACTAGTGACCTTCTCTTAGTAACCCTAGCTGAATTGGTCGTAAATTCACAGCCATTTCGCTTGGAAGGGCTCAAACCCTAACTTGCCTTACACGAAATGGTCATAAAGCAGACAAGAGTGGTCCATGACCTTATTTCTACCTGATTACGACCAATATAAATGGTCATGAGGTTGTGAACGTGGATGCATTAGTACTTATTGCTATGACTAGGCGCCACCTCATCAGTTTTGCCTATGTGTCATGTCCATGTGGCAGTTTTTGCCCTAGGTTGTGAAGCAACCTATATTTCTGTCATTCCCAAAATTCCCAAAAAAATCTCATAAATTCTTTGGGTCATATCTTCATCAAATATGTAAAAAAACCTTCCTTGCCAAGTTCATAACTAATTCAAAAATATTCATTTTCCTATTTTGTTCAGAGAAACACTTTGTGAAGGAAGTACCACTTTGGCATGTCCAAATGGTATCCATTTTCTACAGTGCTTTCCTATGCCCAAATAACCATCCTCCACCAAATGCCAGCTCAATCCATTCATTATTTTGAGCTCAGCTTCAACATTCGTATTTATGTCCAGTGTGGTACTTTGCAAAAGCAAGTACCACCTAGGCTCCTCCTTTTGAGCTGAAAATTTGTGAAGACGGTCTTTTTAGTAACTAATCATCCTCAGCCAAAACTCACGCCCATTAGCTATGTGCATTTCCTGTACCGCTAATCAAACACTTCGCTGCTTATTAATGTTTTAGCATCGACCGGTCTCCTCGTGAGAATCTTATGTTGTGATTTTCTTCCTAGAACCTACCTGGGGAGTGCCCAACCCACTAAACATGCCTAGGCCGCCCAGAACACATGGCAACGCCACGGTCACGTGGTGGCCACGCGGCGAGCATGCGAGTTTACGCGCTCTGGAGTTAGGGCCATCGGCGACTGTCCAAACCTCAATGTATCGCCACCAAACCATGTATTTATGATTAAATAGGTACTTATGTAACTAGAAATGATTTGTGGAAAAAATAAATAGCAAACTATGAGGCAACTACAGTTCAAATTTGACCCGCTTCCTGCTGAATCGATGGAATTTTGTCTTTTTCACCAGAGGTGGATCAAAACTTTTGACACCCAAACATTTTGTCAATTGTGCATTAAATATGTCCTAGTATTTTAGAAAATTGATTTGGTCCAATTTTGCAACAAATATATGGTAGGTCCTTCACAAAAAAAACTCATTTCAGGCACTCAGAAAATGGAAAATGAATTTTCCGTGCAAAGAAAATGAAAACTCCCTTAGGCAACATTGTTTGGAATTCTAAGATGCACCCTTGTGCACAATATGAGATCATTTGAACAAACTATTCCATGAATGTGGCCATAAGATTGATCATTTGGCTTGAAAGCCCTGAATCTTCACGCATGATAGCTCATTTCTGAGAACACTTTTTAAAAATAATTTCCGTATTACAAGTTTATTATTTTTCCTGGAAACTTGGTCACATATAATGACACAATGCGAAGGTTTTGCAATTTTTTGATTTTTTTTGAATTTTTTATGCCCGTTGCAAAATGTGGTCAAAACGGCGGGCTTGACCGCTCCTAGCTAGTGGTTGAATCTTGGAAAACTTTTGATGTTTCTCTGATTAAATAGATACTTATGTACCTAGAAATGATTTTTGGAAAAAATAAAGATCAAACTATGAGGCAGCTGCAGTTCAAATTTAACCCGCTTCCTACTAAATCGGTGGGAATTTGTCTTTTTCACCAGAGATGGATCAAAACTTTTGACACCCAACAATTTTGTTAATTGTGCATTAAATAAGGCCTAGTATTTTATAAAATTGATTTGGTCCAATTTTGCAACAAATGTATGGTAGGTCCTTCACAAAAAAACTCATTTCGGGCACTCGGAAAATGGAAAATGAATTTCCGTGCTAAGAAAATGAAAACTCCCTTAGGCAACATTGTTTGGAATTCCAAGATGCACCCGTGTGCACAATATGAGATCATTTGAACAAACTATGCCATGAATGTGGCCATAAGATTGATCATTTGGCTTGAAAGCCCTGAATCTTCACGCATGACAGCTCATTTTTGAGAACACTTTTTAAAAATAATTTTCATATTACAAGTTTATTATTTTTCTTGGAAACTTGGTCAAATATAATGACACAATGCGAAGGTTTTCCAATTTTTTGATTTTTTTTGAATTGTTTATGCCCGTTGCAAAATGCGGTCAAAACGGCAGGCTTGACCGTTCCTAGCTAGTGGTTGAATCTTGGAAAACTTTTGATGTTTCTTTGATTAAATAGATACTTATGTACCTAGAAATGATTTTTAGAAAAAATAAATAGCAAACTATGAGGTAGCTGCAGTTCAAATTTGACCCACTTCCAGCTGAACCGGCGGAAATTTGTCTTTCTCACTGGAGGTGGATAAAACCTTTTTACACCCAACCATTTGGTCAATTGTGCATTAAATATGACCTAGTATTTTAGAAAAATGATTTGGTCCAATTTTGCAATAATTATTTGGTAGGTTCTTCACAAAAAAAACCTCATTTGGGGCACTCGAAAAATGGAAAATGGCTCTTTTGTGCAATGAAAGTGAAAACACCCCAAATCAACATTGTTTGGAATTCCAATATGCACCCTTGTGCACATTATGAGATCATTTGAACAAACTATGCCATGAATGTGGCCATAAGATTGATCATTTGGCTTGAAAGCCATGAATATTCACGCATGATAGCTCATTTCTAAGAACACTTTAAAAATAATGACCATATTACAAGTTTATTATTTTTCATGGAAACTTGGTCACATATAATGACACAATGCGAAGGTTTTCCAATTTTTTTTTGAATTTTTTATGCCCGTTTCAAAATGAGGTCTAAACGGTAGGCATGACCGTTCCTAGCTAGTGGTTGAATCTAGGATTTTTTGGTGTTTCTATTATTAAATAGATACTTATGTACCTAGAAATGATTTTTGTAAAAAATAAAGAGCAAACTATGAGGCGGCTGCAGTTCAAATTTGACCCGCTTCCTGCTGAATCGACCGAAATTTGTCTTTTTCACGAGAGGTGGATCAAAGCTTTTCACACCCAACCATTTGGTCAATTGTGCATTAAATATGTCGTAGTATTTTAGAAAATTGATTTGGTACAATTTTGCAACAAATATTTGGTCGGTTCTCCACAAAAGAACTCATTTTGGGCACTTGAAAAATGGAAAATGAATTTTTCATCCATAGAAAATGAAAACTTCCTTAAGCAACATTGTTTGCCATTCCAAGATGCACCCTTGTGCACAATATGAGATCATTTGAACAAACTATGCCATGAATAGAGCCATAAGATTGATCATTTGGCTTGAAAGCCATGCATCTTCACACATGATAGCTCGCTTCTGAGAACACTTTTTAAAAATAATTACCGTATTACAAGTTTATTATTTTTTCTGGTAACTTCGTCACATATAATGACACAATGCAATGGTTTTCTAATTTTTTTATTTTATTTTTCATGTCCGTTTCAAAATGCGGTCAAAACGGCGGGCATTACCGTCCGTAGTTAGAAAGATAAAAAATGCAATCAAATTGGTGATCATCTATAAAATGTGGTCTAACCTAAGTGAAAATGTTAGTGATGTCATTTTGCAAAATACTTCTGGTAGCTGCTTCACAAATCCTACTGTTTTTAGCACTAAGAAATAGAGTAATTTTTAATAGCTCATGTTTCGAACCAATCAGGGCGCAGTCCATGGATCACCCCACTGTAGTAGTCGATCTGAGCCGTCCACCTCCTGCGGATCCAGCGTCTCCTCCCTCGACCCCCTTCCCTCCTGAGAAACCCTAGGTCCAGATCCCTCTTCCTCTCCCTCTCCCAGATCTAGAGCCAGCGCTGCCGTCTCCCTCTTCCTCCCTGATCCAGATCCCTCCTCCGCCGTCCCTCCTCCCTTCCGCCACCCCTCCTGTCCTAGTCACCCCGCAGTAGTCGATCCCAGCCGCCGCTGCTTCACCGGCCTCCTCCATCTCTCCTGTGACTACATCCTCCTTCGGCCACGAGTGACCACCCAACTCCACTCTCGACGCCCAAAGCCAAAGGCAGAGCCAGCCGCCGCCGGCCTCCGCTGTCTTCCCCAACCACGGCCTCCACTCCACCGCTGGCGCCATCTCCCCTCCTCCGCCTCTCCATAGATCCTCTCGAGCAGTGTTGCCCACGGCCAAATCCGCTCCCTCCTCGCGCCAGAAACCCTAGCTGCCCGGGCGCGGCCATGGCGACTGACCGACCGCAGGAGGAGGACTCTGGCTCGGACAACGGTCCTCCTACTGTTTGCCGGTGGTGCCAGCGGGCAGTAGCGGCGGAAGGCCCCGCCGGTGCCGCCGGAGATGAGGGGCATGGAGGCGCAGCTGACGGGCCTCACCAAGGACGTCGCCCGGACCATCTCCGACCGCTTCAGCTTCTGCATTTCCGACATGTGAGTAGTACTTCCTACATACATACACTCCGCCCGCATCCTGTGTCTCTGCTTCCGTTTCCTCTATTCACCCGTACGAGCCTGATGACTTCGATTTCGATTTCATGGTGATCGACCCCAGTTGACGGTTGTGATCTACAAAGGCAGGAGGACTAGGATGGGGCCTTCAACTACACCTCTGACCCTGGCTTCGTGCAGCGCTGCCTCGCCGAAATCAAAGGTGATCCACTGCTCCTCCCATGATCCGTCCGGCAGTTTCCTCTACAGCTTCATTCATTCATCCGTGCAACTCCTGTTCACTGAATTTCTTGCTTGCTGGTTGCTTCTCAGATTTGGGTTCGATTGGG
This sequence comes from Triticum dicoccoides, assembly GCF_002162155.2. NCBI lineage: Eukaryota > Viridiplantae > Streptophyta > Magnoliopsida > Poales > Poaceae > Triticum > Triticum dicoccoides. Next base: position 267,693,351 of record NC_041381.1, on the reverse strand, counting down.
TCTCCTTCTCAAAACATTGTAACTTTATTTAGGAAAGTAAAACTGGCAGTAGGAGATACTTAATGCGATAGGATTAGGCTCCTCTCAATTTTTCTTCCAACAATTGCTTGTTCTATGAAATTAGGATGGCTTCTTGTATGATGTCAAAAAAGCTTGCAGTGCGTAAAACTTTCTTCGGTTCTTGTGTTTGAAATGAGTTTTTTTAGTAACTAGGGGTCATGTATCTTAATGGCTGAGCATGGAGCATAACATCAGTTATCAAATTGTGTACATTCCCACATGTGAAGCATATACCATTTGCTAGTACTATGTAGTTGCTAGCGACGGCTAGCGTGTGTCTGGTCTTTTTGACTGGATCACATCCATATGCTCCGGTCCAATGCGCCCAGCTATAGCCTCATTTTAAAATACGATATATTTTTTATGTTCCAGCATTTGTTTTTTAGCTACTGCAGCATTTCTTGAAATGATTTTTATTCTAAGCATTTTTGTCATACTCAATAAGCTAGTTCCTGAATCAAATTTGTCAATGAAATGTTTTTGTAGCATGCTATAGTTAATTAGTTGGCAAGTGTGATGTCCATTCGCCTGATTCCGTCACCTTATTCCACACGCCTCCTCTGTTTTTTGCAGGTCTGGCAGCCCCGCCGCGTCGACGACGAAGGTGGTGACCGCGGCGTCGAGCGGCGCGAGTTGGTGGCTGCGGGACTCGACGACACAGCTCATATATGTGCTTCCGACTAATCCAGCTTCTTTTGGTCTAGCTGGGCATTACTTTGAGTTCATATATGTGCTTGTCACTCCATAGGTTATAGTGATTCCCTGTGTTTCCTTATATGTTCTTGTAGTTTGGTTGCTTTCCTGTTCATGCATGTTTGTACAGCTATATATAGTTTTGCAGTGAATCATAGACGACATGCTTTCCTGTTCACTCCATAGGTCATGTGCTTGTCACTCCATAGGTTATAGTTTTGCCGTGAACCTAGCGTGCTATGTGGGGAAGCAAAGCAGCAGCTCACAACTCCGGCTTGCAACTCCAGATGAAGGCACTCCGACGATGCATCATGCTACTCCCATGGAAGGTTGGCTCCTGGATCGTAACTTTCTCTCAACCTGTGCTCTGCTTGATACCAATTCCTTGTATTTCTCTCAACTTGTGAAAATTGCAATATGCAGGGCTTCCTAGTCTGTGGCTTGCCTTCTGGATGGAGCAAGGAGGGGGCATCATCCACACCACGGAGCTGGTTGAGCCTTAGTGCGAACTAGATAAGCAGGGCATCATCAGGGACATCTCTCGCTTGTGCCATGGTAAGAACAGAGTGCCACTCTGTCGTGCATGTATTGAAATCCTGAAATGTCAAATACATGTTCGCTCTCAGCAGGGATATTGGATTGTACTTAGTTATCTGACTCGTTCATGTTCGCGCTGCTTCTTAAGTGATTACCTTTATGTACTTGCTACCAGTAGGATGGTCAATACATGCTTGTTTTGTATCTATTCCAGAACAGTTTGCTTGGTCGCCTGATGCTTGATGGATGTATAATGTGGCTCACACATCATGAAATCTGAATAACTTTGACATAGTTGCTCTGTTATCTTGCACTGGGTTGATACTTGTCATTTTCCCTTCCCAAATATATCTCAGTTTTGCTATTATGAGAATGCTATATGCATGGTTTCTTATTAGATCTCAAATTCTGCAGCTATTTTTCATTGTTAGGAAAATGTTATATGCATGGCTTCACTTGATTATATTCCTAACTTTTCTCATTTATAACTCGCAGATTTTGGCCTTAATTCGTCAAAAGTTGTTGTACAAGGAACTACAGGAGAAGAATCCTAAAGAAAACTTGCACCCAAAATGTGTTTTAGCTCCCTAGAGCTGGACATGTTAATATTTAGCTGTATTTTATATTTCAATACCTGATTTGTACTGTCGTGATTGTAAAGTACCTGCCATGATTTGGCTGCCGTTTGAAAATTTATGTGTTATTGGCTCTGTTTGAATCAAGTTATTGGTTGTTGCACAAATAGAGAATTGATGTGTGGCACCTAAACAACATGCCTGGTCCCATTTCACTAGTGGATCCTTTAAATTAGGAAAGAAACAAAAGAAAACTGACAAGTGGGACCTAATTGGATGACCTGGGACCTGGTCCAAAATGGATTGTAAAAAGGCCCAAATAAGAAATGGAAGCAAAAAGGCCGAACGCCTAGAAAATAAAAAGGCTGCAATATTGGGCTTAGCCCATGAACCCAACCAAAAATTGACAGACAGAAAAAAACACAAATAGGCTAAATTCTTGGGCTCGGCCCATGTAAAACACTGAATCAGACCGGGCTGATTCTTGTGCCACATCAGCTTGCCATGCTGGATGCCTACATGGTCTGGGGAGGTTGCTTGTGACCAAAAATTTGGTCGTGGAACCAATGACCTTTTACATATCGCAAAGAAGGTCACTAATTTCAGTTTATGACCGCCAACTTTGGCCTTCTGTTTTTGGTCACAAAAAGGTCGCAAATGAAAAACTATGACCTTTCAGTGACCAATAGTGGTGGTCACAAGTTGACATATTTCTAGTAGTGCGTAACCAAACGATGATCATTTACGGATCACATAACCAACTTATCTCATCATCGAGCCGGGGTTGTTATTAAGCACATTATTATTTTTACTGTTGACCCATAGTGTGACCGACAGGAACTGGACCCTTATCCGCGAGCACGGCTATCGATAGATTTAGTATACACTCTGCAGAGGTTAGCACACTGTACCAACACCACGGAACCCATGGCCTCGCACTCCCATTCGGGTGGACCAATGGCGTTCCAACAAAACCGTCCTACTGCCATGACACTCTCCCAGCCACTCCGACTCACTCCCCACTGGGCTAAGTCATGGGTGGCCCCGTGTCTACCCCAGACACCAACGACCAACGTCGTGGAAAAACGGCCACCATAGTGGAAAAACGGTCCCAAACAGGGACAAGGATCCATACAACAACAATGAGCAGACAAGGCTTATGTCTGCCTACCTAATTAGGGTAGCGCGCGCCCATAAGCTTCCCTCATTGGTGGCACCGGTGAGAGGCATGACAATAGACCCAGTTAGGTCCTTCCCATAAAGGCAAGCGTGGTTGCACTGGGCACCTCGATATGGTGGCACCATGACTCAGCCAACAGTTGTTCAAGTTCAATTTAATCCGGTTAAACTGAATGCAAATATGCTGAGTCATGATAAAATAACATGATGCAATTAAAATGCATGAGCATGATATCAACATAAGCATGAGGGTACAACATAACTATCAACCATATCAACAATGAATCATATCCAACTGAGCATGGCATAATGACGTGCATGCATATCACAAGTATAACACTACTCATAGAAACCTAGCATGACCACTAGCATCAACAACAAATATCATGCAAGAACATATCAACAATGCTACCATGCAAGCATTTAACCAACTGAATGCAATGGAACATGCATACGACGGCAATCGGAACAGACGATAGTCATGCACCGAAAACCATCACTAACATCAACTTGTACTACTAGCAAGCATAAGCATATGAAAGGAATACTAGCAACTAGTACAAGATAACCAGGTGCAAGACAACATAACACGAGAGTGAAGATGAAATTCTAAGCAACACCGGAACAACGATCACCATGTTTTAAACAGACAAACATTTATTAAAAATTCAAGTTGACAACCATGGCTACTGCATGACTATCATGCAAGTGGGTATTGTGGCTTTCCTAGGTAAGAAGAAGGCACCGGGGAGAAGTGCGGTGAAGCCACAGAACGAAACGCCGGACGATTCTCTCTTAGAGGGGGCTGATTAGAGGCAAGGGCAAACTGGTCATTTTCACTGTGGGAGCACCTACTGAAAATGGAACCAACATAAAGATCTCGACGATACAAAGAAGTAGGCTTTGGAATCACCTCAAACGGAGTTACGGTTGCAGAGTTATGAGGTGTAGAAGATCAGGGACCAATCTGTGAATATTTCTTCAGTAAACAGGTCCCTGAGTGGATAAGGCAGTGGCGCAAACTAAGAAATATGCTTCCACTTATCCACGTGGACCTGGACGTTGGGCCACTTACATGCGGGTCCCACGCGGTTGGGGGAGGGGCCAGGCTCGGTCGTCCTCTTCCTCCCGCTCGCCCTGTTCTCACGTGAACAGAGGAGGAGACTGAGGAGAGGAGGGGCGAAGGGGCCGGCCAACTCTAGCCATCTCCCGCACGGCTGAGGGCACTAGCGGGTGCGTAGATGCCAGCCGCACCCATTCAGAGGGTCGGTCGTCACCGGGGAGGAGTAGGAAGGAGGGGAGGAGCAGCGTCATGAGGAGGACATGGAGCTTCGGGAGGCAGAGGTTGACGGCGCTGTGGGCACTCCGGCGAGGGGGCAAGGGGGTGGGGCGGCTGAGTGGAATGAGGGGGGTGCGGTGGACATGGAGGGGAGGCGAGGGGAGGCCTGTGGTGGCCGGACCCAAGCCGAGGCCGAGGCGGCCATGGAGGGTGACGGTGAACAACAATGAGATGAGGCGATTCCCGAGGGAAAATGAGGCGGGGGAGGGATCTGTGAGCTGCGGAGGAGGTCGGGGGTCTCTTATATAGGCGCGGGGAAGGCTCTGGATCATCACAAGTGAGCTCAACTAGTGCACTAATGGTGGACACTGGCGGGGCACGACACGGCGGCTCATTTATGGCGAACCATGACGATCCATCAATGTAGGGAGACGCAGTGCATCATGGGGGAGCTCCGGGACATGAATGGAGGTCGAGATGATGAGGGAGACGACGGGCATAGGGCCGGGAACAAGCTAGAGCACGCAATTAGGCATGACATCAGCATGATCACCACCGACACTAGAGCAAATGGCTAGTTTTGGCATGGCCGACCATGTCTAGTGGGTTGACCCTTGTGTCCTTAGTTTAAATGAGGAAAGAATTTGGTCCAGGGGCAAAGAAGAGATTTGCAGAAGACCCCAAAGCAAACCATCAGCCAAGTGTTTGTGCTGTGTAGTGGGGACACAAGATTGGTAACGCAGTAAATAATTTGTCTGGTGATGATCAAACACTAAGGTGATGCTGATCACCAAAAATTAGACTAAGAGAAGGAGTTTAGATGAGGGTTGCTGTAGAAAGTGACCCACTGGTCAGAAATGAGAATTTAGATGATGCACTCACATAGTTGCATCAATTGAGCTGAAATGGTTATGGCCCAATGATTTGAAGATATTAATATGCCCAAGGAGTTTCATGCCATTTGGATGAACCAAAATAGCACTTGCTTCAGAAATATTTATTCTGACCAGAAACTTAGAAAAATTCCACAAGGCAAATGGCCAAAGGGATTGAGCCACAACTTGGTGGAGGGAGGTTATATGGATAATAGAAGGCCTAGAACAATTGGCAGGCATAATGGAGCAATATAAAATATACTTGCTTCACAAACTGAAATTTTGGGCAGAAACAAAGATTTGAAGCTGTGCTCACATGGAGGAATGACATGAGCTCAACTTTGGTGGAGGGCTATGATATGATGATATGAAGGATTATGCAAAATGGCAACTCATTTAGATATGCCTAGCTGGTACCTCCTTCACAAAGCTTCTTTCTGGACAGAAACTTTGGAAAATCATAATTAAATAGTTACTAGGCAAATGAGGTTGCATTTTGGCATGCGGCAATGATATGGACATGAAAAGAAGTCCAAGGAGTTTTAGGTCAATTGGGCAAAGGAAAATATCACTTGCTACACAATGTGCCATTTAGGGCAGAAACGGAAATGAATTATTTGAGGATTATTTTTGATCATGGCAGTGAAATGTTTTGCCATATTTGATCAAGATATGACCCAAACAATTTATGAGAATTATTTGGGAATTTTAGGAGTGAGGGAAATATAGGTTGCTTCACAACCTAGGCCAAAAAGGATAATTCCTTTAATAGAAAAAGGAATATTCCCAATAAAAAGAATATTGGGATTTGGTCCAAGGTGGAAATGGAAAGGTCTAGGGAAGTATTTGGGTATGACAAGCCACTCTGGAAAGGAAGAAGAGGTCATCTTCTTCAGTTTCCAGACCACAAAGCCACGAAAAAAAGAAAACTCACGCAAAAACCTCAGGAAAACAAAAGAAAAAGAAAAGGCCAAAAATCAGGCTGTCCCAAACCTTACCCCCTTAAAGAAATCTCATCCTCGAGATTTGGTTGCTGAGGGAGCAAGTATGAATATATTGGTTGAAGGAAACCGTTTCCAACTCGGGTATCCTTTGTCCTTTATTATTGTTCCCACTAAATTTTATCTGACTGGCTCTGGGTGGTTTGCTTTACTGTATCCACATTCTGACAGATCTTACCTTGCTAGTTCATGTTTATACTGGCTCCAATTTCTTTTTAGATCTGCTGGCTTAGCTGACTATGATTGATTTTCATGACTGAAATATATGCCCGTCTTATCAATCCAAGAGTGATTTCTACTGGGCGTGTCATCCGGCACTGACAACCTTTCATGAAGCGGTGATCAGATTTTTCTGGTGAACACCCAAGCTCTGACTCATTGCATTGGGTTTCTCCACTAAATGCAAGTCCTTCGGGTTTCAAACGGTGAGTTGAGGCATAACCATTTTCCTGACAGATTCTCACTTATCGTGGGAACTTCTGAATTATTCTGACTGGCTTCACTATCTTGAGTCTCAGATCCGTTCCAAATATTTGATTGTCGCCTGTCGTGGCTAGCATAAGGGGTATGACCTTATATGATATTATCCTCATCCTGGACTGACGGTGGATCTTCTTATTATTCATTTTGTCAGTATGGCCATGAGGATAGTGATGCTTCACCATAGTTGCTGGGGTCAAACTATTGAATTGACCTTTAGTCTGACTTGACAGACTCTGATATTTGATACTGACAAATCTGAGCATATACTGTTAACCAAGCGGGTTGTCTAGATAGGGGTCCTTACCAAATTGAGTAGGCCCCGCAGGTGAATATTCATGGGGATCAATACTACCTCAGGCTGTCCGTGGTATCTGCACCATGGGGGTCGTGCAACAATTTTCATACCTGCATCACTGGTCTTGCTCCTTTATTATTGTTTTCTTCGTCTAGATCCTTGGTTGAAAGAGCTGGATCATATTGCTTTGTATGACCATAGGTACTGTTGGTGCAATTTTTCGGCAATCATAGCTAATCCTCATTTTTCTTACAGGGTAACCCATTAAATGGCAGGTTCAACACCCCTCAAGTTCTGACCGCAGGAAAATGATCATCCGACCCTTGCAAGAAATCGGCAAATAAATCAGTAGCCACCAGAACGGTCTTTACAACTCAGATCTGGGACATTACTGAAATAACTCAACCACGGCTCAGGACGGCCGAAAAGCAGCTCAGAGCATGAGACCGGGTCAATAAGAAGAAGGTGTCAGCACCCTAAAATAGCCAAAAGGCAGGTATAGGGCTACTATGACAAAAAGAAACTCAACAACTATACGAGACGGCCGAAAAGCAGCTCCGAACTCGTGACAGTCATTGAAGAGAGAAATAAAAATCGGCATCCACCCCAGATAGCTAAAAACAGCTCAGATCACAGGCGTGGTGCCGTCATTTGAGAAAAGGGGGACACGGGCTCATCAGGATCATTTTCCAGGTTCACAGGTACTTGTACTGAGCTCATTGTTGTCGTCAATCCTCATAATCCTTTGTCACACTACGGTGTATACTGGCTTTCTTCTCTTAACCATCCTCACGTGGTTGTCAGATCCTCATCCGAGTGACTTGTAAGATCTTGGTGGTATGCTCATAGCATATATATGAGAATCTGATTCCCGAGACAGACGTGTATTCTGGCTGATTCTTGCTTCTGACCAAAATGTTGCAGATCTAATTCTTCGGATTCACTGCCATATGTTGTCGATTCACAGCATACTTCCTTGTACCAATGTCTTACTGAGGAAGATTGGCTGGCTTGTGCTCGAAACTTTCATTGGACAGATTGCCGAAGAAGTCTGGATATCATGCTTTAGAAGCTTACCCCCTTAAAGACTTTGCCGGGGAAAGACTCAGTACCTTATGCCGAAAGATTTTGCGGTTGCTTACTGAAGAAGGCAGAGTACCTTGCACAGGAAATCATCCATGTATCGTACTGAGGAAGATAGATGAATCTTGCCTTGGAAGCTTCTCTGGTAGCTTGCGAGGGAAAAGTGGGTTGCTTACACCAGAAGCTTCTCATTGTGATATGCGGACCGATTACCACAGACACATACCATCTTAATATTTCTACTGTTGATTTCTTGTATGAAGCGGGGTTTTTGCTGGACTATCCTTCGTTCTAAGTATTAAATACATGCCATATTTTTGCTTGCTTCCGGGCATATCATATTTTAAAATCATCCTTAACAAAGAAACAAACTTATATCCGAGCCATACCTTTGACTGATAATATTCTGTCAATCTTGCACACAATTTATTTTCTTGCTGATTTGATCATTTCTGCTATAAAGAGTGCACACTGAGACAAACCTGATTGTCGGTATCATGATCAGATTTCCCCAAATCTCAATGCAGTCGGCTGAAAATTCCATACTGTTGTGAGTGCATGCTACTGCAAACTTGATACTGATAGTCCATTCAGGATTTCTTTTGTATTCAGACGAGATATTCCAAATTTCACTGCAGTCAGCTGATAACTCCATTTGGTTTAGCTGAATTCCAAATATACGCATTCCTTGCTGACTCTTTGGGTCCGGTGTTGGTGGACGAGCAACTTTAATAGGGGGAAAATATGTAACACCGAAGGCCCAAAGAAAGAAACAAAAGAAACGACTAAAACAAAAGCACACAAGAATACTACTAATATAATTAATCAAGCCATCATCACAGATTACTACTACTCACACAATAATATGCATGCACACCTAAGCACATAAATCTCGTGGAAACTCCGGTATTACGGTCTAATATGCTGCGGCGGTGTGCACGAAAATTATATCAATGTGTGGAAGGAGTTGGCATAACCGAAGCTACACCAAGCACTGGCTGAACACTGCCTGGATCTGGATGGATACACAGGTGAGGACGGACTTAATGATCAAGTAGCGAGACACAAAAGTCAAGACCACATCATCATCAAGCGTATGAAAGGGATTTGTACACGTTCAAAGAATAGAATGACTGGGTAGGGTAGCGGTGGAAAAGCAAGGCTCGCTGGCATTGCCTTTTTCTGATAACCAAGATCCGTAAGGGTTGCCAGAGGGACAAGATGGATGACATGAATAACTCGAAGCAGCAGAATAACTCTAGCAGCGGAACAGTGATACGTCTCCAACGTATCTATAATTTTTGATTGTTCCATGCTATTATATTACCCGTTTTGGATGTTTATGGGCTTTACTTTACACATTTATATCATTTTTGGGACTAACCTGCTAACCGAAGGCCCAGCCCATATTGCTATTTTTTTGTCTATTTCACTGTTTCGAAGAGAAGGAATATCAAACGAAGTCCAAACGGAATGAAACCTTCGGGAGCGTGATTTTGGAACGAACGTGATCCAAAGAACTTGGAGTGCAAGTCAAGAAGCAGTCGAGGCGGCCACGAGGGTGGAGGGCACGCCCACCCCTACAGGGCGCGCCCCCCTATCCTGTGGGCCCCTCGGTGGCCACCGACCTACTTCTTCCTCCTATATACACACACGTACCCCGAGAACATCAGAACAAGCCACGAAAACCTAATTCCACCGCCGTAACCTTCTGTATCCGTGAGATCCCATCTTGGAGCCTTCGCCGGCGCTCCACCGGAGGGGGAATCGACCATAGAGGGCTTCTACATCAACACCATAGCCCCTACGATGAGTTGTGAGTAGTTTACCACAAACCTTCGGGTCCATAGATATTAGCTAGATGGCTTCTTCTCTCTTTTTGGATCTCAATACCATGTTCTCCTCCATCTTCTTGGAGATCTATTCGATGTAACTCTTTTCGCGGTCTATTTGTCGAGATCCGATGAATTGTGGGTTTATGATCAAGTTTATCTATGAGAAATATTTGAATCTCCTCTGAATTCTTTTATGTGTGATTAAGTTATATTTGCAAGTCTCTTCGAATTATCTGTTTGGTTTGGCCTACTAGATTGATATTTCTTGCAATGGGAGAAGTGCTTAGCTTTGGGTTCAATCTTGCGGTGTCCTTTCCCAGTGACAGCAGGGGCAGCAAGGCACGTATTGTATTGTTGCCATCGAGGATAAAAAGATGGGTTTTATATCATATTGCATGACTTTATCCCTCTACATCATGTCATCTTTCTTAATGCATTACTCTTTTCTTTATGAACTTAATACTCTAGATGCATGCTGGATAGCGGTCGATGTGTGGAGTAATAGTAGTAGATGCAGGCAGGAGTCGGTCTACTCATCGCGGACGTGATGCCTATATACATGATCATGCCTAGATAACCTCATAATTATTCGCTTTTCTATCAATTGCTCGACAGTAATTTGTTTACCCACCGTAATACTTATGCCATCTTGAGAGAAGCCACTAGTGAAACCTGTGGCCCCCGGATCTATCTTTTATCATATAAGCTTTCAATCTACTTTTATTTGCATCTTTACTTTTCCAAACTATATTATAAAATACCAAAAATACATATATCTGATCATATTATCTCTATCAGATCTCACTTTCGCAAGTGGTCATGAAGGGATTGACAACCCCTTTATTGCATTGGTTGCGAGTTCTTGTTTGTTTGTGTAGGTGCGTGGGACTTTTGAGGAGCCTCCTACTGGATTGATACCTTGGTTCTAAAAAACTGAGGGAAATACTTACACTACTATTGCTGCATCACCCTTTCCTCTTCAAGGAAAACCAACACAAGCTCAAGACGTAGCAAGAAGGATTTCTAGCGCCGTTGCCGGGGAGGTCTTCGCTCAAGTCAAGACATACCAAGTACCCATCACAAACTCATCTCCCTCGCACTTACATTATTTGCCATTTGCCTCTCGTTTTCCTCTCCCCCACTTCACCCTTGCCGTTTTATTCGCCCTTTTTTTTCCAATCTGCTCCTCTCTTTTTCGCTTGCCTTTTTCCGTTTGCTCGTGTGTTAGATTGTTTACCTTGTCATAATGGCTAGTCCTCCTATCCTTGTCATTACTCCCGAACATGAAATTATTAATTTTAAGCAAAGGGAGGGGGGATTTAAAAGATGCTTGGCATAGAATTTGCAATGCTCAAAATAAATCCACTAGGAAGCTTTCTACTTCCGTTGTTCTTCGCAATTTTTATGTAGGCATTACTCCTTGGAATAGATGTATTCTTGATACCATTACCGAAGGGGATTTCTTGAGTAGCCATACGTTTGATGCTTATAATGCTATGTTAGATTTGTTTGGCCCACCACCTCTTTTGGTTAATGGAACTGTTTTAACTTTGGAACATGTGATGCAAAGGCTTGAAATTATTGAAAATAAAGTTACCACTGTTGAGTTGATTGAAAATTTGGATAAAAATATTCATAATCAAATTACCCAATATGGATCTAGGGTTGGAGTTACTTTGAATTTTTTTAAAGAGAAAGAACCTATAGTCAATAAAAGAATAGATCTAGATTCTACGAGAATCGGTAAACTTGAGGATATCATGACCAATTTAGGGTCGGCATTTCCTTCCGTTAAAAACACTCCAAGTCCTCCTACCAAAACTGCCAAATTTATCTATGTTCCTAAAAATAAGGGTGAATCTTCTAGTAAGGGAAATGCGGATCTCAAATCAATAAGTGTTCATCCCAATTGTCTCTCTATCATAAAGGAACCTTTTGCTACAGATGAATTTCTTAAATTCTTGCCTAAGGGTTTAATCATTGCTAAAAACGGAGAAACCCCTAAAGATTATAAGTGCTCTATTGAGGAATTGGGTGCCAAAGATGGCACTACTTAGATATATCCTCGCTTTTATGCCTAGCTAGGGGCGTTAAACGATAGCGCTATTTGGGAGGCAACCCAAATTTATTTGTGTTTTTTGTTTTTGTTTCTGTTTAGTAATAAATTTTGCATCTACCTTCTGTTTAGATGTGTTTCTATGTTTTAATTAGTGTTTGTGCCAGGTAGAACCTATAGGATAACCTATGGTGATAGTTAATTTGATTCTGCTGAAAAACAGAAACTTTGCGCGCATGAAATTAGTTTTGTTAATTCACAGAAACGTGCTTTTGCGTTTATTCTTCTTGCTGTAGATCAACAGACAAATTTCCCAGGACTTCCTATTTTGTAGGATATTTAGAGTTTCAGAAGTATTCGTGGGTTACAGATTGCTACAGACTATTCTGTTTTTGACAGATTCTGTTCTTCGTGTATTGTTTGCTTATTTTGATGAATCTATGGCTAGTATTAAGTGGTATGAACCATAGAGAACTTGGAATACAGTAGGTTTAACACCAATATAAATAAAGAATGAGTTCATTATAGTACCTTATGTGCTGGTTCTTCTTTCGTTCACTAACGGAGCTTATGAGATTTCCTATTGAGTTTTGTGTTGTGAAGTATTCAAGTTTTGGGTAAAGATTTGATGGACTATAGAATAAGGAGTGGCAAAAGCCTAAGCTTGGGGATGCCCATGGCACCCCAAGATATTCAAGAATAGCCAAAAGCCTAAGCTTGGGGATGCCCCCGGAAGGCATCCCCTCTTTCGTCTTCGTTTATCGGTAACTTTACTTGGAGCTATATTTTTATTCGCCACATGATATGTGTTTTGCTTGGAGCGTCTTATATGACATTAGTTTTTACTTTCAGATTTCCACAATCATCCTTTCTGTACACACCTTTCGGGAGAAGCCCACTTGATTGGAATTTATTCGAATACTCTATGTGCTTCACTTATATCTTTTGAGCTAGATAGTTTTTGCTCTAGTGCTTCACTTATATCTTTTAGAGCACGGCAATGGCTTAATTTTGAAGAAACTGTTGATCTCTCATGCTTCACTTATATTATTTTGAAAGTCTCTTAGAACAGCATGGTATTTGCTATGGTTATAAAATTGGTCCTAGAATGGTAGGCATCCAAGTTGGGTATAATAAAAACTATCATAGAAAGTGAATTGGATGCTATGATCAATTTGATGCTTGATAATTGTTTTGAGATATGGAGGTAGTGATATTAAAGTCATGCTAGTTGGGTATCATGAATTTAAAGAATGCTTGTGTTGAAGTTTGTGATTCCCGTAGCATGCACGTATGGTGAACCGCTTTGTGATGAAGTTGGAGCACAATTTTATTTATTGATTGTCTTCCTTATGAGTGGCGGTCAGGGACGAGCGATGGCCTTTTCCTACCAATCTATCCCCCTAGGAGCATGCGCGTAATACTTTGTTTTTGATAACTTGTAGATTTTTGCAATAAGTATATGAGTTCTTTTGACTAATGTTGAGTCCATGGATTATACGCACTCTCACCCTTCCACCATTGCTAGCCTCTCTTGTACCATGCAACTTTCGCCGGTACCATACACCCACCATATACCTTCCTCAAAACAGCCACCATACCTACCTACTATGGCATTTCCATAGCCATTCCGAGATATATTGCCATGCAACTTTCCACCGTTCCGTTTATATGACACACGTCATCATTGTCATATTGCTCTTTGCATGATCATGTAATTGACATCATATTTGTGGCAAGGCCACCTTCATAATTTTCATACATGTCGCTCTTGATTCATTGCATATTCCAGTACACTGCCGGAGGCATTCATATAGATTCATATCTTGTTCTAAGTATTGAGTTGTAATTCTTGAGTTGTAAGTAAATAAAAGTGTGATGATCTTCATTATTAGAGCATTGTCCCAGTGAGGAAAGGATCATGGAGACTATGATTCCCCCACAAGTCGGGATGAGACTTCGGACTAAAGAAAAAAAGAGAAAAAAAGATAAAGGCCAAAGAAAAAAAAGGGAAAAAGAAAAGAAAAGAAAAAAAGAAGAGAAAAAAATTGAGAGAAAAAGAGAGAAGGGACAATGCTACTATCATTTTTACCACACTTGTGCTTCAAAGTATCACCATGATCTTCATGATAGAGAGTCTCCTATGTTTTCACTTTCATATACTAGTGGGAATTTTTCATTATAGAACTTGGCTTGTATATTCCAATGATGGGCTTCCTCAAAGTGCCCTAGGTCTTCATGAGCAAGCGAGTTGGATGCACACCCACTTAGTTTCTTTTGTTGAGATTTCATACATTTATAGCTCTAGTGCATCCGTTGCATGGCAATCCCTACTCACTCACATTAATATCTATTAATGGGCATCTCCATAGCCCATTGATACGCCTACTTGATGTGAGACTATCTTCTCCTTTTTGTCTTCTCCACAACCACCATTATATTCCACATATAGTGCTATGTCCATGGCTCACACTCATGTATTGCGTGAAAGTTGAAAAAAGTTTGAGATTACTAAAGTATGAAACAATTGCCTGGCTTGTCATCAGGGTTGTGCATGATTAAATACTTTGTGTGATGAAGATAGAGCAACAACCAAACTATATGATTTTGTAGGGATAACCTTCTTTAGCCATGTTATTTTGAGAAGTCATGATTGTTTGATTAAGTATGCTTGAAGTATTATTATTTATTATGTCAATATGAACTTTTATTTTGAATCATTTGGATCTGAGCATTCATGCCACAATAGAGAAAATTACATTGAGAAATATGCTAGGTAGCATTCCACATCAAAAATTTTGTTTTTATCATTTACCTACTCGAGGACAAGCCGGAATTAAGCTTGGGGATGCTTGATACGTCTCCAACGTATCTATAATTTTTTATTGTTCCATGCTATTATATTACCCGTTTGGATGTTTATGGGCTTTACTTTACACATTTATATCATTTTTGGACTAACCTACTAACCAGAGGCCCAGGCCGTATTGCTGTTTTTTTGTCTATTCCATTGTTTCGAAGAAAAGGAATATCAAACGGAATCCAAACGGAATGAAACCTTCGGGAGTGTGATTTTTGGAATGAACATGATCCAGAGGACTTGGAGTGCAAGTCAAGAAGCAGTCGAGGCGGCCACGGGTGTGGAGGGCACGCCCACCCCTACAGGGCGTGCCCCCTATTTCGTGGGTCCCTCGGGCGGCCACCGACCTACTTCTTCCTCCTATATATACCCACGTACCCCGAGAACATCAGAACAAGCCACGAAAACCTAATTCCACCGTCGTAACCTTTTGTATCCGCGAGATCCCATCTTGGAGCCTTCGCCGGTGCACCGCCGGAGGAGGAATCGACCATGGAGGGCTTCTACATCAACACCATAGCCCCTCCGATGAGTTGTGAGTAGTTTACCACTGACCTTCGGGTCCATAGTTATTAGCTAGATGGCTTCTTCTCTCTTTTTGGATCTACCATGTTCTCCTCAATCTTCTTGGAGATCTATTCGATGTAACTCTTTTTGCGGTGTGTTTGTCGAGATCCGATGAATTGTGGGTTTATGATCTCCTCTAAATTCTTTTATGTGTGATTAAGTTGAATTTGCAAGTCGCTTCGAATTATCAGTTTGGTTTGGCCTACTAGATTGATCTTTGTTGCAATGGGAGAAGTGCTTAGCTTTGGGTTCAATCTTGCGGTGTCCTTTCCCAGTGACAGCAGGGGCAGCAAGGCATGTATTGTATTGTTGCCATCGAGGATAAAAAGATGGGGTTTATATCATATTGCATGAGTTTATCCCTCTACATCATGTCATCTTTCTTAATGCGTTACTCTGTTCTTTATGAACTTAATACTCTAGATGCATGCTGGATAGCGGTTGATGTGTGGAGTAATAGTAGTAGATGCAGGCAGGAGTCGGTCTACTTGTCGCGGACATGATGCCTATATACATGATCATGCCAAGATAATCTCATAATTATTCGCTTTTCTATCAATTGCTCGACAGTAATTTGTTCACCCACTGTAATACTTATGCTATCTTGAGAGAAGCCACTAGTGAAACCTATGGCCCCCGGGTCTATCTTTTATTATATAAGCTTTCAATCTTCTTTTATTTGCCTCTTTACTTTTCCACTCTATATTATAAAATACAATAAATATATTTATCTTATCATATTATATCTATCAGATCTCACTTTCGCAAGTGGCCGTGAATGGATTGACAACCCCTTTATTGCGTTGGTTGCGAGTTCTTGTCTGTTTGTGTAGGTGCGTGGGACTTTTGAGGAGCCTCCTACTGGATTGATACCTTGGTTCTAAAAAACCGAGGGAAATACTTACGCTACTATTGCTGCATGATACGTGTCCAACGTATCTATAATTTTTGATTGTTTCATGCTATTATATTACCCCTTTTGGATGTTTATGGGCTTTATTTTACACATTTATATCATTTTTGGGACTAACCTACTAACCGGAGGCCCAGCCCGTATTGCTGTTTTTTTGCCTATTTCAGTATTTCGAAGAAAAGGAATATCAAACGGAGTCCAAACAGAATGAAACCTTCGGGAGTGTGATTTTTGGAACGAACGTGATCCATAGGACTTGGAGTGCAAGTCAAGAAGCAGCCGATGCCTCCACGAGATAGGAGGGCGCCCCCCTATAGGGTGCTCCCCCCTGTCTTGTGGGCCCCTCGGGCATCCACCGACGTACTTCTTCCTCCTATATAAGCCTACGTACCCCAAAAACATCCAGGGAGCCAACGAAACACATTTTCCACCGCCGTAACCTTCTGTATCCGTGAGATCTCATCTTGGAGCCTTCGCCGGCGCTCCGCCGGTGGGGGAATCGACCATGGAGGGCTTCTACATCAACATCCTTGCCCCTCTGATGAGTTGTGAGTAGTTTACCACAGACCTACGGGTCCATAGTTATTAGCTAGATGGCTTCTTCTCTCTTTTTGGATCTCAATACAATGTTCTCCCCCTCTCTTGTGGAGATCTAATCGATGTAAACTCTTTTTGCGGTGTGTTTGTCGAGATCCGATGAATTGTGGGTTTATGATCAAGTTTATCTATGAGAAATATTTGAATCTCCTCTGAATTCTTTTATGTATGATTGAGTTAACTTTGCAAGTCTCTTCAAATTATCAGTTTTGTTTGGCCTACTAGATTGATCTTTCTTGCCATGGGAGAAGTGCTTAGCTTTGGGTTCAATCTTGTGGTGTCCTTACCCAGTGACAGAAAGGGTTGCAAGGCACGTATTGTATTGTTGCTATCGAGGATAAAAAGATGGGGTTTATATCATATTGCTTGAGTTTATCCCTCTACATCATGTCATCTTGCTTAAGGCGTTACTCCATTCTTATGAACTTAATACTCTAGATGCAGGCAGGAGTCGGTCGATGTGTGGAGTAATAGTAGTAGATGCAGGCAGGAGTCGGTCTACTTGTTGCGGACGTGATGCCTATATACATGATCATGCCTAGATAATCTCATAATTATTCGCTTTTATATCAATTGCTCGACAGTAATTTGTTCACCCACTGTAATACTTATGCCATCTTGAGAGAAGCCACTAGTGAAACCTATGCCCCCCGGGTCTATCTCTTATCATATTTTCTTCCAATCTACTTTTATTTTCATCTTTACTTTTTGCATCTATATTATAAAATACCAAAAGTATATTTATCTTATCTTACTATCTTTATTAAATCTCACTTTCGCAAATGGCCGTGAAGGGATTGACAACCCCTTTATTGTGTTGGTTGCGAGTTCTTTGTTTATTTGTGTAGGTGCGTGGAACTTTTGAGGAGCCTCCTACTGGATTGATACCTTGGTTCTCAAAAACTGAGGGAAATACTTACGCTACTATTGCTGCATCACCCTTTCCTCTTCAAGGAAAACCAACACAAGCTCAAGACGTAGCAAGAAGGATTTTTGGTGCCGTTGCCGGGGAGGTCTTCGCTCAAGTCAAGACATACCAAGTACCCATTACAAACTCATCTCCCTCGCATTTACATAATTTGCCATTTACCTATTGTTTTCCTCTCCCCCACTTCACCCTTGCCGTTTTATTCGCCCTCTCTTTCCCAATCTCCTCCTCTCCCTGTCGCTTGCCTTTTTCTGTTTGCTTGTGTGTTGGATTACTTGTTGCCATGGCGCAAGATAATACTAAATTGTGTGATTTCTCGAATACCAATAATAATGATTTCCTTAGTACTCCGATTGCTCCTCTTAATGATGTTGAGTCTTGTGAAGTCAATACTGCTTTGCTGAATCTTGTTATGAAAGATCAATTCGCCGGCCTTCCTAGCGAAGATGCCGCTACTCATCTAAACAACTTTGTTGATTTGTGTGATATGCAAAAGAAGAAAGATACTGATAATGATATTGTTAAATTGAAGTTATTTCCGTTTTCACTTAGAGATCGTGCTAAAGTTTGGTTTTCGTCTTTGCCTAAAAATAGTATTGATTCTTGAAACAAGTGCAAAGATGCTTTTATCTCTAAGTATTTTCCTCCCTCTAAGATTATCACTCTTAGGAACGATATTATGAATTTTAAACAACTTGATCATGAGCATGTTGCCCAATCCTGGGAAAGAATGAAATTGATGATTTGCAATTGCCCCACTCATGGTTTGAATTTATGGATGATCATACAAAATTTTTATGCCGGTTTGAACTTTGCTTCTAGAAATCTCTTAGATTCGGCTGTGGGAGGCACGTTTATGGAAATCACGTTAGGATATGCTACAAAACTTCTTGATAATATTATGGCAAATTATTCTCAATGGCACACCGAAAGATCTTCTAGTAAAAAAGTGCATGCTATAGAAGAAATCAATGTTTTGAGTGGAAAGATGGATGAACTTATGAAGTTTACTACTAAAAATACTCCTCTTGATCCCAATGATATGCCTTTGTCTACTTTGATTGAGAATAATAATAAGTCTATGGATGTGAATTTTGTTGGTAGGAATAGTTTTGGAAACAATGCCTATATAGGAAACTTTAATGCTAGACCGTTCCCTAGTAACTCCTCTAATAATTATGGAAATTCCTACAATAATTCTTATGGTAATTTTAATAAGATGCCCTCTGATTTTGAGAATAGTGTGAAAGAATTTATGATTTCTCAAAAGAATTTTAGTGCTTTGCTTGAAGAAAAATGTCTCAAAGTTGATGATTTGGCTAGGAACGTTGATAGACTTTCGCTTGATGTTGATTCTCTTAAACTTAGATCTTCTCCTCCTAAGCATGATATCAATGAGTCTCTCAAATGATAGAGGCAAAGGTGTCCCGTCTTTCAATGAGATGATGGATATCGCTTTGGTGGAAGTCGACTTTGACGATCCGACTACGAACGTGCGAGGACGTCGAGCCTTAGCAATCGCTAAACCAACTCCGAGAGGTTATTGACCACGCTGGAGCACGATCAACCTGACCACGAGGGTCTGTTTCCTGCGAGCAAACGAAGAACAAGCAAGAAACTAAGATTGCAATCTGGATATTGCGAATATAAGATGAAAGCTTTATTGATCAAGGTGGGGTTCTGTGACGCCTTTGTCTGGTCGTTGAACACAAACGAAGTACGCGAAGTTGCAGCTATGGCGAACTTTTAATCTAAACAAAACCCAAAGTCTAAACGATGCCCTAAGGGCTGTATATATGGAGGAAGAGGGGGGAATTTCGTGGCCCTTGGTGGAGGGGTCCGAAATCAACCCTATCTCTTGTTTCCCCACACATACGGACTCTAAAAATAGCCTATACTTATGTATTTCGAAATTACATGGGCCTGGCCCAATAATAAGGTGACGCAGCACCTAAAAAAGCTTCGGGACGAAATTTAGGAAGTGGCATCTTGTATATTTCGTCCAAGGGTTCATGCACCCATTATGGTGGCTTCAAAGTCCTGAAATCATCACTTGTAACTCCGTTCTTGTTCCCCTTGCGCATGCCATCATCTCCATGCTTGTTCTTGCTCCAATGTTCATCCTTCTCCAAGCTAGGCCCTTCATTTGTAAGCAAAACAAATGTATCCAATTTAGGCAGCATCATATTCTCATGAACATTAGAATCATTACCAAGAAACGAAAGTACCTGGTAATTTAGTTGGCGTGCACGAGCTCTAGTAATTGGTCCAGTATGTATAGCAGCAGGGGCTGTGGGTGTAACAATTGTATTGATGTCCTCATCATCCTCCCCTTCTTGAAATGAAGTCGTCCTCGACGGAAGTTCATCTTCCTCACCCAAATAAGGCTTCAAATCTGCAATGTTAAAAGTGGGACTAACCCCAAAATCTGCAGGCAGCTCAAGTTTATATGCATTATCATTTATTTTCTCTAACACCTTAAAGGGACCATCAGCACGTGGCATTAACTTTGATTTACGCAAATCAGGAAATCTATCCTTACGCAAATGCAACCAAACAAGATCTCCAGGTGCAAACACAACATGTTTTCTACCCTTATCTCCAGCAAGTTTATATTTAGCATTCATACGCTCAATGTTTTCCTTAGTTAACTCATGCATTTTTAAAATCAATTCAGCACGTTGTTTAGCATCAAAAATAACCTTCTCCGACGATGGAAGAGGCAACAAATCAATAGGTGCACGAGGTAGGAAACCATACACAACTTCAAAAGGGCACATCTTAGTAGTAGAATGCAATGAACGATTATAAGCAAATTCAATATGAGGCAAGCATTCCTCCCACATTTTCTTATTATTCTTCAAAACAGCCCTAAGCATAGTAGACAACGTTCTATTGACTACTTCAGTTTGTCCATCAGTTTGGGGGTGACAAGTAGTACTAAAAAGCAGTTTAGTCCCCAACTTAGCCCATAAACATCTCCAAAAGTGGCTAAGAAATTTAGTATCACGATCTGAAACAATAGTATTTGGCACACCATGCAAGCGAATAATTTCACGAAAGAACAAATCAGCAACATTAACAGCATCATCGCTTTTATGACATGGTATAAAGTGTGCCATTTTCGAGAATCTATCCACGACAACAAATATGCTATCCCTCCCCTACTTTGTTCGAGGTAAACCTAAAACAAAGTCCATAGATATATCCTCCCAAGGAACACTAGGTACAGGCAAAGGCATATATAAACCATGAGGATTGAGTCGTGACTTAGCTTTTTGACATGTAGTGCATCGAGCAATAAAACGCTCAACATCCCGTCTCATCTTTGGCCAAAAGAAATGTGTAGCAAGTACGTCCTCCGTCTTCTTCACGCCAAAGTGTCCCATTAATCCTCCTCCATGCGCCTCCTGCAACAACAAAAGACGAACGGAGCTAGCTGGAATGCATAGCTTGTTAGCACGAAACACAAATCCATCGTTAACGACAAACTTGTTCCACATTCTTCCTTCTTTACAATTCTGCATTACATCTTTAAAATCAGCATCATGCACATATTGATCTTTGATGGTCTCCAAACCAAATATTTTCAAGTCAAGTTGTGAAAGCATAGTATAGCGACGAGACAAAGCATCAGCAATAACATTTTCTTTTCCCTTCTTGTGTTTAATGACATAAGGGAAAGTCTCAATGAATTCAACCCATTTAGCATGTCTACGATTCAGTTTAGCTTGACTTTTAATATGTTTCAAAGATTCATGATCAGAATGTATAACAAATTCTTTGGGCCATAAATAATGTTGCCATGTTTCTAAAGTCCGAACAAGAGCATATAATTCTTTATCATAAGTAGAATAATTCAGACTAGGCCCACTCAATTTTTCAGAAAAGTATGCAACAGGTTTGCCATCTTGTAATAACACACCTCCTAATCCAATTCCACTAGCATCACATTCAAGCTCAAAAGTCTTATTA
The DNA here is from genome assembly GCF_002162155.2 of Triticum dicoccoides. Classification (NCBI taxonomy): domain Eukaryota; kingdom Viridiplantae; phylum Streptophyta; class Magnoliopsida; order Poales; family Poaceae; genus Triticum; species Triticum dicoccoides. Next base: position 267,671,560 of record NC_041381.1, on the reverse strand, counting down.
AAATCAGGAAGTTGGAGTAAAGGAGCATGTGTCAACTTATCTTTCAATACCGTGAAGGCTTCATCCTGTGCGGTACCCCAAACAAAAGGCACATCCTTCTTTGTAAGCTCGTTGAGAGGTGCAGCACTGGTGCTGATATCTCTCACAAAACGCCTATAGAATCCAGCGAGGCCAAGAAAACTCCTCACTTGTGTGACCATTTTGGGCTGCGGCCAACTCTCAATAGCTTCAATCTTGGCTTTGTCAACTTCAATTCCCTGTGGAGTAACAACATAGCCAAGAAAAGATACTCGGTCGGTGCAAAAGGTGCACTTCCCAAGGTTACCAAACAAACGTGCATCACGTAGAGCAATAAAAACAGCACGTAAATGTTCCAAATGTTCTCAAAGATCTGCTATAAATCAGTATATCATCAAAATAGAGTACCACAAATCGTCCAATGAAAGCACGTAAAACTTCGTTCATTAGTCTCATGAAAGTACTAGGCGCATTAGTTAACCCAAAAGGCATGACTAACCACTCATATAATCCAAACTTAGTTTTAAATGCTGTTTTCCATTCATCTCCCAATTTCATACGAATTTGATGGTATCCACTACGCAAATCAACTTTGGAGAATATTGTAGAGCCACTCAATTCATCAAGCATATCATCTAGCCTAGGAATAGGATGACGATAACGAATAGTAATATTATTAATGCCTCTACAATCAACACACATACGTGATGTACCATCCTTTTTCGGCACTAGAATAATAGGAACAGCACAAGGACTAAGGGATTCGCGTATATAACCTTTGTCGAGAAGCTCTTGTACTTGACGCATAATCTCCTTCGTCTCCTCTGGATTGGTACGGTATGGTGCACGGTTTGGAAGTGAAGCACCGGGAATTAAGTCAATCTGATGCTCAATCCCTCGAATAGGCGGTAATCCCGGTGGCACGTCTTGTGGAAAAACGTCAGCGAACTCCTGCAAAATGTTAGTGACAGCAGGAGGCAAAGAGGAAGGCACGTCCTCGAGTGAAAATAATGCCTATTTTCACACAAAAGCATAGCAAACAGATTTGCTGAAATCTAGCTCATCAATATCAGATTTGGTGGCAAATAAACATGCACTTTTCAATTTAATTTCAGAAGCAACACTAGATGGTTTATTATTAGGCTTCATTTGTTGCTCAAATTCTTTTGCCACAATCTGATTTTCACTCTTATTCTTCTCCTGTTGTGCTTTATTAGCTCTATTAATATCATCTTGCAAAATGGAATCAGGAGTCATAGGAAGCAAAGTAATATTTTTATCCTTATGAACAAGAGTATAGTGATTGTTTCTACCATGGTGTACAGAATTTTTATCAAATTGCCATGGTCTACCAAGTAATAAGGAACATGCTTGCATAGGTACCACATCACAATCAACATAATCAGCATATGTAGAGATACTAAAATGCACACGAACAGTACGTGTTAGCTTAACCTTGCCGCTGTTGTTGAACCATTGGATGTAGTAAGGATGTGGATGTGGTCTTGTGGTGAGAGAAAGCTTCTCCACCATCTCCATGCTAGCCAAGTTGTTGCAGCTCCCTCCGTCTATGATGACGCGCACAGAACGTTCCTTCACAACTCCCTTGGTATGGAACAAATTGTGCCTCTGATTTTGCTCAGCTTGTGTGACCTGCACACTCAAAACACGTTGAGCAACTAAACATTCATACCTGTCAGCGTCTTCAGGAGCCATGTATTGCGTCTCATGATCAGAATCATCTCCACCATGTTCTTCACGTGTAATAAGAGCCAAAGTCTCCTCATCATAGTCACTAGCGGACTCATATCCACCATCCGCGGTAGCAATCATCACACGCGGAGATTTGCATTCTCTCGCATAATGACCTCCTCCCTTACAACGACGACAAATAATATCACTTGTGTGCCCTGTTGATGCCATGGAAGAAGAAGAACGCTGTGCAGCCCCGCAAGTGCGCTCTTGGCAGATAATGGTGGTTGTGCCTGTTTTCTTGTATCACGGCTGGAGGTGGCACCGGATGGAGGTGCTGGTGCAGTTGAAGTAGAAGATGCACGTGGTGTCCATGATGAAGGTCGGCCTGCAGAAAAGTTAGTTCACCCCAATGCTTGTCGATCCTGCACTTCACGTTCAGCTTTACAAGCAAGATGGAATAAACGAGTGATATTAGTATACTCCTTATAGTCTAGAATGGTCTGAATCTCTCTATTTAATCCACCCAGAAAACGTGCAAGCATAGCTTCATTCTCCTCAACAATACCACATCTAATCATGCCAGTTTGTAATTCCTGATAATATTCTTCTACAGAATTTTTCCCTTGTCTTAAACGCTGCAATTTTTGAAGCAATTCACGTTGATAATATGGTGGAACCCAACGCGTACGCATAGCAGTTTTCAAAGCAGCCCAAGTAGTTGGAATAGGATATAATCTACAATGTTCAGACCACCATACACATGCAAAACTAGTGAAAGCACAAACGGCAGCAGCAACTCGTCTCTCCTGAGGATATTGTAAACATGTAAATCGTTGTTCAGTTTCTAACTCCCAAGTAAGATATATATCAGGAACATATCTACCCTCAAATGGTGGAATATTCAATTTCAGTTTAGGAATATGGACATCATCTCGTACCTGAGGTGGTGGTGCAGGCCTACCATTACGAATATATACCTGAGGTCGACCTGCTGGTGGTGGTACAGGTGGCTGCACGTAGTGTTGATTTTGATCAACCTCATCCTCATAGTCTCCCACATAATAATCCTCCTCCGCATCAGCAGCAGGAGCCACAGAAGTATCAACAGCAGCACCAACAGTTTGGCCAAACGCAAGAGGAACACGGCTTGCTCGGCGGAGGTCTGCTTCGCGACGTGGAGGTAGTCGTTGTTGTTGTTGTTGTTGGAGAGGTGCGTTAGCTGCAGCGGGTGGTGGTGGTGGAAGACGCGCGAGCAATTCATTAAACTTGTTATCGAGCTTTGTTTCGAACGTCTTCTCAAAGCCAGTGATCTTCTCCATGGCCTCTTCAAAATTGTTCAGCACATCTTGCACCTGTTCAGTCATCATTTGCTGAAACTTATCATGAAGCTCCTTGTTCGATAAATTCTCCCAGTCAATCTCGTCGGCTTGTGATCCTGGCATGGTTAGCAGTAATAGAAACACACAAGAATATGATCCTATAGACTACGAACAAGTGGTGGTGGTGGGTGTCACAAATCCATCAAGCAAATCTCAAATTCTTACCAGTTCTTACCCAGCAGCAGGCGGTGATCGGCAACCGTTGTAGTCAAAAACTCTCAAAGTTTGGATAGAGCGATTACCAGGGAGAGTCAAACGCACGACGTAGATGTATGTGGAGCTGGGAAGGCTTATAATATGGTAGCAAAAAGGGTCAGCAATAATCAATTCAGAGATGCAAAGTTGAATAAACGCTCAACGACGGTACTGTACTGGTCCTAGGCTAGACTGTGCTAGAGACGCGAGCCTAGAACACTAACAAAATCACGGCGCGGCACGTAAACAAGGGAAAAGCACACTCTGGAAAAAAAAATTTCGCTCTTTTTTTTTGCGCTTTTTTTTTTGCGCTGCTTTTTTTTTTTGCGAAAAATCACTATAATGGCGAGTGTCTCAAAACTCTTCTTAGCTCAAACTGACAGGATGGGCACGAAATTTTTTTTGACCAATTTTTTATTTTTTTTTGGACTGCCCGAACCCAAAATCTGGAAACGGGTCAAAAAAAACTTCCTATAATGGCACCTGTCTCAAAACACTCAGAAACACCTAAAAATAGGATAGCCAGAAAATTTTTCGAAAAATGCGTTTTCGAAAATTTTTGGGCCTAAACGGAGCGTGGCTACCCGACTCTTTTTTTTTTCCGAAACCTACTCCGGCAAGGAAACACGAATCGGAATCTAGATGGATCTCGAAAACAAACCTAATATGACAAGAACTCGGATTGGTGGTGGATATATGGTGGTAGATGGCAGCGGTGCTGGTATATGACAGCTGTGGTGGTATATGGATACGGATTCGAAGCGGTGGCGGATAAGCGGTGGTGGTAGATGGCAGGGGTGATGATGATGGTGCGGCGGCGGCGTGACAACTTATGACCAGAACTCGAAACTCTAAAAGACTAGACTCTAAGACCAGCAACTAGACACGACGATGCAACCGCAAATTCAACAAAGCAAAACCCTAAAAAGATTATGCAAAGGCTCAGATTGGTTCGGATATGATGAACTAACCCTATTTTTTTTGTGTGGCTTTTTCATGGACTGTAGGTATGAAGAACAGACTCGATCTAAACTACGAAAAACTGTAAAATCTCACCGAGCAACCTGGAAATCTGATACCACTTGATAGAGGCAAAGGTGTCCCGTCTTTCGATGAGATGATGGATATCGCTTTGGTGGAAGTCGACTTTGACGATCCGACTATGAACGTGCGAGGACGTCGCGCCTTAGCAATCGCTAAACCAACTCCGAGAGGTTATTGACCACGCTGGAGCACGATCAACCTGACCACGAGGGTCTGTTTCCTGCGAGCAAACGAAGAACAAGCAAGAAACTAAGATTGCAATCTGGATATTGCGAATATAAGATGAAAGCTTTATTGATCAAGGTGGGGTTCTGTGACGCCCTTGTCTGGTCGTTGAACACAAACGAAGTACGCGAAGTTGCAGCTATGGCGAACTTTTAATCTAAACAAAACCCAAAGTCTAAACGATGCCCTAAGGGCTGTATATATGGAGGAAGAGGGGGGAATTTCGTGGCCCTTGGTGGAGGGGTCCGAAATCAACCCTATCTCTTGTTTCCCCACACATACGGACTCTAAAAATAGCCTATACTTATGTATTTCGAAATTACATGGGCCTGGCCCAATAATAAGGTGACGCAGCACCTAAAATAGCCTCGGGACGAAATTTATGAAGTGGCATCTTGTATATTTCGTCCAAGGCTTCATGCACCCATTATGGTGGCTTCAAAGTCCTGAAATCATCACTTGTAACTCTGTTCTTGTTCCCCTTGCGCATGCCATCATCTCCATGCTTGTTCTTGCTCCAATGTTCATCCTTCTTCAAGCTAGGCCCTTCATTTGTAAGCAAAACAAATGTATCCAATTTAGGCAGCATCATATTCTCATGAACATTAGAATCATTACCATGAAACGAAAGTACCTGGTAATTTAGTTGGCGTGCACGAGCTCTAGTAATTGGTCCAGTATGTATAGCAGCAGGGGCTGTGGGTGTAACAATTGTATTGATGTCCTCATCATCCTCCCCTTCTTGAAATGAAGTCGTCCTCGACGGAAGTCCATCTTCCTCACCCAAATAAGGCTTCAAATCTGCAATGTTAAAAGTGGGACTAACCCCAAAATCTGCAGGCAGCTCAAGTTTATATGCATTATCATTTATTTTCTCTAACACCTTAAAGGGACCATCAGCACGTGGCATTAGCTTTGATTTGCGCAAATCAGGAAATCTATCCTTACGCAAATGTAACCAAACAAGATCTCCAGGTGCAAACACAACATGTTTTCTACCCTTATCTCCAGCAAGTTTATATTTAGCATTCATACGCTCAATGTTTTCCTTAGTTAACTCATGCATTTTTAAAATCAATTCAGCCTGTTGTTTAGCATGAAAATTAACCTTCTCCGAAGATGGAAGAGGCAACAAATCAATAGGTGCACGAGGTAGGAAACCATACACAACTTCAAAAGGGCACATCTTAGTAGTAGAATGCAATGAACGATTATAAGCAAATTCAATATGAGGCAAGCATTCCTCCCACATTTTCTTATTATTCTTCAAAACAGCCCTAAACATAGTAGACAACGTTCTATTGACTACTTCAGTTTGTCCATCAGTTTGGGGGTGACAAGTAGTACTAAAAAGCAGTTTAGTCCCCAACTTAGCCCATAAACATCTCCAAAAGTGGCTAAGAAATTTAGTATCACGATCTGAAACAATAGTATTTGGCACACCATGCAAGCGAATAATTTCACGAAAGAACAAATCAGCAACATTAACAGCATCATCGCTTTTATGACATGGTATAAAGTGTGCCATTTTCGAGAATCTATCCACGACAACAAATATGCTATCCCTCCCCTTCTTTGTTCGAGGTAAACCTAAAACAAAATCCATAGATATATCCTCCCAAGGAACACTAGGTACAGGCAAAGGCATATATAAACCATGAGGATTGAGTCGTGCCATTTTTCAGAAAAGTATGCAACGGGTTTGCCATCTTGTAATAACACACCTCCTAATCCAATTCCACTAGCATCACATTCAAGCTCAAAAATCTTATTAAAATCAGGAAGTTGGAGTAAAGGAGCATGTGTCAACTTATCTTTCAATACCGTGAAGGCTTCTTCCTGTGCGGTACCCCAAAGAAAAGGCACATCTTTCTTTGTAAGCTCATTGAGAGGTGCAGCAATGGTGCTGAAATCTCTCACAAAACGCCTATAGAATCCAGCGAGGCCAAGAAAACTCCTCACTTGTGTGACCGTTTTGGGCTGCGGCCAACTCTCAATAGCTTCAATCTTGGCTTTATCAACTTCAATTCCCTGTGGAGTAACAACATAGCCAAGAAAAGATACTCGGTCGGTGCAAAAGGTGCACTTCCCAAGGTTACCAAACAAACGTGCATCACGTAGAGCAATAAAAACAACACGTAAATGTTCCAAATGTTCCTCCAAAGATCTGCTATAAATCAATATGTCATCAAAGTAAACTACCACAAATCGTCCAATGAAAGCACGTAAAACTTCGTTCATTAATCTCATGAAAGTACTAGGTGCATCAGTTAACCCAAAAGGCATGACTAACCACTCATATAATCCAAACTTAGTTTTAAATGCTGTTTTCCATTCATCTCCCAATTTCATACGAATTTGATGGTAGCCACTACGCAAATCAACTTTGGAGAATATTGTAGAGCCACTCAATTCATCAAGCATATCATCTAGCCTAGGAATAGGATGACGATAACGAATAGTAATATTATTAATGCCTCTACAATCAACACACATACGTGATGTACCATCCTTTTTCGGCACTAGAATAATAGGAACAGCACAAGGACTAAGGGATTCGCGTATATAACCTTTGTCGAGAAGCTCTTGTACTTGACGCATAATCTCCTTCGTCTCCTCTGGATTGTGATAGAGGCAAAGGTGTCCCGTCTTTCGATGAGATGGTGGATTTCGCTTTGGTGGAAGTCGACTTTGACGATCCGACTACGAACGTGTGAGGACGTCGCGCCTTAGCAATCGCTAAACCAACTCCGAGAGGTTATTGACCACGCCGGAGCACGATCAACCTGACCACGAGGGTCTGTTTCCTGCGAGCAAACGAAGAACAAGCAAGAAACTAAGATTGCAATCTGGATATTGCGAATATAAGATGAAAGCTTTATTGATCAAGGTGGGGTTCTGTGACGCCTTTGTCTGGTCGTTGAACACAAACGAAGTACGCGAAGTTGCAGCTATGGCGAACTTTTAATCTAAACAAAACCCGAAGTCTAAACGATGCCCTAAGGGCTGTATATATGGAGGAAGAGGGGGGAATTTCGTGGCCCTTGGTGGAGGGGTCCGAAATCAACCCTATCTCTTGTTTCCCCACACATACGGACTCTAAAAATAGCCTATACTTATGCATTTCGAAATTACATGGGCCTGGCCCAATAATAAGGTGACGCAGCACCTAAAATAGCCTCGGGACGAAATTTATGAAGTGGCATCTTGTATATTTCGTCCAAGGCTTCATGCACCCATTATGGTGGCTTCAAAGTCCTGAAATCATCACTTGTAACTCCGTTCTTGTTTCCCTTGCGCATGCCATCATCTCCATGCTTGTTCTTGCTCCAATGTTCATCCTTCTCCAAGCTAGGCCCTTCATTTGTAAGCAAAACAAATGTATCCAATTTAGGCAGCATCATATTCTCATGAACATTAGAATCATTACCAAGAAACGAAAGTACCTGGTAATTTAGTTGGCGTGCACGAGCTCTAGTAATTGGTCCAGTATGTATAGCAGCAGGGGCTGTGGGTGTAACAATTGTATTGATGTCCTCATCATCAAAGTAATGAGAATTTCCATTGATGAGTGCAAGGAAAGAACCGCTAGATTGCGTGCTAAAAAAGATAGCTTTATAAAAGCGTGTTCTTCTAGTTTCCATGAAAATAATGATGAGGATCTTAAAGTTATTGATGCGTCTCCTATTAGATCTATGTTTTGCAATATGAATCTTGATAATTATGGGACTGATGATGAGTCAACTTTGCCTAGAAGGCGTCCCAAGAATTCAGAGTTTTTAGATCTTGATGCTAAATTTGGTAAAAGTGGGATTGGAGAGGTCCCAACTTTAAATAGCATTGAACACACTATCTAGGATTTCAAGGAATTTGATTATGATAATTGTTCTTTAGAAGGTTGTATTTCCTTGTTGCAATCCGTTGTTAATTCTCCTCATGCTTATAGTCAAAAGAAAGCTTTTACCAAACATATTGTTGATGCCTTGATGCAATCTTATGATGAAAAACTTAATTTGGAAGTTTCTATACCTAAAAAACTTAATGATGAGTGGGAACCTACTATAAAGATTAGAATTAAAGATCATGAGTGTTTTGCTTTGTGTGATTTGGGTTCTAGTGTTTCCACGATTCCGAAAACTTTATGTGATATTCTAGGTTTCCATGATCTTGATGATTGCTCTTTAAATTTGTACCTTGCGGATTCCACCATTAAAAAGCCAATGCGAAGGATCAATGATGTTCTCATTGGAAAATAAAAATTTGGTGCTCGTGGATTTTATCATTCTTGATATAGATTGCAATCTTTCTTGCCCTATTATTCTTGGTAGACCTTTCCTTAGAACGATTGGCGCGATTATTGATATGAAGGAAGGGAATATTAGATTCCAATTTCCATTAAAGAAAGGCATGGAGAACTTTCCAAGAAAGAAAGTCAAATTACCTTATGAATCTATCATGCGAGCTACTTATGAATTTAGTGCCAAAGATGGCACTCGTTAGATCTATCTTCACTTTTATGCCTAGCTAGGGGCGTTAAACGATAGCGCTAGTTGGGACGCAACCCAATTTCCTTTGTGTTTTTTGTTTTTGTTCCTGTTTAGTATAAATCTTACATCTTCCTCCTGTTTAGATGTGTTTTTATCTTTTAATTAGTGTTTGTGCCAAGTAGAACCTATAGGATAACCTATGATGATAGTTGATTTGATTCTGCTGAAAAACAGAAACTTTGCATGCACGAATATAATTTTGTAAAATCACAGAGACATGATTTTGCGTTGATTATTTTAGCTTTTGATCAATAAACAAATTGTCCAGGACTTCCTATTTTGGTAGGATTTTTAGAGTTCCAGAAGTTTGCGTTAGTTACAGATTGCTACAGACTGTTCTGTTTTTGACAGATTCTGTTTTTCGTGTGTTGTTTGCTTATTTTGATGCATCTATGGCTAGTAAATTAGTTTATAAACCATAGAGAAGTTCGAATACAGTATGTTTAACACCAGAATAAATAAAGAATGAGTTCATTATAGTACCTTATGTGGTGGTTTTGTTTTCTTTCACTAACGGAGCTTATAAGATTTCCTGTTGAGTTTTGTGTTGTGAAGTTTTCAAGTTTGGGTAAAGCTTTTATGGACTATGGAATAAGGAGTGGCAAGAGCCTAAGCTTGGTGATGCCCAAGGCACCCCAAGATATTCAAGGACAACCAAAAGCCTAAGCTTGGGGATGCCCCGGGAAGGCATCCCCTCTTTCGTCTTCGTTCATTGGTAACTTTACTTGGAGCTATATTTTTATTCGCCACATGATATGTGTCTTGCTTGGAGCGTCGTGTATTATATTAGTATTTGCTTTTTAGTTTGCCACAATCATCCTCGCTGTACACACCTTTTGGGAGAAGCCTATTTGATTAGAATTTGCTAGAATACTCTATGTGCTTCACTTATATCTTTTGAGCTTGATAGTTTTTGCTCTAGTGCTTCACTTATATCTTTTAGAGCACGGCGGTGGCCTATTTTTGTAGAAATTGCTAGTCTCTCACGCTTCACTTATATCTTTTTGAGAGTCTTTTAGAACAACATGGTATTTTCTATGGTTATAAAATTGGTCCTAGAATGGTAGGCATCCAAGTTGGGTATAATAAAAACTATCATAGAAAAAGAATTGGATGTTATGATCAATTTGATGCTTGATAATTGTTTTGAGATATGGAGGTAGTGATATTAAAGTCATGCTAGTTGAGGTGATTATGAAAAGTACTTGTGTTGAAGGTTGCGATTCCCGCAGCATGCACGTATGGTGAACCGCTTTGTGATGAAGTTGGAGCACAATTTTATTTATTGAGTGTCTTCCTTATGAGTGGCGGTCGGGGACGAGCGATGGTCTTTTCCTACCAATCTATCCCCCTAGAAGCATGCGCGTAGTGCTTTGGTTTTTGATGACTTCTAGATTTTTGCAACAAGTACATGAGTTCTTTTGAATAATGTTGAGTCCATGGATTATACGCACCTCACCCTTCCACCATTGCTAGCCTCTCTTGTGCCACACAACTTTCGCCGGTACCATACACCTAACATATACCTTCCTCAAAACAGCCACCATACCTACCTATTATGGCATTTCAATAGCCATTCCGAGATATATTGCCATGCAACTTTCCACCGCTCCGTTCATATGACACGCATTACTTTTGTCATATTGCTTTTTGCATGATCATGTAGTTGACATCGTATTTGTGGCAAGGCCACCTTCATAATTTTCATACATGTCGCTCTTGATTCATTGCATATCCCGGTACACCGCCGGAGGCATTCATATAGAGTCATATCTTGTTCTAGCTTTGAGTTGTAATTCTTGAGTTGTAAATCCATAAAAGTGTGATGATCTTCATTATTAGAGCATTGTCCTAGTGAGGAAAGGATGATGAAGACTATGATTCCCCCACAAGTCGGGATGAGACTTCGGACTTTCCAAAAAAAAAGAGAAAGGCCAAAAAGAAAAAAAAAGAAAAAAAAGAAAAAGAAAAAAAAGAAAAAATGAGAGAAAAAGAGAGAAGGGAGAGTGCTACTATCTCTTTTTCCACACTTGTGCTTCAAAATAGCACCATGATCTTCATGATAGAGAGTCTCATATGTTGTCACTTTCATATACTAGTGGGATTTTTTCATTGTAGAACTTGGCTTGTATATTCCAATGATGGGCTTCCTCAAAATGCCCTAGGTCTTCGTGAGCAAGCGAGTTGGATGCACACCCACTTAGTTTCTTTTGTTGAGCTTTCATATATTTATAGCTCTAGTGCATCCGTTGCATGGCAATCCCTACTCACTCACATTGATATATATTAATGGGCATCTCCATAGCCCGCTGATACGCCTAGTTGATGTGAGACTATCTTCTCCTCTTTTGTCTTCTCCACAACCACCATTCTATTCCACATATAGTGCTATGTCCACGGCTCACGCTCATGTATTGCGTGAAAGTTGAAAAAGTTTGAGATTATTAAAGTATGAAACAATTGCTTGGCTTATCATCGGGGTTGTGCATGATTAAATACTTTGTATGATGAAGATAGAGCATAGCCAGACTATATGATTTTGTAGGGATAACTTTCTTTGGCCATGTTATTTTGAGAAGACATGATTACTTTGATTAGTATGCTTGAAGTATCACCATTTTCATGTTAATATGAACTTTTATTTTGTATCATTTGGATCTGAACATTCATGCCACAATAGAGAAAATTACATTGAGAATTATGCTAGGTAGCATTGCACATCAAAAATTACTTTTTTATCATTTACCTACTCGAGGACGAGCAGGAATTAAGCTTGGGGATGCTTGATACATCTCCAACGTATCTATAATTTTTGATTGTTTCATGCTATTATATTACCCCTTTTGGATGTTTATGGGATTTATTTTACACATTTATATCATTTTTGGGACTAACCTACTAACTGGAGGCCCAGCCCGTATTGCTATTTTTTTGCCTATTTCAATATTTCGAAGAAAAGGAATATCAAACGGAGTCCAAACGGAATGAAACCTTCGGGAGCGTGATTTTTGGAACGAACGTGATCCACATGACTTGGAGTGCAAGTCAAGAAGTAGCCGATGCCTCCACAAGATAGGAGGGCGCCCCCCTATTGGGCGCCCCCTGTCTCATGGGCCCCTCGGGCGTCCACCGACGTACTTCTTCCTCCTATATAAGCCTACGTACCCCAAAAATATCCAAGGAGCCAACGAAACACAATTTCCACCGCCGTAACCTTCTGTATCCGCGAGATCTCATCTTGGAGCCTTCACCGGCGCTCCACCGGAGGGGGAATCGACCACGGAGGGCTTCTACATCAACATCCTTGCCTCTCCGATGAGTTGTGAGTTGTTTACCACAGACCTACGGGTCCATAGTTATTAGCTAGATGGCTTCTTCTCTCTTTTTGGATCTCAATACAATGTTCTCCCCCTCTCTTGTGGAGATCTAATCGATGTAAACTCTTTTTGCGGTGTGTTTGTCGAGATCCGATGAATTGTGGGTTTATGATCAAGTTTATCTATGAGAAATATTTGAATCTCCTCTGAATTCTTTTATGTATGATTGAGTTATCTTTGCAAGTCTCTTCGAATTATCAGTTTTGTTTGGCCTACTAGATTGATCTTCCTTGCCATGGGAGAAGTGCTTAGCTTTGGGTTCAATCTTGCGGTGTCCTTACCCAGTGACAGAAAGGGTTGCAAGGCACGTATTGTATTGTTGCCATCGAGGATAAAAAGATGGGGTTTATATCATATTGCTTGAGTTTATCCCTCTACATCATGCCATCTGGCTTAAGGCGTTACTCTGTTCTTATGAACTTAATACTCTAGATGCAGGCAGGAGTCAGTCGATGTGTGGAGTAATAGTAGTAGATGCAGGCAGGAGTCAGTCTACTTGTTGCGGACGTGATGCCTATATACATGATCATGCCTAGACAATCTCATAATTATTCGCTTTTCTATCAATTGCTGGACAGTAATTTGTTCACCCACCGTAATACCTATGCTATCTTGAGAGAAGCCACTAGTGAAACCTATGGCCCCCGGGTCTATCTCTTATCATATTTGCTTCCAATATACTTTTATTTGCATCTTCACTTTTTGCATCTATATTATAAAATACCAAAAGTATATTTATCTTATCTTACTATCTTTATTAGATCTCAGTTTCGCAAATGGCCGTGGAGGAATTGACAACCCCTTTATTGCATTGGTTGCGGGTTCGTTGTTTGTTTGGGTAGGTGCGTGGGACTTTTGAGGAGCCTCCTACTGGATTGATACCTTGGTTCTCAAAAACCGAGGGAAATACTTACGCTACTATTGCTGCATCACCCTTTCCTCTTGAAGGAAAACCAATGCAAGCTCAAGACATAGCACTGCATCACCCTTTCCTCTTCATGGAAAACCAACACAAGCTCAAGACATAGCAAACAACAACGACGGTGGTGAACTCCACTCCATAGGGACTCTGTCTGGAACGCTTATCCTAGCTCGCAAACAAGAAATCCACTTACAAGCAATCAAATCCGGCATGACCTACAAACTGGCATGACACACCAGGTCAGTACATTGAATGTACTTGCAAGCTCACAATAACTAGAAGCATTCAAGACAAACAACAACATGTCAATTACAGGTTAAGCAGGAATTAACATGATGTCATCATAGCAACATGGCATCAACATGAACATGATACAACTAGCACAATATGAGCATGGCATGAACATATGAATCTGACGATACTAGCATGCAACATGATGACACTATATGCACCACTTATTCTACTCGGGTTACCTCGGAACCAACACATGCATCACTTACCAACCTCGGATATCACACGATCATCTTAGGATCAAATCAAGCTTGGTATAAACAATACCACAGTAATCATTAAATGACCACAAGGAGCTTGATCTTTACCCATGATTCTTGCACAACATCACGAATATCCAACAACTCGGTATCCTCGATACCACGATGATCACTCACGGGTCACAAACGGAACCACACTTGGTTCAACGGGTTACCTTGTAACCAAACAGTGATCATTCACGGATCACAAATGGAACTAGTCTTGGTTCAACAGGTTACCTCGTAACCAAACGGTGATCATTCACAAATCACTAACGGAACCACTCTTGGTTCAACGGGTTACCTTGTACCAAACGGTGATCATTTACGGATCACATAACCAACTTATCGCATCATCGAAGCAGGGTTGTTATTAAGCACATTATTATTTTTAGTGTTGACCCGTAGTGTGACCGACAGGAACTGGACCCTTATCCGCGGGCACGGCTATCAATAGATTTAGTATACACTCTGCAGAGGTTAGCACACTGTACCCACACCACGGAACCCATGGCCTCGCACTCCCGTTTGGGTGGACCAACAACGTTCCGACAAAACCGTCCTACTGCCATGACACTCTCCCGGCCACTTCGACTCACTCCCCACTGGGCTAAGTCATGGGTGGCCCCGTGTCTACCCAAGACACCAACGACCACCGTCGTGGCAAAACAGTCACCATAGTGGAAAAACAGTCCCAAACAGGGACAAGGATCCATACAGCAACAACAATCACACAAGGCTTATGTTTGCCTACCTGATCAGGGTAGCGCGCGCCCATAACCTTCTCTCGTTGGAGGCACCAGTGAGAGGCATGACAATAGACCCAGTTAGGTCCTTCCCATAAAGGCAAGCGTGGTTGCACTGGTTAACACGATATGGTGGCACCATGACTCAGCCAACAGTTGTTCAAGTTCAATTTAATCCGGTTAAACTTGACTGCAATTATGCTGAGTCATGATAAAATAAGATGATGCAATTACAATGCACGAGCATGATATCAACATAAGCATGAGGGTGCAACATAACTATCAACCATATCAACAATGAATCATATCCAACTGAGCATGGCATAATGACGTGCAAGAATATCACAAGTACAACACTACTCATAGAAACCTAGCATGACCACTAGCATCAACAATAAATATCATGCAAGAACATATCAACAATGCTACCATGCAAGCATTTAACCAACTGAATGCAATGGAACATGCATACGACGTCAATCGGAACAGACGATAGTCATGCACCGAAAACCATCACTAACATCAACATGTACTACTAGAAATCATAAGCATATGAAAGGAATACTAGCAAGTAGTACAAGATAACCAAGTGCAAAACAACATAACACGAGAGCGAACATGAAACTCTAAGCAACACCGGAACAACGATCACCAAGTTTTAAACAGACAAACATTTATTAAAAATTCAAGTTGAAAACCATGGCTACTACATGACTATCATGCAAGTGGGTATTGTGGCTTGCTTGGGTATGAAGAAGGCACCAGGGAGAAGTGCGGTGAAGCCGCGGAACGAAACGCTAGACGGTTTTCTCTCGGAGGGGGCTGATTAGAGGCAAGGGCAAACTAATCATTTCCACTGTGGTACCACCTAGTGAAAATGAAACCAACAGAAAGAGATCGACGATACGAAGAAGTAGGCTTTGGAATCACCTCAAACGGAGTTACGGTTGTAGAGTTATGAGGTGTAGAAGATCAGGGACCAATTTGTGAATATTTCTTCAGTAAACAGGTCCCTGAGTGGATAAGGCAGTGGCGCAATACGCTTCCACTTATCCACGTGGATCTGGGCCTTGGGCCACTTACATGCGGGTCCCATGCGATCAAGGGAGGGCCAGGCTCGGTCGTCCTCTTCCTCCCGCTCGCCCTGTTGTCACGTGAACAGAGAAGGAGACCGAGGAGAGGAGGGGCAAAGGGGCCGACCAACTCCGGCCATCTCCCGCCTGGCTGAGGGCACTGACGGGTGCGCAGAGGCCAGCCGCACCCATTCAAAGGGTCGGCTGTCTCCGGGGATGAGTAGGGAGGAGGGGAGGAGCAACGTCATGAGGAGGACAGGGAGCTTCAGGAGGCGGAGGTTGATGGTGCTGCGGGCACTCCGGCGAGGGGGCAAGGGGGTGGGGCGGCTGAGTGGAACGAGGGGGGTGAGGTGGTGATGAGGACATCAATACAATCGTTACACCCACAGCCCCTGCTGCTATACATACTGGACCAATTACTAGAGCTCGTGCACGCCAACTAAATTACCAGGTACTTTCGTTTCTTGGTAATGATTCTAATGTTCATGAGAATATGATGCTGCCTAAATTGGATATATTTGTTTTGCTTACAAATGAAGGGCCTAGCTTGGAGAAGGATGAACATTGGAGCAAGAACAAGCATGGAGATGATGGCATGCGCAAGGGGAACAAGAATGGAGTTACAAGTGATGATTTCAGGACTTTGAAGCCACCATAATGGGTGCATGAAGCCTTGGACGAAATATACAAGATGCCACTTCATAAATTTCGTCCCGGGGCTATTTTAGGTGCTACGTCACCTTATTATTGGGCCAGGCCCATGTAATTTCGAAATACATAAGTATAGGCTATTTTTAGAGTCCGTATGTGTGGGGAAACAAGAGAGAGGGTTGATTTCGGACTCCTCCACCAAGGGCCACGAAATTCCCCCCTCTTCCTCCATATATACAGCCCTTAGGGCATCGTTTAGACTTTGGGTTTTGTTTGGATTAAAAGTTCGCCATAGCTGCAACTTCGCGTACTTCGTTTGTGTTCAACGACCAGACAAAGGCGTCACAGAACCCCACCTTGATCAATAAAGCTTTCATCTTATATTCGCAATATCCAGATTGCAATCTCAGTTTCTTGCTTGTTCTTCGTTTGCTCGCAGGAAACAGACCCTCGTGGTCAGGTTGATCGTGCTCCGGCGTGGTCAATAACCTCTCGGAGTTGGTTTAGCGATTGCTAAGGCGCGACGTCCTCGCACGTTCGTAGTCGGATCGTCAAAGTCGACTTCCACCAAAGCGAAATCCACCATCTCATCGAAAGACGGGACACCTTTGCCTCTATCACTATTTTGATGATATACTGATTTATAGCAGATCTTTGGAAGAACACTTGGAACATTTACGTGCTGTTTTTATTGCTCTACGTGATGCACGTTTGTTTGGTAACCTTGGGAAGTGCACCTTTTGCACCGACCGAGTATCTTTTCTTGGCTATGTTGTTACTCCACAGGGAATTGAAGTTGACAAAGCCAAGATTGAAGCTATTGAGAGTTGGCCGCAGCCCAAAACGGTCACACAAGTGAGGAGTTTTCTTGGCCTCGCTGGATTCTATAGGCGTTTTGTGAGAGATTTCAGCACCATTGCTGCACCTCTCAACGAGCTTACAAAGAAGGATGTGCCTTTTGTTTGGGGTACCGCACAGGAAGAAGCCTTCACGGTATTGAAAGATAAGTTGACACATGCTCCTTTACTCCAACTTCCTGATTTTAATAAGACTTTTGAGCTTGAATGTGATGCTAGTGGAATTGGATTAGGAGGTGTGTTATTACTAGATGGCAAACCTGTTGCATACTTTTCTGAAAAATTGAGTGGGCCTAGTCTGAATTATTCTACTTATGATAAAGAATTATATGCTCTTGTTCGGACTTTAGAAACATGGCAACATTATTTATGGCCCAAAGAATTTGTTATACATTCTGATCATGAATCTTTGAAACATATTAAAAGTCAAGCTAAACTGAATCGTAGACATGCTAAATGGGTTGAATTCATTGAGACTTTCCCTTATGTCATTAAACACAAGAAGGGAAAAGAAAATGTTATTGCTGATGCATTGTCTCGTCGCTATACTATGCTTTCACAACTTGACTTCAAAATATTTGGTTTGGAGACCATCAAAGATCAATATGTGCATGATGCTGATTTTAAAGATGTAATGCAGAATTGTAAAGAAGGAAGAATGTGGAACAAGTTTGTCGTTAACGATGGATTTGTGTTTCGTGCTAACAAGCTATGCATTCCAGCTAGCTCCGTTCGTCTTTTGTTGTTGTAGGAGGCGCATGGAGGAGGATTAATGGGACACTTTGGCGTGAAGAAGACGGAGGACGTACTTGCTACACATTTCTTTTGGCCAAAGATGAGACGGGATGTTGAGCGTTTTATTGCTCGATGCACTATATGTCAAAAAGCTAAGTCACGACTCAATCCTCATGGTTTATATATGCCTTTGCCTGTACCTAGTGTTCCTTGGGAGGATATATCTATGGACTTTGTTTTAGGTTTACCTCGAACAAAGAAGGGGAGGGATAGCATATTTGTTGTCGTGGATAGATTCTCGAAAATGGCACACTTTATACCATGTCATAAAAGCGATGATGCTGTTAATGTTGCTGATTTGTTCTTTCGTGAAATTATTCGCTTGCATGGTGTGCCAAATACTATTGTTTCAGATCGTGATACTAAATTTCTTAGCCACTTTTGGAGATGTTTATGGGCTAAGTTGGGGACTAAACTGCTTTTTAGTACTACTTGTCACCCCCAAACTGATGGACAAACTGAAGTAGTCAATAGAACATTGTCTACTATGCTTAGGGCTGTTTTGAAGAATAATAAGAAAATGTGGGAGGAATGCTTGCCTCATATTGAATTTGCTTATAATCGTTCATTGCATTCTACTACTAAGTGATGAGGACATCAATACAATTGTTACACCCACAGCCCCTGCTGCTATACATACTGGACCAATTACTAGAGCTCGTGCACGCCAACTAAATTACCAGGTACTTTCGTTTCTTGGTAATGATTCTAATGTTCATGAGAATATGATGCTGCCTAAATTGGATACATTTGTTTTGCTTACAAATGAAGGGCCTAGCTTGGAGAAGGATGAACATTGGAGCAAGAACAAGCATGGAGATGATGGCATGCGCAAGGCAAACAAGAACGGAGTTACAAGTGATGATTTCAGGACTTTGAAGCCACCATAATGGGTGCATGAAGCCTTGGACGAAATATACAAGATGCCACTTCATAAATTTCGTCCCGAGGCTATTTTAGGTGCTGCGTCACCTTATTATTGGGCCAGGCCCATGTAATTTCGAAATACATAAGTATAGGCTATTTTTAGAGTCCGTATGTGTGGGGAAACAAGAGATAGGGTTGATTTCGGACCCCTCCCCCAAGGGCCACGAAATTCCCCCCCTCTTCCTCCATATATACAGCCCTTAGGGCATCGTTTAGACTTTGGGTTTTGTTTAGATTAAAAGTTCGCCATAGCTGCAACTTCGCGTACTTCGTTTGTGTTCAACGACCAGACAAAGGCGTCACAGAACCCCACCTTGATCAATAAAGCTTTCATCTTATATTCGCAATATCCATATTGCAATCTCAGTTTCTTGCTTGTTCTTCGTTTGCTCGCAGGAAACAGACCCTCGTGGTCAGGTTGATCGTGCTCCGGCGTGGTCAATAACCTCTCGGAGTTGGTTTAGCGATTGCTAAGGCGCGACGTCCTCGCACGTTCGTAGTCGGATCGTCAAAGTCGACTTCCACCAAAGCGAAATCCACCATCTCATCGAAAGACGGGACACCTTTGCCTCTATCAAGTGGTATCAGATTTCCAGGTTGCTCGGTGAGATTTTACAGTTTTTCGTAGTTTAGATCGAGTCTGTTCTTCATACCTACAGTCCACGAAAAAGCCACAAAAAAATTAGGGTTAGTTCATCATATCCGAACCAATCTGAGCCTTTGCATAATCTTTTTAGGGTTTTTGCTTTGTTGAATTTGCGGTTGCATCGTCGTGTCTAGTTGCTGGTCTTAGAGTCTAGTCTTTTAGAGTTTCGAGTTCTGGTCATAAGTTGTCACGCCGCCGCCGCACCATCATCATCACCCCTGCCATCTACCACCACCGCTTATCCGCCACCGCTTCGAATCCGTATCCATATACCACCACAGCTGTCATATACCAGCACCGCTGCCATCTACCACCATATATCCACCACCAATCCGAGTTCTTGTCATATTAGGTTTGTTTTCGAGATCCATCTAGATTCCGATTCGTGTTTCCTTGCCGGAGTAGGTTTCGGAAAAAAAAAAGAGTCGGGTAGCCACGCTCCGTTTAGGCCCAAAATTTTTCGAAAACGCATTTTTCGAAAAATTTTCTGGCTATCCTATTTTTAGGTGTTTCTGAGTGTTTTGAGACAGGTGCCATTATAGGAAGTTTTTTTTGACCCGTTTCCAGATTTTGGGTCCGGGCAGTCCAAAAAAAAAAATTGGTCAAAAAAAATTTCGTGCCCATCCTGTCAGTTTGAGCTAAGAAGAGTTTTGAGACACTCGCCATTATAGTGATTTTTCGCAAAAAAAAAAGCAGCGCAAAAAAAAAGAGCGCAAAAAAAAAGAGCGAATTTTTTTTTCTAGAGTGTGCTTTTCCCTTGTTTACGTGCCGCGCCGTGATTTTGTTAGTGTTCTAGGCTCGCGTCTCTAGCACAGTCTAGCCTAGGACCAGCACAGTACCGTCGTTGAGCGTTTATTCAACTTTGCATCTCTGAATTGATTATTGCTGACCCTTTTTGCTACCATATTATAAGCCTTCCCAGCTCCACATACATTTACGTCGTGCGTTTGACTCTCCCTGGTAATCGCTCTATCCAAGCTTTGAGAGTTTTTGACTACAACGGTTGCCGATCACCGCCTGCTGCTGGGTAAGAACTGGTAAGAATTTGAGATTTGCTTGACGGATTTGTGACACCCACCACCACCACTTGTTCGTAGTCTGTAGGATCATATTCTTGTGTGTTTCTATTGCTGCTAACCATGCCAGGATCACAAGCCGACGAGATTGACTGGGAGAATTTATCGAACAAGGAGCTTCATGATAAGTTTCAGCAAATGATGACTGAACAGGTGCAAGATGTGCTGAACAATTTTGAAGAGGCCATGGAGAAGATCGCTGGCCTTGAGAAGACGTTCAAAACAAAGCTCGATAACAAGTTTAATGAATTGCTCGCGCGTCTTCCACCACCACCACCCGCTGCACCTAACGCACCTCTCCAACAACAACAACAACGACTACCTCCACGTCGCGAAGCAGACCTCCGCCGAGCAAGCCGTGTTCCTCTTGCGTTTGGCCAAACTGTTGGTGCTGCTGTTGATACTTCTGTGGCTCCTGCTGCTGATGCGGAGGAGGATGATTATGTGGGAGATTATGAGGATGAGGTTGATCAAAATCAACACTACGTGCAGCCACCTGTACCGCCACCAGCAGGTCGACCTCAGGTATATATTCGTAATGGTAGGCCTGCACCACCACCTCAGGTACGAGATGATGTCCATATTCCTAAACTGAAATTGAATATTCCACCATTTGAGGGTAGATATGTTCCTGATATATATCTTACTTGGGAGTTAGAAACTGAACAACGGTTTACATGTTTACAATATCCTGAGGAGAGACGAGTTGCTGCTGCTGTTTGTGCTTTCACTAGTTTTGCATGTGTATGGTGGTCTGAACATTGTAGATTATATCCTATTCCAACTACTTGGGCTTCTTTGAAAACTGCTATGCGTACGCGTTGGGTTCCACCATATTATCAACGTGAATTGCTTCAAAAATTGCAGCGTTTAAGACAAGGAAAAAATTCTGTAGAAGAATATTATCAGGAATTACAAACTGGCATGATTAGATGTGGTATTGTTGAGGAGAATGAAGCTATGCTTGCACGTTTTCTGGGTGGATTAAATAGAGAGATTCAGACCATTCTAGACTATAAGGAGTATACTAATATCACTCGTTTATTCCATCTTGCTTGTAAAGCTGAACGTGAAGTGCAGGATCGACAAGCATTGGGGCGAACTAACTTTTCTGCAGGCCGACCTTCATCATGGACACCACGTGCATCTTCTACTTCAACTGCACCAGCACCTCCATCAGGTGCCACCTCCAGCCGTGATACAAGAAAACAGGCACAACCACCATTATCTGCCAAGAGCGCACCTGCGGGGCCTACACAGCGTTCTTCTTCTTCCATAGCATCAACAGGGCACACAAGTGATATTATTTGTCGTCGTTGTAAGGGAGGAGGTCATTATGCGAGAGAATGCAAATCTCCGCGTGTGATGATTGCTACCACGGATGGTGGATATGAGTCCGCTAGTGACTATGATGAGGAGACTTTGGCTCTTATTACACGTGAAGAACATGGTGGAGATGATTCTGATAATGAGACGCAATACATGGCTCCTGAAGACGCTGACAGGTATGAATGTTTAGTTGCTCAACGTGTTTTGAGTGTGCAGATCACACAAGCTGAGCAAAATCAGAGGCACAATTTGTTCCATACTAAGGGAGTTGTGAAGGAACGCTACTACTAAGATGTGCCCTTTTGAAGTTGTTGTATGGTTTCCTACCTCGTGCACCTATTGATTTGTTGCCTCTTCCATCTTCGGAGAAGGTTAATTTTGATGCTAAACAATGTGCTGAATTGATTTTAAAAATGCATGAGTTAACTAAGGAAAACATTGAGCGCATGAATGCTAAATATAAACTTGCTGGAGATAAGGGTAGAAAACATGTTGTGTTTGCACCTGGAGATCTTGTTTGGTTACATTTGCGGAAGGATAGATTTCCTGATTTGCGCAAATCAAAGTTAATGCCACGTGATGATGGTCCCTTTAAGGTGTTAGAGAAAATAAATGATAATGCATATAAACTTGAGCTGCCTGCAGATTTTGGGGTTAGTCCCACTTTTAACATTGCAGATTTGAAGCCTTATTTGGGTGAGGAAGATGAACTTCCGTCGAGGACGACTTCATTTCAAGAAGGGGAGGATGATGAGGACATCAATACAATTGTTACACCCACAGCCCCTGCTGCTATACATACTGGACCAATTACTAGAGCTCGTGCACGCCAACTAAATTACCAGGTACTTTCGTTTCTTGGTAATGATTCTAATGTTCATGAGAATATGATGCTGCCTAAATTGGATACATTTGTTTTGCTTACAAATGAAGGGCCTAGCTTGGAGAAGGATGAACATTGGAGCAAGAACAAGCATGGAGATGATGGCATGCGCAAGGGGAACAAGAACGGAGTTACAAGTGATGATTTCAGGACTTTGAAGCCACCATAATGGGTGCACGAAGCCTTGGACGAAATATACAAGATGCCACTTCATAAATTTCGTCCCGAGGCTATTTTAGGTGCTGCGTCACCTTATTATTGGGCCAGGCCCATGTAATATTGAAATACATAAGTATAGGCTATTTTTGAGAGTCCGTATGTGTGGGGAAACAAGAGATAGGGTTGATTTCGGACCCCTCCACCAAGGACCACGAAATTCCCCCCCTCTTCCTCCATATATACAGCCCTTAGGGCATCGTTTAGACTTTGGGTTTTGTTTAGATTAAAAGTTCGCCATAGCTGCAACTTCGCGTACTTCGTTTGTGTTCAACGACCAGACAAAGGCGTCACAGAACCCCACCTTGATCAATAAAGCTTTCATCTTATATTCGCAATATCCAGATTGCAATCTCAGTTTCTTGCTTGTTCTTCGTTTGCTCGCAGGAAACAGACCCTCGTGGTCAGGTTGATCGTGCTCCGGCGTGGTCAATAACCTCTCGGAGTTGGTTTAGCGATTGCTAAGGCGCGATGTCCTCGCACGTTCGTAGTCGGATCGTCAAAGTCGACTTCCACCAAAGCGATATCCATCATCTCATCGAAAGACGGGACACCTTTGCCTCTATCAAGAGGTGCAGCAATGGTGCTGAAATCTCTCACAAAACACCTATAGAATCCAGCGAGGCCAAGAAAACTCCTCACTTGTGTGACCGTTTTGGGCTGCGGCCAACTCTCAATAGCTTCAATCTTGGCTTTATCAACTTCAATTCCCTGTGGAGTAACAACATAGCCAAGAAAAGATACTCGGTCGGTGCAAAAGGTGCATTTCCCATGGTTACCAAACATACGTGCATCACGTAGAGCAATAAAAACAGCACGTAAATGTTCCAAATGTTCTTCCAAAGATCTGCTATAAATCAATATGTCATCAAAGTAAACTACCACAAATCGTCCAATGAAAGCACGTAAAACTTCGTTCATTAATCTCATGAAAGTACTAGGTGCATTAGTTAACCCAAAAGGCATGACTAACCACTCATATAATCCAAACTTAGTTTTAAATGCTGTTTTCCATTCATCTCCCAATTTCATACGAATTTGATGGTAGCCACTACGCAAATCAACTTTGGAGAATATTGTAGAGCCACTCAATTCATCAAGCATATCATCTAGCCTAGGAATAGGATGACGATAACGAATAGTAATATTATTAATGCCTCTACAATCAACACACATACGTGATGTACCATCCTTTTTCGGCACTAGAATAATAGGAACAGCACAAGGACTAAGGGATTCGCGTATATAACCTTTGTCGAGAAGCTCTTGTACTTGGCGCATAATCTCCTTCGTCTCCTCTGGATTGGTACGGTATGGTGCACGGTTTGGCAGTGAAGCACCGGGAATTAAGTCAATCTGATGCTCAATCCCTCGAATAGGCGGTAATCCCGGTGGCACATCTTGTGGAAAGACGTCAGCGAACTCCTGCAAAATGTTAGTGACAGCAGGAGGCAAAGAGGAAGGCACGTCCTCTAATGAAAATAATGCCTCTTTGCACACAAAAGCATAGCAAACAGATTTGCTGAAATCTAGCTCATCAGTATCAGATTTGGTGGCAAATAAACATGCACTTTTCAATTTAATTTCAGAAGCAACACTAGATGGTTTATTATTAGGCTTCATTTGTTGCTCAAATTCTTTTGCCACAATATGATTTTCACTCTTATTCGTCTCCTGTTTTGCTTTATTAGCTCTATTAATATCATCTTTCAAAATGGAATCAGGAGTCATAGGAAGCAAAGTAATATTTTTATCCTTATGAACAAGAGTATAGTGATTGTTTCTACCATGGTGTACAGAATTTTTATCAAATTGCCATGGTCTACCAAGTAATAAGGAACATGCTTGCATAGGTACCACATCACAATCAACATAATCAGCATATGTAGAGATACTAAAATGCACACGAACAGTACGTGTTACCTTAACCTTGCCGCTGTTGTTGAACCATTGGATGTAGTAAGGATGTGGATGTGGTCTTGTGGTGAGAGAAAGCTTCTCCACCATCTCCATGCTAGCCAAGTTGTTGCAGCTCCCTCCGTCTATTATGACGCGCACAGAACGTTCCTTCACAATGATAGAGGCAAAGGTGTCCCGTCTTTCGATGAGATGATGGATATCGCTTTGGTGGAAGTCGACTTTGACGATCCGACTACGAACGTGCGAGGACGTCGCGCCTTAGCAATCGCTAAACCAACTCCGAGAGGTTGATGAGGACATGACTACCTTGGATATGACCAAAAATATTGCATATATGCATATTTGTCAGGTGATTTCTAGTGCAAACTATTCAATAATCTATTTATGTTATCCAGAACAAAAATACTTCACACACTTTTGTGTTTTGTCTAATTGCAGGTGTATGGGACATTTGTACAATCCACATATGAAGATAAGGAAGAAAGAGATGTTTATTTGCTGTCCAAAAAGTTCTCTCACGTCACTTTTGGCCCAAGAGAAGATAGAGTCCAAGTCTCTCACGTTCTGGATTCAGATTCGGACTGCACAGACACACCTGACTCAAAACGCACACAAGTTTTTCATACGGACTCCGAATTGGGTGATTCTTTTTTTGTTGGAAACTAGATTTCGTGCACTTTCCAACCCAATTGTAATCACGTTCAAATTCGTCCGGAGTGTTGAGTTGTGGACGAAACAATCTGATGCTGCAGCAGAATCCGAGTCAAACTACAAGTCCAAAGGTGTTACATCACCTCCACTTGGGCCCATTGGCCTTGTACGACCTAGATTTAGTTTTAGGCTGCCTTGGGACGTCCTCCCACCTCCTTGGCCGCCACCCCTTGCTCCTATATAAGTAGATCCATCTAGTAGCTTTTCCTTGGGATTTGTTTAGTTAAAAGTTAGCCATTGCAACTTCGTGTGCTTCGTTTGTGTCCAACGACCAGACCAAGACCACTTTTCGGATCCCCACCATTATCAATACTTCATACATATTCGCGATATTCAGATTGCTTTTATCATATTCTTGCTTGTTCTTCGATTGCTTGCAGGAATAGACCTTCGTGGTCAGGTTGATCGTGCTCCGGCGTGGTCAATAACCTCTCGGAGTTGGTTTAGCGATTGCTAAGGCACAACATCGTTGCACGTTTGTAGTTGGATCGTCAAAGTCGTCTCCACCAAATCGATAGTTATCATCTCATCGAAAGATCGGGACACCCCGCCTCTATCAGCTTCACTGCCAAACCGTGCACCATACCGTACCAATCCAGAGGAGACGAAGGAGATTATGCGTCAAGTACAAGAGCTTCTCGACAAAGGTTATATACGCGAATCCCTTAGTCCTTGTGCTGTTCCTATTATTCTAGTGCCGAAAAAGGATGGTACATCACGTATGTGTGTTGATTGTAGAGGCATTAATAATATTACTATTCGTTATCGTCATCCTATTCCTAGGCTAGATGATATGCTTGATGAATTGAGTGGCTCTACAATATTCTCCAAAGTTGATTTGCGTAGTGGCTACCATCAAATTCGTATGAAATTGGGAGATGAATGGAAAACAGCATTTAAAACTAAGTTTGGATTATATGAGTGGTTAGTCATGCCTTTTGGGTTAACTAATGCACCTAGTACTTTCATGAGATTAATGAACGAAGTTTTACGTGCTTTCATTGGACGATTTGTGGTAGTTTACTTTGATGACATACTGATTTATAGCAGATCTTTGGAAGAACATTTGGAACATTTACGTGTTGTTTTATTGCTCTACGTGATGCACGTTTGTTTGGTAACCTTGGGAAGTGCACCTTTTGCACCGACCGAGTATCTTTTCTTGGCTATGTTGTTACTCCACAGGGAATTGAAGTTGACAAAGCCAAGATTGAAGCTATTGAGAGTTGGCCGCAGCCCAAAACGGTCACACAAGTGAGGAGTTTTCTTGGCCTCGCTGGATTCTATAGGCGTTTTGTGAGAGATTTCAGCACCATTGCTGCACCTCTCAACGAGCTTACAAAGAAGGATGTGCCTTTTGTTTGGGGTACCGCACAGGTAGAAGCCTTCACGGTATTGAAAGATAAGTTGACACATGCTCCTTTACTCCAACTTCCTGATTTTAATAAGACTTTTGAGCTTGAATGTGATGCTAGTGGAATTGGATTAGGAGGTGTGTTATTACAAGATGGCAAACCTGTTGCATACTTTTCTGAAAAATTGAGTGGGCCTAGTCTGAATTATTCTACTTATGATAAAGAATTATATGCTCTTGTTCGGACTTTAGAAACATGGCAACATTATTTATGGCCCAAAGAATTTGTTATACATTCTGATCATGAATCTTTGAAACATATTAAAAGTCAAGCTAAACTGAATCGTAGACATGATAAATGGGTTGAATTCATTGAGACTTTCCCTTATGTCATTAAACACAAGAAGGGAAAAGAAAATGTTATTGCTGATGCATTGTCTCGTCGCTATACTATGCTTTCACAACTTGACTTCAAAATATTTGGTTTGGAGACCATCAAAGATCAATATGTGCATGATGCTGATTTTAAAGATGTAATGCAGAATTGTAAAGAAGGAAGAATGTGGAACAAGTTTGTCGTTAACGATGGATTTGTGTTTCGTGCTAACAAGCTATGCATTCCAGCTAGCTCCGTTCGTCTTTTGTTGTTGTAGGAGGCGCATGGAGGAGGATTAATGGGACACTTTGGCGTGAAGAAGACGGAGGACGTACTTGCTACACATTTCTTTTGGCCAAAGATGAGACGGGATGTTGAGCGTTTTATTGCTCGATGCACTATATGTCAAAAAGCTAAGTCACGACTCAATCCTCATGGTTTATATATGCCTTTGCCTGTACCTAGTGTTCCTTGGGAGGATATATCTATGGACTTTGTTTTAGGTTTACCTCGAACAAAGAAGGGGAGGGATAGCATATTTGTTGTCGTGGATAGATTCTCGAAAATGGCACACTTTATACCATGTCATAAAAGCGATGATGCTGTTAATGTTGCTGATTTGTTCTTTCGTGAAATTATTCGCTTGCATGGTGTGCCAAATACTATTGTTTCAGATCGTGATACTAAATTTCTTACCCACTTTTTGGAGATGTTTATGGGCTAAGTTGGGGACTAAACTGCTTTTTAGTACTACTTGTCACCCCCAAACTGATGGACAAACTGAAGTAGTCAATAGAACGTTGTCTACTATGCTTAGGGCTGTCTTGAAGAATAATAAGAAAATGTGGGAGGAATGCTTGCCTCATATTGAATTTGCTTATAATCGTTCATTGCATTCTACTACTAAGATGTGCCCTTTTGAAGTTGTGTATGGTTTCCTACCTCGTGCACCTATTGATTTGTTGCCTCTTCCATCTTCGGAGAAGGTTAATTTTGATTCTAAACAACGTGCTGAATTGATTTTAAAAATGCATGAGTTAACTAAGGAAAACATTGAGCGCATGAATGCTAAATATAAACTTGCTGGAGATAAGGGTAGAAAACATGTTGTGTTTGCACCTGGAGATCTTGTTTGGTTACATTTGCGTAAGGATAGATTTCCTGATTTGCGCAAATCAAAGTTAATGCCACGTGCTGATGGTCCCTTTAAGGTGTTAGAGAAAATAAATGATAATGCATATAAACTTGAGCTGCCAGCAGATTTTGGGGTTAGTCCCACTTTTAACATTGCAGATTTGAAGCCTTATTTGGGTGAGGAAAATGAACTTCCGTCGAGGACGACTTCATTTCAAGAAGGGGAGGATGATGAGGACATCAATACAATTGTTACACCCACAGCCCCTGCTGCTATACATACTGGACCAATTACTAGAGCTCGTGCACGCCAACTAAATTACCAGGTACTTTCGTTTCTTGGTAATGATTCTAATGTTCATGAGAATATGATGCTGCCTAAATTGGATACATTTGTTTTGCTTACAAATGAAGGGCCTAGCTTGGAGAAGGATGAACATTGGAGCAAGAACAAGCATGGAGATGATGGCATGCGCAAGGGGAACAAGAACGGAGTTACAAGTGATGATTTCAGGACTTTGAAGCCACCATAATGGGTGCATGAAGCCTTGGACGAATTATACAAGATGCCACTTCATAAATTTCGTCCCGAGGCTATTTTAGGTGCTGCGTCACCTTATTATTGGGCCAGGCCCATGTAATTTCGAAATACATAAGTATAGGCTATTTTTAGAGTCCGTATGTGTGGGGAAACAAGAGATAGGGTTGATTTCGGACTCCTCCACCAAGGGCCACGAAATTCCCCCCTCTTCCTCCATATATACAGCCCTTAGGGCATCGTTTAGACTTTGGGTTTTGTTTAGATTAAAAGTTCGCCATAGCTGCAACTTCGCGTACTTCGTTTGTGTTCAACGACCAGACAAAGGCGTCACAGAACCCCACCTTGATCAATAAAGCTTTCATCTTATATTCGCAATATCCAGATTGCAATCTTAGTTTCTTGCTTGTTCTTCGTTTGCTCGCAGGAAACAGACCCTCGTGGTCAGGTTGATCGTGCTCCGGCGTGGTCAATAACCTCTCAGAGTTGGTTTAGCGATTGCTAAGGCGCGACGTCCTCGCACGTTCGTAGTCGGATCGTCAAAGTCGACTTTCACCAAAGCGAAATCCACCATCTCATCGAAAGACGGGACACCTTTGCCTCTATCAGTTGATTTCGGACCCCTCCACCAAGGGCCACGAAATTCCCCTCTCTTCCTCCATATATACAGCCCTTAGGGCACCGTTTAGACTTTGGGTTTTGTGTAGATTAAAAGTTCGCCATAGCTGCAACTTCGCGTACTTCGTTTGTGTTCAACGACCAGACAAAGGCGTCACAGAACCCCACCTTGATCAATAAAGCTTTCATCTTATATTCGCAATATCCAGATTGCAATCTTAGTTTCTTGCTTGTTCTTCGTTTGCTCGAAGGAAACAGACCCTCGTGGTAAGGTTGATCGTGCTCCGGCGTGGTCAATAACCTCTCGGAGTTGGTTTAGCGATTGCTAAGGCGCGACGTCCTCGCACGTTCGTAGTCGGATCGTCAAAGTCGACTTCCACCAAAGCGATATCCATCATCTCATCGAAAGACGGGACACCTTTGCCTCTATCAGGATATATCTATGGACTTTGTTTTAGGTTTACCTCGAACAAAGAAGGGGAGGGATAGCATATTTGTTGTCGTGGATAGATTCTCGAAAATGGCACACTTTATACCATGTCATAAAAACGATGATGCTGTTAATGTTGCTGATTTGTTCTTTCGTGAAATTATTCGCTTGCATGGTGTGCCAAATACTATTGTTTCAGATCGTGATACTAAATTTCTTAGCCACTTTTGGAGATCTTTATGGGCTAAGTTGGGGACTAAACTGCTTTTTAGTACTACTTGTCACCCCCAAACTGATGGACAAACTGAAGTAGTCAATAGAACGTTGTCTACTATGCTTAGGGCTGTTTTGAAGAATAATAAGAAAATGTGGGAGGAATGCTTGCCTCATATTGAATTTGCTTATAATCGTTCATTGCATTCTACTACTAAGATGTGCCCTTTTGAAGTTGTGTATGGTTTCCTACCTCGTGCACCTATTGATTTGTTGCCTCTTCCATCTTCGGAGAAGGTTAATTTTGATGCTAAACAACGTGCTGAATTGATTTTAAAAATGCATGAGTTAACTAAGGAAAACATTGAGCGTATGAATGCTAAATATAAACTTGCTGGAGATAAGGGTAGAAAACATGTTGTGTTTGCACCAGGAGATCTTGTTTGGTTACATTTGCGTAAGGATAGATTTCTTGATTTGCGCAAATCAAAGTTAATGCCACGTGCTGATGGTCCCTTTAAGGTGTTAGAGAAAATAAATGATAATGCATATAAACTTGAGCTGCCTGGAGATTTTGGGGTTAGTCCCACTTTTAACATTGCAGATTTGAAGCCTTATTTGGGTGAGGAAGATGAACTTCCGTCGAGGATGACTTCATTTCAAGAAGGGGAGGATGATGAGGACATCAATACAATTGTTACACCCACAGCCCCTGCTGCTATACATACTGGACCAATTACTAGAGCTCGTGCACGCCAACTAAATTACCAGGTACTTTCGTTTCTTGGTAATGATCCTAATGTTCATGAGAATATGATGCTGCCTAAATTGGATACATTTGTTTTGCTTACAAATGAAGGGCCTAGCTTGGAGAAGGATGAACATTGGAGCAAGAACAAGCATGGAGATGATGGCATGCGCAAGGGGAACAAGAATGGAGTTACAAGTGATGATTTCAGGACTTTGAAGCCACCATAATGGGTGCATGAAGCCTTGGACGAAATATACAAGATGCCACTTCATAAATTTCGTCCCGAGGCTATTTTAGGTGCTGCGTCACCTTATTATTGGGCCAGGCCCATGTAATTTCGAAATACATAAGTATAGGCTATTTTTAGAGTCCGTATGTGTGGGGAAACAAGAGAGAGGGTTGATTTCGGACTCCTCCACCAAGGGCCACGAAATTCCCCCCTCTTCCTCCATATATACAGCCCTTAGGGCATCGTTTAGACTTTGGGTTTTGTTTGGATTAAAAGTTCGCCATAGCTGCAACTTCGCGTACTTCGTTTGTGTTCAACGACCAGACAAAGGCGTCACAGAACCCCACCTTGATCAATAAAGCTTTCATCTTATATTCGCAATATCCAGATTGCAATCTCAGTTTCTTGCTTGTTCTTCGTTTGCTCGCAGGAAACAGACCCTCGTGGTCAGGTTGATCGTGCTCCGGCGTGGTCAATAACCTCTCGGAGTTGGTTTAGCGATTGCTAAGGCGCGACGTCCTCGCACGTTCGTAGTCGGATCGTCAAAGTCGACTTCCACCAAAGCGAAATCCACCATCTCATCGAAAGACGGGACACCTTTGCCTCTATCAGGTGGACATGGAGGGGAGGCGAGGGGAGGTCTGTGGTGGCGGGACCCAAGCCGAGGCCGAGGCAGCCATGGAGGGTGACGGCAAACAACGACAATATGAGGCGATTCCCGAGGGCAAATGAGGCGGGGGAGGGATCTGTGAGCTGCGGAGGAGGCCGGGGGTATCTTATATATGCGCGGGAAGGCTCTCGATCATCACAAGTGAGCTCAACTAGTGCACTAATGGTGGAAAGTGGCGGGGCACGACACGGGCATGGAGCTAGCGACTCATTTATGGCGAACCACGACGAGCCATCGATGCAGGGAGACGCAGGGCATCACGGGGGAGCTCCAGGACATGAATAGATGTTGAGACGACGAGGGAGACGATGGGCACGGGGCTGAGAACAAGCCAGAGCACGCAATTAGGCATGACCAACACTGGAGCAAATGGCTAGTTTTTGCATGGCCGACCATGTCTAGTGGGTTGACCCTTGTGTCCTTAGTTTAAATGAGGAAATAATTTGGTCCAGGGGCAAAGAAGAGATTTGTAGAAGACCCCAAAGCAAACCAGCAGCCAAGTGTTTTTGCTGTGCAGTGGGGACACAAGATTGGTAACGCAGTAAATAATTTGTCTGGTGATGATCAAACACTAAGGTGATGCTAATCACCAAAAAATAGACTAAGAGAAGGAGTTTAGATGATGGTTGCTGTAGAAAGTGACCCACTGGTCAGAAATGAGAATTTGGACGATGCACTCACATAGCTGCATCAATTGAGCTGAAAATGGTTATGGCCCAATGATTTGAAGATATTAAGATGCCCAAGGAGTTTCTTGCCATTTGGATGAACCAAAATAGCACTTGCTTCAGAAAGATTTATTCTGAGCAGAAACTTGGAAAAATTCCACAAGGCAAATGGCCAACGGTATTGAGCCACAACTTGGTGGAGGGAGGTTATATGGATAATAGAAGGCCTAGAAAAATTGGCAGGCATAATGGAGCAAGATAAAATATACTTGCTTCACAAACTGAAATTTTGGGCAGAAACAAAGATTTGAAGCCGTGCTCACATGGAGGCATGACATGAGCCCAACTTTGCTGGATGGCTATGATATGATGATATTAAGGATCATGCAAAATGGCAACTCATTTGGATATGCCTAGCTGGTACCTCCTTCACAAAGCTTCTTTCTGGACATGAACTTTGGAAAATCATAATTAAATAATTAGTAGGCAAATTAGGTTGCATTTTGACATGTGGCAATTATATGTACATGAAAATATGTCCAAGGAGTTTGAGGTCAATTGGGAAAAAGGAAAATGGCACTTGCTTCACAATGTGCCATTTGGGGCACAATAGGAAATGAATTATTTGAGGATTATTTTTTATCATGGCAATGAAAAGTTTTGCCATATTTGATCAAGATATGACCCAAACAATTTATGAGAATTATTTGGGAATTTTAGGAGTGAGGGAAATATAGGTTGCTTCACAACCTAGGGAAAAAATGATGATTCCTTTAATAGAAAAAGGAATATTCCCAATAAAAAGAATACTGGGATTTGGTAGAAGGTGGAAATGGAAAGGTCTAGGGAAGGATTTGGGTATGACAAGCCACTATGGAAAGGAAGAAGTGGTCATCTTCTTCAGTTTCTAGACCACAAAGCTACGGAAAAAAGTAAACTCACGGATACACCTCAGGAAAACAAAATAAAAAGAAAGGGAAAAAAATCAGGTTGTCACAATTACCCTCTGCCTTTTATTGATCAAATGCTAGAAAGATTATCTAAGCACACACATTTTTGCTTCCTAGATGGATATTCTGGTTTTTCACAAATACCTGTTTCTCAACCTGATCAAGAAAAGACCACTTTTACTTGTCCTTTTCGAACTTATGCTTATAGACGTATGCCTTTTGGTCTATGTAATGCACCTGCTACCTTTCAAATATGTATGACTGCTATATTTTCTGATTTTTGTGGAAAGATTGTTGAGATTTCCATGGATGACTTTTCTGTTTATGGGAAGTCTTTTGATTATTGTTATCTTGATCGAGTTTTGTAGAGATGTGAGCAAACAAATCTTGTTTTGAATTGAGAGAAGTGCCACTTTATGGTTAACGGAGGTATTGTTGTGGGCCATAAAATTTCTGAAAAAGGTATTGAAGTGGACAAAGCCAAGGTTGATGCAATTGAGAAAATACCATGTCCTAAAGATATCAAAGGTATTCGTAGTTTCCTTGGTCATGCTGGTTTCTATAGGAGATTTATCAAAGACTTTTCTAAAATTTCTAGGCCTCTTACAAATCTTTTGCAAAAGGATACTCCTTTTGTTTTTGATGATGATTGTTTAGAAGCCTTCGAAACACTCAAGAAAGCCTTAATTTTTGCATCTATTGTTCAACCACCTGATTGGAACTTGCCTTTTGAAATTATGTGTGATGCTGGTGATTATGCTGTTGGTGCTGTTCTAGGACAAAGAGTTGATAAGAAACTAAATGTTATCCACCATGCTAGTAAAACTCTAGACAGTTCTCAACGAAATTATGCTACTACTGAAAAAGAATTCTTAGCAGTGGTGTTTGCTTGTAATAAATTTAGATCCTACATTGTTGATTCCAAATTGACTGTTCACACGGATCATGATGCTATAAAATATCTTATGGAAAAGAAAGATGCTAAACCTAGACTCATAAGGTGGGTTCTTCTACTACAAGAATTTGATTTGCATATCACTGATAGAAAAGGAGCAGAGAACCCTGTAGGCTTATCTAGGCTTGAAAATACTCTTCATGACCCACAACCTATTAATGATAGTTTCCCCGATGAACAATCAGCTACAAGAAATATTTCTAATAGTACACCTTGGTATGCTGACTATGATAATTATATTATTGCTAAATACATACCACCTAGTTTTACATACCAACAAAAGAAAAAAATCTTCTATGATTTAAGAGATTACTTTTGGGATGACCCACTTCTTTATAAAGGGTTGATGGTATTATTTGACGTTGTGTACCTGAGCATGAACAGGAACAAATCCTACTAAAATGTCACTCTGAAGCTTATGGAGAACATCATGCGGGAGACAGAACCGCTCATAAGGTATTGCAATCTGGGTTTTATTGGCCTACTCTCTTGAAGGATGCCCGTAAGTTCGTCTTATCTTGTGATGAATGTCAAAGGATAGGTAATATCGGTAAGCGTCGAGAGATGCCTATGAATTATTCACTTGCTGTTGAACCATTTGATGTTCGGGGATTTGATTTTATGGGATCATTTCCTTCTTCTAATGGGTATAC
The DNA here is from genome assembly GCF_002162155.2 of Triticum dicoccoides. Lineage (NCBI taxonomy): Eukaryota > Viridiplantae > Streptophyta > Magnoliopsida > Poales > Poaceae > Triticum > Triticum dicoccoides. Next base: position 267,636,259 of record NC_041381.1, on the reverse strand, counting down.
TCATATTTTGGCTGCTGTTGATTATTTTACTAAGTGGGTAGAAGCTATTCCAACTAGTAGTGTTGATCACAACACCTCTATTAAAATGCTCAAGGAAGTTATTTTCCCAAGGTTTGAAGTCCCTAGATATTTAATGACTAATGGTGCTTCACACTTTATTCACGGTGCTTTCCATAAATGCTTGCCAAGTATGATGTTAACCATAGAATTGCATCAGCATATCATCCTCGGTCCAGTGGTCAAGTTGAACTTAGCAATAGAAAAATAAAACTAATTTTGCAAACGACTGTCAGTAGGTCCAGGAAGAATTGGTCTAAGAAATTAGATGATGCACTTTGGGCTTATAGAACAACATATAAAAATCCTATGGATATGTCTCCTTATAAAATGGTTTATGGAAAAGCTTGTCATTTGCCTCTGGAGTTAGAACATAAAGCATATTGGGCAATTAAAGAACTCAACTATGATTTAAAATTTGCTGGTGAAAAGAGGTTATTTGATATTAGCTCATTATATGAATGGAGAACCCAAGCTTATGAAAATGCAAAGTTCTTCAAAGAAAAAGTTAAAAGATGGCATGATAAAAGAATCCAAAAGTGTGAGTTCAAGGTTGGAGAATATGTTCTTTTGTACAACTCTCGTTTCAGATTCTTTGCAGGAAAACTCCTCTCCAAATGGGAAGGTGAAAGTGCGTTACGTCGACTAGAGGGGGGGTGAATAGACGATTTTTATGAATTCTTCACTGAGGAATTTCAGGGTGAGGAAATTCCTAAGCGAAGAACTACTTGCAGCGGAACAAGTACTCAGGTATAAGCGTAATAGAGCAACAACATAGTCATCATGATGAAATGAAAGACAAACAAAGAGTACAAAAAGCGTAAACACAGGATAAGCAGGATGAAGACAAACAGACTGAAGAAATTGGATTGAGGAATTAGAGAAAGTCTTCAGTTAAAGTCTTCAAACAGTAATGATCAGGTACATCAACACATAACAGAGGAAATGAAAGGGTTGAGGAAATAGAACCAGTTGGCTTGGTGAAGAAAATGATTTGGTAGACTAGTTCCAACTGCTGTGAAAGTTGTACGTCTGGTTGGAGCGGCTGAGTATTTAAACTCGAGGACACACAGTCCCGGACACACAGTCCTCACCGTATTCTCCTTGAGCTAAGATCACACAGACCTCGCCCAACAGTAGTGGTAAGTCTTCACAGGTGACTTCCAAACCTTCACAGACTTGGTCACTCGGCAAACCACAATTCCTCTTGGATGCTCAGACCATGACGCCTAACCGTCTGGAGGATACACAGTCCTCAAAGGTGACAAGCGTCAGTTCCACACAGGAACAATCTCTTCAGTGATGCTCAATCAGTTTGGGGTTTGTAGGTTTGGGTTTGGGATTTGGGTTTTCCTCACTTGATGATTTTCGCTCAAAGTCCTAGGAGGAATGGGATGCTCTCAAATGACAAGTGTTAGTTCTCTCGGAGCAGCCAACCAGCTAGTGGTTGTAGGGGGCGGCTATTTATAGCCTAGGAAGCAGCCCGACATGATAGGACATAAATGCCCTTGTCAGATATGACCGTTAGGTGGTAGGATATTTTGGACAGCTGGCGCACGGCACAACAATGGTCGGATTTGAGGTTCGAATTCCTCAGGGCTACCATGTTCCTCACTGTGTAGGCAATTCACACTGGCGAATTCCTCATTCAGAAAAAATTCCTCAGAGACCAGAAGATCTTCGTCTCTGTCACTGAAGAAATTGACTGAACTGAAATGAGATTTCCAATGGCTTCACTCAAAGGATTGGGTAGGTGTAGGATTTTGAGATGAGAATTACTTGGAAATTAGTTTCCTTAGTATTACCTCGACCCCCTTTAACAGTACGATGTTTCCTATGGCTAAAGAAGAAGAAAATGAAACTACGAAAACAAAAGTCTTCGCGCTTTAGATTCCTCACATGAATATCAAAGTCTTCAAGGTCACACCAATTTCTTCACTCTCAAAATCTTCAGGAGAACCAAAGTCTTCAGCCGAAGACATTCATTTTTAGGGGTCAACTTTCATTATAAATATCAAACTCCTCATTTACTTATAGAGTCTGTGTACACTCACAAACATATTAGTCCCTTAACCTATAAGTCTTCAATACACGAAAATCACTAAGGGGCACTAGATGCACTTACAATCTCCCCCTTTTTGGTGATTGATGACAATATAGGTTTAGTTTTCAACGGGGATAAACATATGAATTGAAAGCACTCAATATTGAGGAATTTGATTGCAAGATATAGAAGAAATCCCCTGAAGATGTGCATAGTGAGGAATTTGCTTTTGAAGCAATGCACATTTAAAGAGTAGAATCATGGAAATCTCCCCCTATATCTTGTAATTCATACACGCATTTAACATATAGAATGAAGAATTTGAAATGCATGATGAAATATGGTGACTGATGTAATTCAGCATGCGTGCATAACATTAATGAGGAAATAGGATGCAGAAAAACAGAGCAAAAGTATCAGGTCACCATCGGACTTAAGTTTACAACTCATACAACAAAAGCTTCAGAAGAGCGAGAGTTGCAACTTAACAAAAAACGCCCATATATATAGACCCGCTTGAAGTCTAACTCAAATTTGTCCCCCTTTGTCATCAAATGACCAAAAGGGACGAAAAGTGAGGACTAACGCCCCTGAAGAATTTCTTCACGAAGTCGATGGAGGAGCGTCAGCATTGTTGGGGTCATTTGTTGGTGAAGGGCCTACCACAGTGTCGTCCAGATCTTCATTTTCATCAGTATCACGGGATGAGGAATATGAACTGGGCACCAGAGGAGGAATTGCAACTTTCTTGAATTTCTTTGGTGGGGGCTTAGCCCAGCCGAAGTCCTGCTTGAAGCCCATCTGCTTGAGATCCTCATCACCGTAAAGGTGAGACAGTATAGCCCAGGTGCGATAAAACACTTCATTAAGGTAGTAATGGTTCTTCATTGAATTATATGTGGCAGTCATGTTGTGAAGAATTGAACTAAAATGACGTTTTACCCATTTGTGATTGCGATCCACCTTTTGATGAAGATTGAGGAGAAGCTCACGGTCAGTCATCACCCTTGGAGCTGTTGCCTGAGGACTTTGCTTGGATGCATTAGCGGCAGAATCATGAGTAGCAGAAGCATCATTGGTGGAGTATGAAGCAGCTTTGCAAAACTGTCCATCCAATGGTCGAATACCCTCATCAATAACAGCAGTGGCCTTGCCCTTTTCATTAGTTGAGGAAAATGTCCGCTTGAGGACTTCAATTGGGGGCAAGAAGCTGCCATGGTTGAGTGTATCAACTTTGTAGTTGAGTGAAGACCGTGATCGGAGGAATCTCATTATCCAGGGAACGTAAGGCTTCAGCTCATATAGGGACATTGCAACATTTGCCAAAGTCCTCATGAAGAAATCATGATAGTTCACGGGAATACCATGCATGATGTTGAAAAGCAGATTCTTGATAATGCCAACGACTTCTTCATCATTCGAGTCATGGCCTTTGACTGGACTCAATGTCTTCGTCAGAATGCGATAGACTGTCCTTGGCACATATTGCAATTACTTCACGAGGAATTTGGTCCTTGAGGCTTGTCCAGGCTTCAGTGGCTTCATCAGCACTTGCATGAAATGATATGACAGCTCAGTTTCAGAGTAGATCAGATGCACACCTTCTGGGGGAGGACTGAGAGGCATGGCACGAAGCAATTCAGTTGCTGGTGCCTTATAGTGTGTGTTCTCTGTCATCCAGTCCAACACCCAACAGTTCACATCTTCAGCATTGCCTGTTGTCGGATATCGGGTTCTGGCAAAACCCTTAAGGTTCGAACTCTGGGGTGCGCACGAAGATCTACTCCCTACCGATCTACGTCCCAACACCTCGCCGCGAATCTAAGCTACACGAGGAACAACACGAGGGACACAAGGTTTATACTAGTTTGGGCCACCATTGTGGTGTAATACCCTACTCTAGTGTGTGGTGGTGGATTTCCTCTGGGGCTGATGATGAACAGTACAGAGGAAGAACAGCCTCGCGAGGGGTGTTCTTGAGCTAGTGTGCTTGGAGAGGAATGACTCCGTCTCTCTTGGCTCTAGGTGAGATCTCGGTTCCTTCTACTGTGGTGGATATCTCTATATATAGAGGCCCTGGTCCTCTTCCCAAATATTGAGCGGGAAGGGAGCTAACAACGGCCATTTTGAAGGGGGACAACTAGTACAAGTTATCCTGACTAAATTTGGTCTTCGACTGCCAAAGGCACTGGCGATGACGCTGTCTTGGGCTCCACGGTGACCTCCCTCCTGCCGCTCTGCTGGTCTTGGTCTCGTTGCACCGATATGGTAACCTTTGCTTGATGCCTCGGTACTCCACGCCTACGCTTGCTCCCTTTGCACCAAAGAGGAAACGAGGACACTGCACCGGCTGGCGCCCGCCTGGCGTCTTCCTGGTCTCGATAGTCATGGCTTGCGTCACAAGCACCTCGTGAGGTACTCCTTTCCTTGATCTCTCCGCCTCCTCGCGAGCCTGCCTGGCAAGGCCGCCCTTGAGGAAGCCTTGTGTCGTTCGCCCCGCGAGGCTTGGCCCCTCGGGAGGGTCTTGAGCTTGGGTTGATGTAGACGGGCCGTACTGGGCCACCCCTTGAGCCACGCCGCAGGCCGCAGGCAGGCAAGTCTAGGGACCCCCGTTCCCAGAATACCGACAGTAGCTCCTGGGCCCAAGGCGCGCTCGGACTTGGCTTAGCAGCGAAGCCAAAGGGCAAGTGTGGAGCGCTGCGGGCCCCAACAACCTGTGGCCTTGGGCGCCGCGTGGCAGTTGATTGTACGTGGACGTCTCCGCTTCCCCACGCTCCCCCAATCCGCCTGGCTAGGCGGCCACGAAGCTTTACACAGTTATTTCCTCTTGACTGCCCGCGTGCCTCCTGTTCCCCTTTCTTCCTTGAGCCTCTGTTTCCACCTCCAATCTGACTTGAGCTCTGCCCCCTTCCGTTGCCATGGTGCCAACGAAAAAGGAGAAAGGGAAGAAGCCCGTGCCCTCGTCTAGCTCGCCCCCGGCAATCGCGCCCGCCGCCGGTCACTGATACTCAACCCAGAAGCCTTGGACAAGGTCCGCTCCACCCTCGCCTCCAACTTTAACGAGTGCGGAAGGACGAGGCTTGGCCTGCGTCCCATGCCTCCTTCGACAGGATCGCCATGGAGGTTCAATTCTTCGTCGACGCCCTGTGGGCTGGCCTGGTTCCTCCTTTCTCCACCTTTTTCAATGCTGTGCTTTCCGACTATCAGATCCACATGATGCATCTTGACCCTCAAGCCGTTACCCTTCTTGCTGTCTTCGCCTTTGTTTGCGAAGCCATGGTGGGCATTGCCCCTTCCATTTCCCTCTTGCGCCACTTATTCTCCTTGCGCCTGACAGACCCATTGCAGTGCTCGGGGTGCGTGAGGTTCCAGGCCATGCCAGAGACGGCCGCCTCGGGGATTGATTTTGGCCTTCCACCTTCCATGAGCGGATTCCGGACGCGGTGGCTGTACGTGGACGTCGGGGTGCCCAGCCCCTGCTCACGCATCCGACATTGCCTTCTATCCCCAATCCATGTCGGGGCCACAAGAGGCTCATGAGCCCTCGGCTCTCCTTTGTCCGGTGCCGATTCGAGAGGTTGAGAGCGCTTGGCGTGACGGCGCCCCAGGTGGTGAAGGAGTTCCTCCAGAGTCGCATCGCTCCTCTCCAGCGTCACTCCCGACCGATGTGGACCCTGATTGGGCATCTGGACCGCATGAGGCTCCAGGAGGAGGAGCTTGCGTCTGAAGCGCTGAAGAAGGTGCTGGAGGTCTTGATTGGCGACCCCTCTCCGGGTGACATCCAGCACGGGGGCAGCCTCCTCTATCTTTGCTCGGGCAGGGCCGAGTTCGCCAAGCAGATGCCTCATTTTGATGAATGGGGGTTGCGCCCGGCTGGCCTCGTGGGGCCTCGTGAAAATCCCGTCGCCGTGGCTCCTTTCCCCGCCGCCAACATCGATCTTGCCTCAGGAGGGGGTGCAGGAAGGCAAGATCGCTGGAGGCTGGGGATCCGGTGTCGTGACGCCGATGTCGCGTGGGGCTCCCGAGGCGTCATCTTCCGGAGCTTGCGAAGCCCGTCCTGAGGCGGTCGTTGATGAGGGGACGCAACCTGCGGCTCCCGAGGCTGAAGCCTCCGAGGCCTCGACAGGCCACCAAGAAGTGGCGCCCGATCGCTCCTCCCAGCCTGGCGCCCCTGAGGCAGGCCGCCTTGGTGCTTCTTCGTCCACGCCAGGCACCGGCCCTCACGTTGAGATCTTGGGTCAGTTCCACATAGACTTCGACGCCCTCCGCAAGAGGAAGGAGTCTTTGAGCGGCAGCGAGCGCCCCTGCCGGCCGCTGAAGCATAGGAAGTACTTCGGCATTGATGAGTAAGTCCCTCCTTCTTGTAATTCCTCATTCGTTGCTCCCTGAGAGAGTCCTGGATTAGGGGGTATCCGGACAGCCGGACTGTGTACAACATCCGGACTATTGAAGCGTGAAGATACAAGACTCAAGACTTCGGCCCGTGTCCGGATGGGACTCTCCTTTGCGTGGAAGGCAAGCTTGGTGATCCGGATATTGTGTTTCCTTCCTTGTAACTGACTCCATGTAAACCCTAGCCCTCTCCGGTGTCTATATAAACCGGAGAGATTGGTCCTTAGAAGGCCGATCACAATTATAATCATACCATCATAGGCTAGCTCTTAGGGTTTAGCCTCTATGATCTCGTGGTAGATCTACTCTTGTACTACCCATATCATCAATATTTTTACCTCCATCGAGAGGGCCCGAACCTGGGTAAACATATGTGTCCCTTGCTTCCTGTTACCATCAGCCTTGACGCACAGATCGGGACCCCCTACCCGAGCTCCGCCTGTTTTGACACCGACATTGGTGCTCTCATTGAGAGTTCCTCTGTGTCGTCGCTACAAGGCTTGATGGCGCATTCAATCATCAATAACACGGTCCAGGGGGAGAATTTTCTCCCCGGACGGATTTTCGTGTTCGGCGGCTTCGCCCTGCGGGCCAATTCGCTTGGCCATCTGGAGCAGATCGGCAGCTACGCCCCTAGCCATCAGGTCAGGTTCAGAAACCTGAATTACACGGCAGACATTCGCGGAGACTTGGTCTTCGACAGATTCGAGCCTGCGCCAGGAGCGCCGAACAATCACGATGAGCACGGCTTAGACCTGCTGTCAGACGATGCTCGGGATATCACCCCAGCAGAAGCCTCGGATCTAAATCCGGGGCAGGTTGCATTGCCTAAGGATGGAGGGCTGGACCCCGCCCCGCAGGCCGTACCCTCATCGGCGATGGAGCCGAACACATGCCTCACTTCTGAGGAAGCTTGTGACTCCGGACCCCCGGACTCGTATCCGGTTGTAGGTTCCTGTTCACGCACTCCCGAGCCAGTCGAGCCAGGTTGGGCTCCGGTAATGGAGTTCACCGCTGCGGACATCTTCTAGCACTCGCCCTTTGGCGACATGCTGAACTCATTAAAAATTCTCTCCTTGACAAAAAATTCTGAGCCGAACTATGTCCGACTCGGGTGGGAAGCAGGCGACGAAGAAATTCGTTACCCACCCACCACCCACTTCATAGCCACGATTGATGATTTAATCGACGCACTTGACTTCGACTCCGAAGGCATCGACGGTATGGATGACGATGCATGAGAAGATTCAGGATCTATGGGATACCGGAGTTCCGCCTCATCACACGACATATACATGGTGGATACGCCCAAGGAGGACGACGGTGACAATCCGGAAGATAAAACTCCCGGGCAAAAGCCAAAGCGACGGTGCAGACGCCGTTCCAAGTCCAGCAACAATAAAAATATCAGCAAGAGCGCCAGAAGGATCGATACTCCGGTCAACCCCGATGGCAACAATGACCATACGGAACCAGCGATGGAGCAGGACGAACCAGGTCACGCCTAACACAGTTCGGAGCAGACGCCCGAGGACAATGATCCAGAGGGACGAGTTCATCAAACCGGCCCAGGACAAGAAGACAGTCCGGACGATGATGCATTCATCATTCCGGAAGAACATTTGGAATGAGATAACCTCCATAGAAAGCTTATGGACACAACGAGAAGTCTGAAGAAGCAGAAGCAACGACTTAAAGCCACACAGGAAACGCTCAACCGCAGATGGAACAAAGTGCTAGACACTGAAGAAAATATGGCGACGGACGCCATACAAAGAGCTACCCAAAACGCAAGCTACTACCAGCATTCGACGACGAGGCCGTTCCACCAAAGAGTGACACGACCAAGAGGCCAGACGTACCAATTCATAACCGCAACAAAGTAGCTACCGACGCCACGCACGATCTACGTGAGCACCTGTATAAGAAAGCTGGCGCAGCTAGGTCCATCTATGGATCTAAAGGACACACCCCGGGGAGGGATTATGGTCGTCAAAACGATTATGCCAATCAAATACCAGTTCAGAATAAACACCGGACACAACAACAGCCGACGGCATGCCACAACACGTCCAGATACAGAGGGGCTGCTCACCCCCTATGCTTTACCGAAGAGGTACTGGACCATGAATTTCCACAGGGCTTTAAACCTGTGAACATAGAGGCATACGACGGAACGACAGACCCAGCAGTATGGATCGAGGACCTTATCCTGCATATACACATGGCTCGTGGGGACGACCTCCACGCCATCAAATACCTCCCCCTCAAACTGAAGGGACCAACTCGACACTGGTTGAAAAGCCTCCCCGAAAATTCAATTGGGAGTTGGGAGGAACTCGAGGACGCTTTCAGGGTCAATTTTCAAGGGACTTATGTCCCGCCTCCGGATGCTGACGATTTAAGTGACATAATCCAACAACCCGGAGAGTCCGCCCGCAAGATTTGGAACAGATTTCTCACTAAGAAGAATCAAATTGTCGACTATCCGGATGCCGAAGCCTTAGCGGCATTCAAACACAGCATCCATGATGAGTGGCTCGCCAGACACCTCGGCCAAGAAAAGGCAAGGACAATGGCAGCCCTAACAAGACTTATGAGCCGCTTTTGCGCGGGTGAAGATAGCTGGCTAGCCCGTAAAGGCACCAGCGACCCCAACACATCCGAAATAAGGGATGGCAACGGGAGGCCACGGCATAATAAAAATAAACGCCAAAACAAGGAAGAGAGCCCGGACAACACAACGGTTAATGCCGGATTCAGGGGCTCTTGACCTAATCAGGAAAAGAAGCCATCTAAAGGAAGCAAAGAGGGACCGTCCTGTCTGAACAGAGTTCTGGATGAACCCCGCCAGCCGAACACTGGGGGACAAAAAAAAATTCCCGCCAGAGGTTAAAACAGTGAACATGATCCACGCGACCTCTACACCCATGAGAAGGCACGAACGCACACGTAGAGACGCGCGCGATATATAGCCCATCGTACCTACACCTAACTACTGGATGTCTTATCTAATCACCTTCGACCGCTTGGACGGCCGAACTAGTATTCAGCGCAAAGGATTAGAGGCCTTGGTGCTTGACCCAATAATCAACGGATACCATCTCACTCACGTCCTCATGGACGGCGGCAGCAGTCTCAATCTAATATATGAGGACACTGTCCGCAGGATGGGCATAGACCCATCCAGAATTAATCAAAGCAACACCACCTTTGAAGGGGTGATACCAAGCGTTGAAGCCTACAGCCGGGGCTCCGTCATGCTGGAGGTAACATTCGGCTCTCCAGGCAACTCCAGAAGCGAAGAACTATCCTTCATAATCGCACCCTTCCAAAGCGACTATCACGCATAGCTTGGAAGAACGGCCTTCGCCCACTTCAACACATTGCCGCACTATGGCTACCTTACACTCAAGATGCCCGGTCCACGTGGCGTCATCACCGTTAGCGGAATAACAGAGCGCTCTTCACGCACAGAGGAACACATGACGGCCCTAGTGGCCGAACTATAAGCGACCTCCAATATCATAAAACATGACTGGTCATTAAGACCCAGGACACGGTTAGACGAGTCCAGTAGCCCGGATAAAATTGAACCTGGGCACCGTATATGTAATCCCATAGCGGACACTAGGGGCTATAAATACAGTCCGACACTTGGTTCAACCTTATCGGTAGGCCAACATCTTACACTTTTACTATCCATCGCATACTAACGTTGTACTCTCCTACGAGTTTTCCTTTTCCACAGACAACATTCGTGCGATACCCTTCCAGGATACGGCACAACAGAGACAAAGGTGCAGACGTGCAGCAGGGCCCCATTCAACAGGTTTCTTTTTAGATTAAGCCCCTGTGTAAACCTTTTCTATTGCCTCTTGTTGTTTAACCATCCCATGGGTTCTATACCCACAGAGGATACTGCCGTTTTTGGCATTTCGCCACGACAGATTAACGCACGTACCTGGAAACGCAGGGTTTATAATGAATGGGCATTCTTGAGCACATCATCTATTATAAAGTCCGAATACCTTTGGGAGTGTTCGGCGAAACGAGTTTGGCCTTATATGCATCAGCTCCGAATCATGTCTTTGGTCAAATGTTGGGTTTGCCCGGCTCCTGGGTTTGCCGCCTTACGTTCCGTCATTATCGGCTAAGGTGGCCAAAGGAGAACTACTGCGATTGTGCCCTGGTTATTCCAGATGAGCACCTCAGTAGAGAAAGCCGAAAACTGACTGTCATGATGCAGCGAGAGACTGTTCAACCACTCGAAGACTCACCAGAATCTTTAGGATTCCTCCGCATTAATGAAGGACCATTTCTCGGTCATGTACATACGCGCCCATATCCGGATGCACGCGAAGGTACCAGGGGCTACATAGTAGCCCCAACTTTAGACTCCCAAGGCTAAGTGAAAGTGTTACAACTATATAGTCCGGTTGCTTAGTTCGACGTGCGATCACCTCCTTAATGGACCAAGACGTTGGATCAAGTGTGATTAAGCACATTTTTCGCGAACATCCCCTGCATTGTATGCGTGGGGGCTGAAGCCAACGACTGCTAACTTTCAGATTACACGTATATATATACAAAAAACGGCCGCACAAGGGACACAATAATACTTTCAGGAAAATGGTATAAATATAGCCTTGCAACCAAAATAACATTGTTTTTACAATGATTCTATTCATCACTCGAATAGGACATTCTTCGAGCACTGCGCCTCTATTAGGCGGGCACCCTCTGTGACATGCGCCAAGCAGTGCTCGGCCGGATATTGGCCCCCACCGGATCCTGGGACGCTATAATGGTGGCATCCATATCCGTCCAATACGCTTTAACACGGGCAAGAGCCATCCGTCCACCTTCTATGAACGCCGACCTTCTCATGACATCGATCCGGGGCACAGCCCAAAGGAATTGTTGCACCAAGCCAAAGTAACTGTCCGGCTTAGGCCCCTTCGGCCAAAGATGGTCTATTACAGACCGCATTGCAAGTCCGGACAGCCGGTGAAGCTCCGCTACAGCAGCCATCTTATCACTTAACGGCAGCGGGCGAATGGGGGCATTGAATTGCGACCAGAAAAGCTTCTCCACTTCCTTATCACCTTGATCTTTGAAGAACTCGGCAATGTCAGCCGCACTCTTCGTCAAATCTGCATCTGCGTCCGCAGGACTCCACCGTCCATCCAGGGGAGCGTACATTGGATCGAAAAACTTCGTCCGCAGCAAATAGGAGCTCCCAACCGCGATTTTATCGGCCTGTTGAAGCTCCTCCCGTGCACCCCTGAGCTCGGTCCGTATTTCCTTGGTGGCATTAAGTGCCTTGCTCAGGTCGGCCAAACTATCCTCATGCTCCTTTTTAAGGAGCTCATACCGGTCAGCGGCATTTTTAAACTCGATAGCCATTTCGGCTATCTTTTCCTTGCTTCGGCGATGAGCAGCCTGTTCGGCCCTCAATTCCTCGGCCACCTTTAGGGCTGCCGCATTGCTCACCTGAGCTTGTTCCTTGGCTAGAGAAAGTTCCGCCCTCAGGTCCTCCACGGCAGCAGCACCATCTGCAGTCCAAACATATTACATTAATACATGCCACCCTAATATTTTCCTATACAAGGGAAGGTAGGGCACATACCTTGTGATTGGTCCAGCCGCTCATTCACCAGTGTGATATCGGCATCAATCGATCCAATTTGCCTCGTTAGTTTGGCAACTTCAATGGACTGGTCGGCGACCGGACCCACAGTTACCTGCACGTATTTACAAATTAATCATCGATTTACGATCCCCCGTTTGCCGCCTAGGGTGGGCAACCAGAGTCTCAGGGGCTACTATCTATATGGAGCACACCTACCGCGTGCCGCACAGCCAAAGAAATAGTGTATTCTTCATTACATACCTCAAAGCCTCTGAGCAGGCTTGTGAATGCTTCATTCAAACCGCTTGTAGCGGATGAAATCTTCTTGAGCACCGCGCTCATTAATGAGCGGTGCTCCTCTGAGAGCGCAACTCGCTCCAGTAAGCCCATTAGTACGTCCGGCCAGACATTGAACTGTGCCGGACCCTTCCCATCGTCCCTCGCGTGAGCCAAACGCTCTAGACTTAGGGCGGCTGACGTATTGGCCTCCGTCTTCGGTAGATCTGGACTCCTCCGTGACGTCACCTCGGTGTCGCCCGCTTCATGAGTCGGAGAGGCAGGTGGGGTCTCGCTCTCCATCATCTTCGAAGGAAGGTCCCCCGAAGACGAACCCTGTTGAGAAGAGCTGCTATCCGGACTGCAAAAAGTTGAATCCTAGTTATTGATCCAGGAGAAATACAGTACCTTCAAATTAATGATTGACTTACAGCTCGATGGAGGGCTGGCCCGTTGGCGGGCATGACGCGGTGAGGATGCCCGTCGCGGTAGAGCCCCTTTGTGATACCTTCTTCCCTTGCTTGGGCATCTTCGTCTCCAAGTCTTTGGAGGCGACCCTTTTCTTCCCGCACGGGGAGGAGGCCTTAGCCTCCCCATCCCGATTATCCTCCTTGGGGGAGGTAACAATTCCCCCGGTTCGGATGCGTAGCGTGTGAGGTTCGGTTTATTCGTTCTTCCCTTGTCTTTCCCCGAGGGCATTCTGCTGAGTACCCGGTCGAGCATCTTGGCCATGGTAGGGGCGGGCGAGCCTTCGGGAAGTGGCGCCGGACACCTGATTCTCTCCGCCTTGCTGAGCCATTCCTGGCCGCGGATGATTTTCAGAATGAACAATTATGGCAAATACAAAACAAGGTGTCCGGTGTCAAGGCTACTTACTTTGGTATCTAGTCGATTGCAGCTTAGGCTCGCATCCTCGGTGGTGTCCGAACACTCTACTTTCTGTCCGAAGAATAATTTGCACATCTCTTCGAGCTTCAAGCCGAAGAAGTGCTTGACAGACCGCGGACCCTCCGGATTGAACTCCCACATCCGGAGAGGCCGGCGTTGGCAAGGAAATATCCGTCGGATTAATGTCCCTCTCAAGAAGCTCCCAGATGCGATTCTGCAGTACTGGTACAACACCAGAGGGCCCCCAATTCCGTCCTACGTCTATCCAAGACGCCAACAGTGATGGAGGGCCCGAGCGGAACTCGGGGGCAGCCACCCACTTTGTGCCTTTGGGAGCCGTGACATAAAACCACCTCCATTGCCATACATTGGATACTTCTGGGAAAGAACCCTTTGGCCATGGGGCATCGGCGTTCCTGCTTATTACGGCACCTCCGCACTCCACATGTCGCCCCTCGATCATCTTCGGCTTCACATTGAAAGTCTTGAGCCATAAGCCGAAGTGTGGGGTGACGTGGAGAAAAGCCTCGCACACAATAATGAAAGACAAGATATGGAGGATAGCGTCTGGAGCCAGATCATGAAAATACAACCCATAATAGAACATGATCCCCCTCACAAAGGGATCGAGGGTGAAGCCCAAGCCGCTGAGGAAGTGCGGGACAAAAATGATGCACTCATTAGGCTCCGGTGTGGGGATGACCTGCCCTTGAGCAGGAAGCCTGTGCTGGATGTTGGCAGTCAGGTATCCGACCTCCCTAAGCTTCACAATGTCGTCCTCTTGGATCGAGGAGGCCACCCACCGGCCTTTAGGGACGGATCCGGACATATTGGAGGATCTGGGGTGTTGAAGCTTGGGCTTCGTGTGTTAGAACTCGAGGTGCGAGAAGGCGCGAGGAAGGTAGAAAAGAGGCATAGGCCTCGACCCCTTTATAAAGGGGGTGAATATCAAGAGTCCTTGGAGTGACCGTTTGAGGCTTATCTAAAAACACACAGAGTTATACCAACGACCGTCGTGGGGTCACTCACGCCCATATTAATGGAAAATCCCGTAATAAGAGGAACGCGATCTCTGCCTCGACGGGACGTGCCAATAAAACTGCCTCGTAACACGAGTCGAGGTGGGGTAAGAAATGCCGGTTCGTGTCGGACCAGGCCATGATGCAAGGGCACGACGCTCGAAGATTGCCAGCAGATCGGGTTTATGCTATGTGAAGATCATCTTGCAGATCCGGACACAGTCTACGTGTTTGATAACTACTTTGGAGTATTCGGAGAAGGAACCCGCCTTGCAATGCCGGAGACAATACTGCGCGCCGGACTCATCGTCATTGAAGCCTGGTTCAGGGGGTACTGAGGGAGTCCTGGATTAGGGGCTATCCGGACAGCCGGACTGTGTACAACGTCCGTACTATTGAAGCGTGAAGATACAAGACTCAAGACTTCGGCCCGTGTCCAGATGGGACTCTCCATTGCGTGGAAGGCAAGCTTGATGATCCGGATATTGTGTTTCCTTCCTTGTAACCGACTCCATGTAAACCCTATCCCTCTCCGGTGTCTATATAAATCGGAGAGGTTGGTCCTTAGAAGGCCGATCACAATTATAATCATACCATCATAGGCTAGCTCTTAGGGTTTAGCCTCTATGATCTCGTGGTAGATTTACTCTTGTACTACCCATATCATCAATATTAATCAAGCAGGAAGTAGGGTTTTACCTCCATCGAGAGGGCCCAAACCTGGGTAAACATCTGTGTCCCTTGCTTCCTGTTACCATCAGCCTTGACGCACAGATCGGGATCCCCTACCCGAGATCCGCCGGTTTTGACGCCGACACTCCCTTTGCTGACTGTGGCCCTTCAGGATCCCTCCTGCCAAGCCTGCGGAGCCAGCTAAGAAGCCACCTCCTCAGGCTTCATCTCCATCGCTGGCCTTGAGCGTCCTGAGCCAGCGTGCTGCCCTTGACGCGAGTTTGGCTGGAGAGATGGGCCGACCAGCGGGGTGACTTGAGCATGTGCGCTTGCCGCCTTTCATTCGCGACCTCGCCCGGGGCGCAACTAGCCTACCCCCGGCTCCTCCTCTGATCATGGACGGTGAATGGTTGAAGTCGGTCCTCGGCTCTTCTTCTGGGGGTGGATTAGCGCCGGCCTGGGCCCCACGCGGAGCCTGCCCGACGATTGTGGGGGCGCCAGCCCCCAGCCCCTGCCGAGAGGGAGCGAACCACTTCAGGGCCCTCCGCCTATGCCGGCAGCGGAGGACGATATTGACGACGTGCTCAAGCGAGTGCGGGAGCGCCGCGTCATCCGCCAAGAGTTCCTTCGGAAGGCGACGAACATGATGGGCTAGCTTGGTGGAGAGCTCGCGGATGTGGACGCGTGCCTTGAAGCTAAGGGCCTGCGGCTGGTTGAGGAGCGACACAAGCTGAAGGTGGCGGTCAGCCTTGTGCATCATCAGCGTGATCTTGACAATGCAAATGCCGAAGCATCTCTCGTGGCCCCGCGAAAGGCCTGCTCCCGAGCCATTGAGGAGGCTCAGGAGGCAGATCGACGATGCGAGATCACGGAGAAGCGTGCATGGGAGCTCCAAGCCTGGAGCACTTCCCTGGAGCTACAAGTGGAGCTGCGCCAGGCTGCCCTTGCTTCGCTGAAGGGGACGCCCGTCGAGGAGGAGGAGCTCTGGAGGCGCGAGGAAGCGCTGAAGCTGGAGGCCGCCGAGCGCAATCTTGACCTTGAGCGGTTGGAGACGAGGGAGCGCCAGGTTACCCAGGCGGAGGATGATGTCGGTGCACGGGAGGCTCGAATTCAAGAAGAGATCGACCGCCGCGTGGAGGAAGTTTGTGCGGGCCTTGTGCGGGAGTATGGCGAGAGGTTGGAGCTTATTGAAGCTGAGGTTGCGGGCAGGACTGCCGCTCTCAGGACCAAGCTGACTGAAGCGACATGGCGCGCGGAGGCCACCACAGCCGCCCTAGTTGCGGTGCAGGCTGAGTTGGCCTCCTCCCGTGCCGAGCTGCTTCTTCCCCAACGGAGGGTCGATGACGCCGAGTCCATTGCGCGGTAGAACGAAGATGAGATTCGCCAACGGCAGACGTTGGAGCACATGCATGGCCACATGCTCCAAATCCTTAGGGACAGGGCCAACACTGCCCTAGGTAATATCTGTGACATGACCGCTTCACAACCCCATGTGACCAACTATGCCGACAATCTCCAGTTCTTCATTGACGTGGTGACGCATCTGGAGAACCGCTCTGAGAGGGCTCGCCAGCTCGTCGAAGAGAGGGGTCGCAGCCTGCTTGGGTGTGCATTCTCCCGTGTCTTTAGCCATCTTCAAGACAGAGATCCCCACTTCGACTTCGACGCCGTCATCGCTCCGGTGCCCGTCGCGGTTCGAGGTGACCTGGCGCGGTGGGTGGAGAACAATGTGGATGCACTTGTCAGGGCCTTCGCTTCTGATGACGACGGGGTGATAGTCGCTGCAAATGAGGGTGACGTGGTGAACGACGATGAAGATGGCGCCGGTGGTGGCGACGGCGACGCCAGTGACAGTGACAGCGGCACCAGTGACGCCTCCGGAGGCGACCAAGAGGATGTGGTGAGCAACATGTCTAATTGATCCTGTATCCCTTTGCTGTTTATCCTCACACAAAAAGCTCGGGCATGGCCCTGAAGGTTGTAAGAGCATTTTTGGGAGGGGAAGCCCCTCATGTAAGAAAGATCAATGTCCTCACGCCTTTAGGAACGATGCTGAATGCATGTGCCTGCATGATGCTACGGGCCCCGTGATGGGTTAGTTTCTATAATTTACCTTTATCCCGGGCGAGCCCTGAATAGGCTTGTGGTGATTCCCCGAGGGTCCTTTGGGAGACCTGCTAACCATTTGGTGAGAGCCTCGTGAGAGCGGGTGCTGGCCGCAGGACGGCATGCGCGAGTGTGTTGAACCCAGCCCAGCCCACGAGGGGCTCGCGAGGGGTAGGCAGCTAGTGCGAATTCCAACTTGGGGGCAGAAACCGGAACACGAGAAATGACGCGAATAAGACAAGACACCCCTCCCCACATATGCAAACACAAATTCAAATCCAACTTAAATCCGAAGCGAGGAAGCTCCACCACACAAAAGGAGGCAAAAACAAAAGGCCGCGTCCGGCACCTAGTCTAGTCTTCGACATCTTCTCACCAGCGCGGAGCTAAGTGCTGCCGCTGGGCGTGGGAGGGAGCCCCCGAGGCCCGAGGGCAGCTATCGGGAGACTCCGGGGCGTGTACATCCCCAACTCATTATTATGTGAGAGTGTCACGGGCGGCGAGCTTCACAGGCACTGGGCCTTCTTCACAGGTACCGGCCTTGATTCATATCGCCAGACGAGGGCCCCGCCTTGCGCCACCCTCGGCCACCATTGACGGCGACCGCAAACCAAGGACGACGCTGATGGGGTAAAGGGAACGCCAGCGGTTCCCCCGACGGCCACGGGTCCTCTGCCTGGGGCAGGCCTTGCGGCACCTCCCCAACAGAGGGCCTACCTCTGAGAAACACCTTGCTCCACGCATCGCGGGGAGGGGCCTGGCTCCCAGCCCCTTTCCTGCAGTCCCCAGTGCACTCCTCCTAGCGGGAGGGAGGCTTCCGAGCTGGGGCAGCCTTCCGCCGCAGTGATTTGGACTTCTGCGACCCATGGTTAGCATAATCTTGCTCCAGGAATTAGCGGTACCCGATAGCTGCTGCCGCTGGCGCGGTCGGCGAGGCTCCCTTGAGGCTCCTGAAAAGGCTCGGCTTCTGGCGTCTCTTCTCCCCAGCCTGGCCCGAGGAACGAGCCGTGGTCTTCTTCCAATGCGTCGCCTCCGAGGCTGCCACCCCGAAGGCTTCGCTATAGTGCCCCATGTTCCATGCGGCTTGGCTTGAAGCGCCGTCTTGGGGGTGATAGGGCGGTGGCCCACCCAGGGCGTAGGCGGCGATGCGCATGCCCTCGCTCTCCAGGGGCGGTGCTGGTGCCGCTTGACGCCCGGCGCTGATGGTAGAGCTGGTGTTGATGAAGCCTTGGGGTACGCCTGAGGGCGCACGCGCGGATGGGCCCGCTGTATGATCCGCCCGGGGCCCTGGGGTGGAAGCTGGACGCAGAAAGGAGGCGCCCCTGAAGCTGCGGCATCCAGGAGCTCGGCGATGCGCTCCAGCAGCACGTCACGACCGCTATCTTGCAGCCTGCACCGTAGCAGTTCCTGAGCCACCGTGAGCGCGTCCTTCATGTTCGCCTGCTCCCGTCGGGTGTGCGGCGCTGTGGCCGCAGCGTGGCTTGAGGACCTTGCTACTGATCGCACCTGCCGCGGAGTGCCGACAGGCGGCGCTTGGCCGCGTCACCCGCGCCCTGCAGCGTTCTGCGGAGCACGGGCTGCCTGAGGTGCGGGGTTGAGATCACCTTGGGCAGGCGACGTGGCGTGGGCAGGCCATGGCGCCTAGCGGTCGGCGTTGGCCGTCGGGTCGCCGGACATGGATGTGACGAAGTAGTGGAACACAGATCGACAGAAAGAGGATTTCGGCGCCCCCCTACCTGGCATGCCAAATGTCGGATATCAGGTTCCTGCAAAACCCTTAAGGTTCGAACTCTGGGGTGAGCACGAAGATCTACTCCCTACCGATCCACGTCCCAACACCTCGCCGCGAATCTAAGCTACACGATGAACAACACGAGGGACACAAGGTTTATACTAGTTCAGGCCACCATTGTGGTGTAATACCCTACTCTAGTGTGTGGTGGTGGATTTCCTCTGGGGCTGATGATGAACAGTACAGAGGAAGAACAACCTCGCGATGGGTGTTCTTGAGCTGGTGTGCTTGGAGAGGAATGACTCCGTCTCTCTTGGCTCTAGGTGAGATCTCGATGCCTTCTACTGTGGTGGATATCTCTATATATAGAGGCCCTGGTCCTCTTCCCAAATATTGAGCGGGAAGGGAGCTAACAACGGCCATTTTGAAGGGGGACAACTAGTACAAGTTATCCTGACTAAAGTTGGTCTTCGACTGCCAAGGGCACTGGCGATGACGCCTTCTTTGGCTCCACGGTGACCTCCGTCCCGCCGCTCTACTAGTCTTGGTCTCGTTGCACCGATATGGTAACCTTTGCTTGATGCCTCGGTACTCCGCGCCTGCGCTTGCTCCTTTTGCACCAAAGAGGAAACGAGGACACTACACCGGCTGGCGCCCGCCTGGTCTCGATCGTCATAGCTCGCGTCACGAGCACCTCGCGAGGTACTCCTTGCCTTGATCTCTCCGTCTCCTCGCGAGCCTGCCTAGTGAGGATGCCCCTGAGGAAGCGTTGTGTCGTCCGCCCCGCGAGGCTTGGCCCCTCGCGAGGGTCTTGAGCTTGGGTTGATGTAGACGGGCCGTACTGGGCCACCCCCTAAGCCACACCGCAGGCTGCAGGCAGGCAAGTCCGGGGACCCCCGTTCCTAGAACGCCGACACCTGTGATGTGCAGCATCGCATAGAATTGAAGAATGAGTTCTTCATTCCAATCACATATGTCAGTGCAGAAGTTGAGCAGGCCAGCATCATGAATGGCACCAAGGACTGGCGCAAAGCAAGGCAGTGATTCCATATCCATGTGAGGAATATGCTCATGGTCAAAGACTTTGTCCTTGTTGAACATCACTGAAGAATAGAAATTGGCTTGGCTGGCAGTCCCGAAGCGCTTCCTCCTCAGACAAGCAGAGTCATATGGATTATAGACAGTGAAGAACACATGCTCATTGAAGAAAGCGCCAGCCTTGAACTTCAGAGTTTTGGAGAATGGATTTTTCGGCTGTGGCTGTGGAGTGTCAGTTATCTGAAGAATGACTTCTAGAATGTTAATCTCTGGAGCCGCAGGTTGAGGAATATCAGCTTGTTCTTCATTTGCAGCCTAGGCCTCCATTTCTTCAGCATTTTCATCAACACTAGTGGCTGGAATCTTTTCATGAATGGAAGGGGTGGCATGAATTTCTTCAGAGCCCATTACTTCAGTTGGAGCAGGGGACCGAGGAATTTTTTGAATTGGTGTGAACAAAGGAGAGTTGGTGTGTTGGCTATCCCAAAAAATCATTGTTCATCACTTGAGTGGTGCAGCAAATGTCCACATCCTCATCCACTTCCATTTCTTCAACGCCGACCTCTTCAGCAGTAAACTGATGAGTTGGCGATGATACCCGAGGAGTTGAAGTGAAAGCTTCAACTTCAATTTCTTCATCCATCTGCTCTGTGGAAGCAGCAGAGGGATCTTCTTCAGCAGATTCTTCAAGAATTTGATATTCTTCACCATAGGGAACAAGTTCCTTTGATGGCATGCTTGCAAGAGGAACAACATCAATGGGATTGTCCATTGAACTTGTCAAAATCTTTGCCTTCTTGGGGGCTGAAGATTCTGTGGCAGCTGATGCTTTCCTCTTCTTCAAAGCAGCACACTCCGCAGCTTTGGTTTTCTTCACTTCCAGAGCAGAAGGAAGAATTAGGCTTAGTGTTGGTGCAGGCGTAGCAGAGGGAGTTGGATCAATTTCTTCAGACACAACTGATGCAGCTGGCCTGTTCTGAGCAGTTTCTTCAGGCGTAGCAATAGAGTCTTCAGCTGGCCTGGCAAATTCTTCAAGCGCAACACTAGTGGTTGCCCTGGCAGTTTCTTCAGCGGCTGGAATTTCTTCAGTAGCCCTGGTGCTTGCAGTTTCATCAGCAGCCTGATTTTCATCGGCGGTGTTGGCAATTCCTTCAGTGGCTTGAGCAGATGCTTCAGCCTGAGTGACATCAATGTGCACAGGAGCAGCAACACTTGAAGTGAATTTCTTTGTCAGCTTGACGAATCTGACTTTGGCACCCTGCCATTTAGCCTTTTAGGCGTTGAATTCATCGCTGAGCTTCTTGATGTCAGCTTGCAGTGCTATGAGCTACTCAGGCAAAAGACTAGGGACATTGTCCTTTAGATAGCGCTGCTTCTTGTACTGCGCTTTCTTAGCCACTCTGGCTTGGTCATACTTCCATTTCTCTTCAACAATGAACGCCGTCACCACGTGACTTTGTCCAGGAGTGAGGCCCAACTCTGGCATTGAGCATTTGGATCCTTGTTCCATAGATCGATAAAATCGAGCATTTTCTTCGGATCGATTAGAAGGGGCAGAACACTCCCTTTGGCTCTAGCGGCCCGCTGCTGTCTGTCCATGATGATATCAGCTAATTCATCATCATCAGCTTCATCATCAGATGGAGTTTGAAAGACCACTTGCTTCTTGTGAGGACTTGGTCTAGTGCCTCGTCCAGCAGTGGCCTTGGTCTTCAGTAGAGTGGGACCGGTTGATGAAGGGTGAGCAGATGAACTTGCTGAAGCTCCTAAGGCAATTGATATGCGAGTGGTCCTTTGGCATGTGGCGAGATGCACAGGTGCTGAGGACTTTGCCGGAGGAGCTGAGGGTTTTGAGACCCGAGGAATTTGAGCAGCTTGAGGAACTGGGGCAACTTGAGGAAATTGCTTTGGTGGCACTGAGGAGATTGACCGTGAGGTCATTGAAGAACTTGATCATGAGGGCATTGCTGAGGAAGGTGGTTTCTTGCCTAGCTTCTTTGGCATAGCCTTCTTGCTTGAAGAAGCCTCAGCAGCGGTAGCGGTAGCAGGAGAATCCTCATTGAATTTCTTCACTCCTTCTTTGGCCTGCTTGGCCAGCTTAGCTTGCCGCCTGGCCCACTCATCAGCATAATCCTCACCACATTTAAGGCTTGTTGGATCAGCCAATTGGCCAGGTGCCAGAGGAGGTCTTGGGCATGGAGGGTTGAGAGTGAATTTCTTCATGTATTTGGGAGTTACATATATGTACTCCCTCCATTCTCTTGCCCATCTTCTCTCTATCCTCTGAATGCACACTTTGTGCTCATTCTTCGTCTCCTTGCCATGAGTTGCCTCATCAGGCATGCAATACCCTGCATAGATATCCGCAGGGATCTCAAAAGCAATATTAACCTCAAGCTTCTTTCCTCCTTTCTGAGGCCTTTTACCGTCTGCCATTTTCTTCAGCTGAGGAATTTGCACAATGAGTTCTCTGATGAAGTATGCAGCTTTTCTTCGAGGAACGCTGCAAATGAGTTAAGTTGATGAGAACCTAGTGATTCAGCAGCAGACATGTGTACCTGTGAACAGAATATATGCACATGAAGAATTTAGAGAGGTCATATGCGTTCACAGAAGGTTTTGTAAATTGAACAAGTTTGAGTAAATTGACCCGATGTGTCTTGAAGAATTTCGCTATGCATTCTTTGTCTTATGTTCCAGAGTTTTGCGAATCGTGAGATTCACTCAATTGAGGAATCATGAAGAAAAACATCACTTAGAGAAACATATCAAGAACTGAAGATTTGTGCTAGGTGTTTAGAGTGTGGAGGTTGAAGAATAAACACCTTTTGAAGATTTGATGAAAATCATCAGTAGAATAAATGCGGTAAAAGTAAATTTTAATTACCCTTGATGAAGAACATGACGAACAAGAGGTGTAGATTTAGAAGTTCGTCGGCTCGGATCTTCCACGCCCTAACTTGGCGGAGGAATACGTCTACGGCGGCAGAGGAGGGAAGATTTTCGCGGCCGGCGTGAGTACGATGGCGACGAGGTCGAGGCAGTGAAGCTCTTCCTCACCGGCGATGATGGAGGTAGCGGCGGCGCTAGGGCTTGAGAAGCTCGAGTGAGGGAGTGAGTTCGAGCGGAGTAAAAGTGAAATGAGGAAGGGAAGGGGGTATTTATAGCTGAGGTGAAAAACTTTTTGCCCGAAGAATTTGTATGAACGTGCCCCTGACCCTTCTCATTCGCGCGACATGTGTCACCCACATACTGAGAGGTGGAGATCATGTGAGATTGTGGGTGATTAGGTAAGTATACCGTGGAATGCATAACGGTTTGAGCGGCAAAAGCCGAAAATTTCAGATGAGAATATTTTAATGTGTGGTTCGCAATTTCTTCAGCTGACAAGGACACAGTGAAGAATTTGACCGAGTTTCAAACAGAACGCACATGAAGAATTTGTGAGCAGACTGGGTTGAGTTTAGCATAGAAGGGGGAAGGGTCCGATCACATTCACTTAGTAGAAAAAACAACTTGAAGAATTAGCAATAAGTGAATGTTGTAGAGGACATAAAGTCATGGAGATGGAGATGTAGTGAATTAGCAATAAGGGGGAAGGGCTTTGTGAAGATATCGGCCAGCTGGTCTTGAGTGCTTGCGTGGTCGATGAAGATGTCGCCCTTCAACACATGGTCACAAAGAAAATGATGACAAATCTGGATGTGCTTTGTCTTCGAGTGCTGAACTGGGTTGTGAGCAATCTTGATAGCACTCTCATTGTCGCAGTAGAGAGGCACATTCTTCACGTTGATGCCATAGTCCTTGAGTGTTTGCTTCATCCATAGTAATTGAGCACAAGAAGATCCAGTAGCAATGTACTCAACTTCTGCAGTGGAGAATGATACGTAGTTCTGCTTCTTCGGGGACCAACATACCAAGGTTCGTCCGAGGGAATGACATGTGCCTGACGTTGACTTCCGGTCCACCCGATCACCAGCATAGTAAGAGTCTGAATATCCAATGAGGTGAAAGTAAGAGCCCTTGGGATACCATAATCCAAGTGTTGGTCTGTGAGCTAGATATTGAAGAATATGCTTCACAACCTTATGGTGTGATTCCTCCGGTGTAGCTTGAAATCGGGCACACATGCAAACACTAAGCATAATATCCGACCTAGATGCACATAGGTACAATAAAGAGCCAATCATGGAGAGGTATACCTTTTGATCAAAGTCTTTACCATTTTCGGCAGTGCATAGATGGCCATTTGTGGGCATAGGAATTTTGATGCCTTTGCAGTCTTGCATGCCGAATTTCCTCAACACATCCTTGAGGTATTTCTCCTGAGATATGAATATTCCATTGTATTGTTGACGAATCTGAAGACCTAAGAAGAATTTCAATTCTCCCATCATAGACATTTGGTATTCTTCACTCAACATATAGGCAAATTCATCACTGTAACGTTGGTTAGTACAACCAAAGATAATATCATCAACATATATTTGGCACACAAATAATTCATAATCATATGATTTGGTGAAAAGAGTTGGGTCAAGTGAACCGGGTTTGAAGCCTTTCTTCATGAGGAATTCCTTCGGTGTGTCATACCACGCCTGAGGTGCTTGCTTGAGGCCATAGAGGGCCTTGTTGAGTCTATAGACGTGATCTGGAAATTTTGGATCCTCAAAACCTGGTGGTTGAGCAACATATACTTCTTCCTCAAGCTTACCATTGAGGAATGCACTTTTCACATCCATTTGTTATAAGATGATATTATGATGGTTAGCATAAGCAAGCAATATGCGAATAGCCTCAAGTCTAGCAACAGGTGCAAAAGTTTCATCGAAATCAATTCCTTCAACCTGTGTGTAGCCTTGAGCTACAAGACGAGCCTTATTCCTCACCACGAGGCCATTTTCATCTTGTTTGTTGCGGTAGATCCATTTGGTACCGATGATGTTGTGCTTGCGTGGTTCTGGTCGCTTGACAAGCTCCCACATATTGTTGAGCTCGAATTGATGCAATTCATCTTGCATGGCTTGAATCCACTCAGGTTCCATGAATGCTTCATCTACTTTAGTGGGCTCTATGATAGAGACAAATGCAAAATGCCCACAAAAGTTAGATAAATGTGAAGCTTTTGAGCGCGTGAGGGACCTGGTGCACAAATGTCATTGATGATCTTCTCGACTTGCACTTCGTTTGCAATGCGAGGATGTGCGGGTTGACGACTTTGCTTAGGCCCATCAGTTTCTTCAGGACCAGTTTCTTCAGCAGCACCAGCATGATTTTCTTCACGGTCAAGAATGACTTCTTCAGCAGATTCTTCAGTAGGGATGACATCCTCAGTAGCTTTGATCTTGATGGATTCCTTAGGTGACATTTCATCTAGCATAGGAGGTAGGTGCTCTCTTTGCGAGCCATTAGTTTCATCGAACCGCACATCTATAGTTTCAACAACCTTGTGATGATTGATGTTGAAGACTCTGTAGGTGTGCGAGTCCTTTCCATAACGACGCATAAAACCCTCATGTGCATTCGGTGCAAATTTAGAGTGATGGTGAGGATCTCTGATCCAGCATTTAGCACCGAAGACTTTGAAATAACTTACATTGGGTTTCTTGTCAGTGAGGAGGTCATATGAGGTCTTCCTGAAGAATTTGTGAAGGTATACCCTGTTGATGATGTGGCACGTAGTATCAATTCCTTCAGGCCAGAAGCGCTCAGGTGTCTTGTATTCATTAAGCATAGTGCGGGCCATCTCAACATGAGTCCTGTTCTTGCGCTCCACGACGCCATTCTGCTGTGGAGTATAAGGAGCAGACAATTCGTGAATAATACCAAGCATATCGAGATATTCATTGAGGCCAATGTTCTTGAACTCGGTTCCATTATCACTCCTGATATGCTCGATCTTCACACCAAAGTTAGTGGAAGCCCTTGAGGAAAAACGTCTGAAGACTTCCTGCACTTCATTTTTGTAAGTGATGATATGCACCCATGTGTAACGAGAGTAGTCATCAATTATGACAAAGTCATATAATCATGTAGAACTAGTGAACGTGGCATAATGAGTAGGGCCAAATAGATCCATATGAAGTAATTCAAAGGGACGAGAAGTGGTCATGATAGTCTTCGCGTGATGCTTGGCTCTGGTGATCTTTCCAGCCTCACAAGCCCCACAAAGATGATCTTTGAGGAATTTGACACCCTCAATGCCAATGACGTGCTTCTTCTTCGCGAGTGTATGCAAGTTCCTCATCCCAGCATGACCAAGTCATCGATGCCATAACCAGCATTCTGAAGCTTTTGCAAGTAGACATGTGGCAGGCTGTGGTCCTGCAGAGAAATCAACAATATACAAGTCTCCTTTCCTAAAGCCTTTGAAGACTTTGGAGTTGTCAGATTCCATTAGCACAAGGCAGTGAAATTTTCCAAAGACAACAACAATATCAAGATCACAAAGCATTGAGATAGACATAAGATTGAACCCTAAGGACTCAACAAGCATGACTTTGTCCATGTGTTTATCCTTTGAAATTGCAACCTTACCCAGACCCAATACCTTGCTTTTGCCTTTGTCAGCATAGGTGATATGCTTCAGATGAGATGGTGAAAAATCAGTGTCCATCAACAAGCTCCTGTCACCAGTCATGGGATTTGTACATCCACTATCGAGGACCCACTCAGTAGCTTTGGGTTGTTCATCCTGCAGATGAATTAGTGCAACTTACGAATCCATATACTTCATCAGTGAAGAATATGATATCAATTTCGTCAATAGTAACAAATATAGCAATATAAGGACGTGAGAAATGAATGATTCATTTCTTCATGATTAGATTGCGTCCTTTCAAGCACATTCAGGTCTCCAGCAAATTCTTCAGACGATCAAGTTCGTCTGGAGACCTGACCCTGCATAAGAGATTAGTTCTTTTTCTTCACCACCCACATCTGGAGGGGTGGTAAAGAGTTCATCATTCTGAGAGCTCCATAAGAAAATGATGGCATAGAAGCCAGTGCACTTGGTTTCGCAGAAGAGTGGTTAGGATAAACATATGAATAAGTAGAGAAATACTTCGAGGACTTATGAACATAATGGTTTGAAGAATAATGCACATATTCATAGCCTTTAGACTTTCCCTGCGAAACAAAAGTGTTAGCACGATGATGTTCATATGAGGATTTTGATCCGCGTGAGGAATTTGCACCACGTGAGGAATTTGGTCCATATGAGGACTTGGATCCATATGAAGATTTTGATCCATATGAAGAGTTTAATCTGGGGTTCCTATTCTTCTTGGGTGGTGTCATGATGACATTCACCTGAAGATTTTCAAGACACCTTTTAGGAACCAAGATTTTCTTCATAGGAGGACCGTTCCTGTAGTTAGTTCTAACATATCGAGCAAATACTTCACCGTTCTGATTCTTGAACAGTTTATTGTTAGAGTCAAATGACTCATCAGAGGAATATGAAGAATCAGAGGTAAAGCTAGATAAATTGCATGGGTCTACAGGAGGTCCTTTCGCAGCAACCCATGAGGTTTTGGGGTACTGCTCAGGTTTCCAATAGGTCCCATCAGCATTGAGTTTCCTCTCAAAGGCAATACCCTCTTTACTAGGGTTCCTGTTCAAGATCTGCTTTTTGAGCACATTACATAGAGTCTGATGCCCTTTGAGGCTTTTGTAAATGCCTGTCACATACAATTCCTTCAGCCCTGCATTATCGTCAGTCATACATGTGGTATCCTTAGATGAGGAATTTGTAGCCACAGAGACAGTTGAAGAATTTGCAGCAAGAGAAGCATTTGAACATTCAGGTGATGAATTAGCAGATTCATGCTCAATGCATTTAAGACATGGTGGAATAAATTCTTCCTGAGCGGAACTGATCTGTTGAGCAAGCAATGAATCGTTTTTCTTCTAAAGATCTTCATAACTCGCTTTTAACTTCTCAAGCTTGCTTTCTCTGAAGAAATTCATAAGAAAGCTTTTCATGATCAGATAAGAGAGTGTTATGATGATTTTGAAGGTTGTCAAACCGAGTTTGAAGTCTCTGAAGATTATCAGTCAGAGTCTTAGTTCGATTCAATTCCTCACCCAACAGGTCATCGCTTCTGTCTAGTTGATTTTGAATCTTTTCTAAAGCCTTCTGTTGTTTAACAACAATTTTTGCAAGTTTTGAATAGCTAGGCTTAAGATTGTCATCAGATTCATCCTCACTAGAGTCAGAGAGGGAATGTTTGAGTACCTTGGCACCTTTTGCCATGAAGCAATAGGTGGGAGCATAATCATCATTGCCCGTGTCAGCAGAGTCGGGAAAGTCATTTTCTTCAGTGTTGAAGATGGACTTGCTGACGTAAGCAGTAGAGAGGGCTAGGCTAGCCACACCAGAATCAAATTCCTCAGATTCCTCCTCTTCCACATTATCCTCAGATTCCGCTTTAGAGTCCATTTCCTTGCCAATGAATGCCCGGGCCTTCTTAGAACTGTTCTTCTTGTGAGATGAATACTTTGAGGAGACTTTGAAGATTTCTTCTTCTTCTTTGAGTCATCAGAATCGTTATCTTTGTACTTCTTCTTCTTTGATTCCTTTTCCCATAGAGGACAATCAGACATGTAGTGACCAGGTTTCTTGCATTTGTGGCAAGTTCTCTTTTTGTAGTCACGGGACGAGGAATCATCATTTCTTGAAGACTTTCCAAAACGGCCACGGCGAGAGAACTTCTGGAATTTCCTCACGAGCATTGCTAGCTCCTGGCTCAGTTCTTCAGGATCACCAAGGCTGCTACCAGAATCCTCAACTTTGGACTCAGATACCACCTTGGCCTTCAATGCACGTGATCTTCCGTAGCTCGATCCATAGAGATCTCTCTTTTCAGCAAGCTGGAACTCATGAGTGTTTAGCCTCTCGAGGATATCAACGGGATCAAGTGACTTGTAATCAGCTCGTTCTTGAATCATTAGTGCAAGGGTATCAAATGAGGAGTCAAGAGATCTCAGCAATTTCTTCACCACCTCATGATCGGTGATATCAGTGGCACCAAGTGCTTGAAGTTCATTTGAAATGTTAGTGAGGTGATCGAAATTTTGCTGAACATTTTCGTTGTCGAGTCTTTTGAAGCGGTTGAAGAGATTGCGAAGAACATCAACTCGGGAGTCACGTTGAGTTGAGACTCCTTCGTTGACCTTGGACAGCCTGTCCCAAATCAGCTTAGTAGTTTCCAGTGCACTCACTCTGCCATACTGACCTTTGCTCAGATGGTCTCATATGATATTCTTTGCTTGAGAATCGAGTTGCTTGAATCTCTTCACATCAGTAGCATTCAGAGACGAAGTGACTGAGGGAACGCCATTTTCCACAACGTACCAGAGATCGTTATCAATTGCCTGAAGATGCATATGCATCTTGTTCTTCCAGTAGGGGTAGTCCGTCCCATCAAAGGTAGGACACCCAGCCGAGACCATGATCATACCAGCAGTCGACATAACTAAAACTCCAGGTGGTTAAACCAAAATCACACAGAACAAGGGAGTACCTTGCTCCGATACCAACTGAAAGTGCGTTAAGTCGACTAGAGGGGGGTGAATAGGAAATTTTTATGAATTCTTCACTGAGGAATTTCAGGGTGAGGAAATTCCTAAGCAAAGAACTACTTGCAGCAGAACAAGTACTTAGGTATAAGCATAACAGAGCAACAACATAGTCATCATGATGAAATGGAAGAAAAACACAGAGTACAGAAATAAACACAGGATAAGCAGGATGTAGACAAACAGATTGAAGAAATAGGATTGAGGAATTAGAGAAAATCTTTAGTCAAAGTCTTGAAACAGTAATGATGAGGTACACCAACACATAACTGAGGAAAAGAAAGGGTTGAGGAAATAGAACCAGTTGGCTTGGTGAAGACAATGATTTGGTAGACTAGTTCCAACTGCTGTGACAGTTGTACATCGTGTTGGACCGGCTGAGTATTTAAACTCGAGGACACACAGTCCCAGACACACAGTCCTCACTGTATTCTCCTTGAGCTAAGATCACAGAGACCTCGCCCAACAGTAGTGGTAAGTCTTCACAGGTGACTTCCAAACCTTCACAGACTTGGTCACTCTGCAATCCACAATTCCTCTTGGATGCTCAGACCATGACGCCTAACCATCTGGAGGATACACAGTCCTCAAAGGTAACAAGCATCGGTTCCACACAGGAACAATCTCTTTAGTGATGCTCAATCACTTTGGGGTTTGTAGGTTTGGGTTTGGGATCTAGGTTTTCCTCACTTGATGATTTTCGCTCAAAGTCCTCGGAGGAATGGGATGCTCTCAAATGACAAGTGTCAGTTTCTCTCGGAGCAGCCAACCAGCTAGTGGTTGTAGGGGGCGGCTATTTATAGCCTAGGGAGCAACCCGACATGATAAGACATAATGCCCTTGTCTGATATGACCGTTAGGTGGTAGGATATTTTGGACAGATGGCGCGCGACACAGCAACGGTCGGATTTGAGGTTCGAATTCCACAGGGCTATCATGTTCCTCACTGTCTAGGCAATTCACACTTGCGAATTCCTAACTCCTAAGTCAGAACAAATTCCTTAGAGACCAGAAGATCTTTGTCTCTATCACTGAAGAAATTGACTGAACTAAAATGAGATTTCCAATGCTTCACTCGAAGGATTGGGTAGGTGTAGGATTTTGAGATGAGCATCACTTGGAAATTAGTTTCCTTAGTATTACCTCGACCCCCTTTAACAGTACGGTGTTTCCTATGACTCAAGAAGAAGAAAATGAAACTACAAAATCAAAAGTCTTCACGCTTCAGATTCCTCGCATGAATATCGAAGTCTTCAAGGTCACACCAATTTCTTCACTTTCAAAGTCTTCAGGAGAACCAAAGTCTTCAGCCGAAGACATTCATTTTTAGGGGTCGACCTTCACTGTAAATATCAAACTCCTCATTGACTTGTAGAGCATGCGTACACTCACAAACATATTAGTTCCTTAACCTATAAGTCTTCAATACACCAAAATCACTAAGGGGCACTAGATGCACTTACAGAAGGACCCTATGTTATCGAGGAGGTTTATCATTCTGGAGCTATCAAGATAAATAATGCCGAAGGTACTAATCCGAAGGTTGTTCACGGGCAATGAATAAAACATTATATCTCAGGTACGCCCATTAATGCTGAAAGTAATATTATCCAAAGTATGACACCGGAAGAACACATAAAAGAAACCTTCCGGAACACTCCAGAATCGTGAAAAAGAGGAGGTACGTGATACGTTAAGTAAACAAACTCTGAAAAATCTGTAGAAATATTTTTTGGCAGCTTTGGAATATTTAGAAAATTAGGAAAGTAAGAAACTACCAGGAAGGTGACCCTGGTGGGCACAAGACACCAGGGCACGCCTGGCTTGCCAGGCGCGCCCAGGTGGGTTGTGCCCACCTCGGGTACATTTTGGACCCCGTTTTTCCTTCCGTTTGCTTGTTTCCCAAGATAAAAAAAATCTTTATATACCCCCAGAACCTATTGGCCTCCATATCACAAAGAAATCTCATGTTTTCTTTTCTTGCTTTTTTCTGACAGATCTATTCCACCATGGCCGCTTCAAGCTCCTCCAAGGACAACTTCTTCGAGACCGTCATCAACCCATATATGCGGGAGGTGATGCAGCACCCTCAAGCTATCTAGATGCGTGATGGGGTGCTCCATATCCGCGATGTGCCAGGCCCCAAGGGGACTGGATCCGTGGAGGCCAGGCTTGAAGCTATGGAGCGGGAAGTCTTCCGGTGCAAGGGGATGGTGGAACATGGACTCAATGCCAATCACCTCATGATCGCGGACTACTGATACGTCTCCAACATATCTGTAATTTTTGATTGTTCCATGCTATTATATTATCCATCTTGGATGCTTTACATGCTATTTTATATGATTTTTGGGACTAACCTATTAACTTAATGCCCAGTGCCAGTTTTTGTTTTTTCCTTGTTTTTGAGTTTCACAGAAAAGGAATATCAAACGGAGTCCAATTGACCTGAGAATTTAGGGAGATTATTTTTGTACCAAAAGAAGCCCACGGAGCATCGGAGATGGACCAGAAGAGTCCTGAGTCAACCACGAGGGTGGAGGGCGCGCCCTACACCCTAGATGTGCCCCTTTACTGTAGTGACGAGACCTCAAATAGTCTAGTCTCTGTGCATCAGTGTCATCCCTGGATCGGTAATGCTGACACGCACAGTACTCGAGGATTTATAACAGAGTCTCCATCACACACTTATTACATCGAAATGTCTCAAAAGAGAACTTATTACAATAATATGGCTTAAGGCCATCTAAATAAGATAACAGCGGAAGGCTTGGAAGATAAAGTGAGTCCATCAACTCCAACGACATAGCTGAGTGAACGACAACGACCTATGGCACCTTACTCGTCCTCTGAAAAGTCTGCAACATGATATGTTGCAGCCTGAAACGGGTCAGCACATGGAATATGCTGGCAATGTAACACAAAAGAGTAATGAACATAATAAATGCTATCACTACATGAATATATGGCTGGTGGAAAGCTCGATGGTTAAAGTTTTGCATAAAGCCAATTTTTTCCTACAACAAAGGAATACATTTTATTTAACTATCATGGTGGTTGTTAAAGATTGAGAAGGTTCCTCCAACTCAATCCCAATTAAGCAATATCAATTAACCCAACAAATTAATTTAGAGTGATGTGATCCACATGATAATCCAATAACCAGATACTCAAGATGTCCATAACCGGGGACACGACTAACCATGATTAGTTTGTACACTCTACAGAGGTTTGCGCACTATTCCTCACAAGACTCGATCTCCTCCGTTGGATTTCTCGCACTACATGGTGTTTGAGAAACGGATGACCAAGACACAGTCTTTCAGAAACATTAACTTTTTACTATGGATGGACAGTTACGCCTACTTTCCCCTACATCTGCTAGCCCACCACTGAAAGAGGTCATGCAACCTACTCAACTATGCTAGAGCCCATAATAGCTTGTGGCTGCACACGGAAGTTTCTAGCATGAATAATCTTATGATCCCTTTGAGCCTAGGTGGCGAACCGTAGGATGATCACACGGGTACTCCGGGATATCCTAGGACAACACTGGATTCTCCAGGTGTCCGCAACCAATTTTTTCCACCCAGATGTGTATTTAAGTAGCCATCTTAAGTTAACCATTAATTAACAATTAATACACTCACCCAATCCACGTCTACGAGCAGAGTATAGCAATCCTGAGCATAACATAGAAGTAACTCCCAAAGGTTTGGTAATAAAAGGGAAGTAGGTTCTACCTCATCATCTACTTCCCAAACCCACATGTATTCAGATCCTAACCATGCAATGTTTGAGGATTGTAATTAATGCATAAAAACTGGGTAATAAAGGGATATGATCAAAGTGTTACTTGCCTTGCTGATGATCTACAAAACCTAGAGACTCGTAGTAGCATGCTTCGCACTCCGGGAATTCTATCGCAAACAAACAATAACATACATAAGCACTCAAACTAGAAGCATGAGTAAAACTCAAATAAAAAGATCCAACCAGAAAGTTCAACCGAAGAACACCGGTTTGCAAAAAGAATCAAATCAAACGGAGCAACAAAACTCAAACTACTGACGAAACAAGATTCGTTTACTAATCTGGACTAAAGTCAAATTTTCCAGTACCAAAATCATGTTCAAGTTGGTTAAACAGAAAGAGGGCTTCGAGACGAAGATTTAGGCGTTGGTTTCATCGAAATGAGCTAAAAGTTATACTAGATCGAAGATCAGGGCAGAAATCACGATCGAAAGTAATCGTGGATAAAACCCTGGAAAATAAGTACAGCCGAACAGGTTAACGATCGAATGTTCGCTGTCTGAGCCTAACCGGTGAACAGCGTTCGTTAAAACGAACGGACGGACGAACGTCCGCAAAACAACTAAACTGGAAAAAAACCAAACCGATCTATTTAAAAAACAGATCTAGGGTTTTTCTAAAAATATGATGGTTTTAGACTTAACCGAAAAAACACAAAATGACGAGAGTGGCGGCGGCTACCTCCGGCGGGGCGGGGCGGCGTCAGCGGGGCTCCGGGTGGCGGCAAGGGGCGGCGGCGGCGGTGCAGGCGGCGGCGGCGGTGGCTGGCGGAGAGGGGCGGCGGGGCGGGCAGCTTTATAGGGGGTCAGAGGGTGTGTCCGACTTAGGGGAGAGAGCAACCCTGGGCGACGGTGGCGGCAGCCTAGACTCCGGTGGGAGTCCGGCTCGGGCACGCCGAGCGAAGGCGGCGGCGCTGGTGGGCCGACTGGGCCGCTCGCCCAGTGCGGTCCGCGAGAACATTTTTTTAATTGCGCCCGAATGGAAAAAATCCTAATAAAATATAAAAAATTCTAAAAATGCCAAAAATAATTTTCACCGTCTAAATAAAATATTTAGAACAAAGTGAACATTTTTCTGGACTGAAATGCAATTTTGAAAACATGCATATTTTTCTAATTCAAATAAAATAGCAATAAAAGTCCAAACAAAATCTTTAATTGATTTTAACATTTTTCCTCTAATATTTCTATTATTTCGGGGAAGTCATTTTATCTCCTCTCTTTTATTTTATGGAAATATATTTTTGAGAGAAAAATGATTAAAACCAAAATGACCTCTTTTCAAATTTGAGAAAATTCAAATATGAAAATAAATGAAATCCCCAACTCTCTCTGTGGGTCCTTGAGTTGCTTAGAATTTCTAGGATCAACCAAAATGCAATAAAATATGATATGCATATGATGACCTATGTATAACATTCCAAATTAAAAATTTGGGATGTTACAAACCTACCCCCCTTAAGATGAATCTCGCCCTCGAGATTCGGGTTGGCTAGAAAATAGGTGCAGGTGGTCCTTCCGTAGATCTTCCTTTCGTTCCCAGGTGGCTTCATCCTCGGTATGGTGGCTCCACTGAACTTTGCAAAACTTGAAAACATTGCTGCATGTGACACGGTTGGCAAACTCGAGAATCTTCACTGGTTTCTCATCGTAGGTCAAATCAGTATCCAACTGAATTGCTTCTAGTGGCACTGTATCTCTCAGAGGAATATCGGCCATCTCTGCGTGGCACTTCTTCAAGTGGGAAACATGAAACACATCGTGACCTCCTGACAATCCTTCTGGCAATTCCAGCTTGTAAGCAACTTCTCCCATACGTTCCAAGACTTTGTATGGTCCCACAAAATGTGGTGCTAACTTTCCCTTGACTCCAAAATGCTTAACTCCTCGAAGTGGGGATACACGAAGGTATACTCTATCTCCAACTTCATAAACTGTCTCCTTGCATTTTGAATCCGCATAACTCTTCTGTCTGGACTGGGCTACCTTGAGTCTATCCCGAATCAACTTAACCTTCTCTTCAGACTCCTTAATCAAATTTGGTCCAAACAACTGATGGTCTCCAACTTCATCCCACAATAACGGCGTCCTGCACCTCCTTCCGTACAAAGCTTCGAAAGGGGCCATCTTCAAACTGGCTTGATAGCTGTAGTTATAAGAGAACTCTGCATTACGGCAGATTATTGTCCCAACTAGATCCATAATCTAGCGCACAAGCTCTCAACATGTCCTCCAGAATCTGATTGACTCTCTTGGTCTGTCTATCTGTCTATGGATGAAAGGTTGTACTGAACTCTAGCCTGGTACCCAAAGTCTCATGTAACTGATTCTAGAACTTTGAGGTAAACTGGGTTCCTCTATCGGATACAATGGTCATTGAAACTCAATGCAGACATACGATCCTGGTCATGTATATCTTTTCAACTTCGCACTTGTATAGGTGGTCTTCACTAGGATGAAATGAGCTACCTTCGTCAATCGGTCGACTACAACCCATATAGAGTCATAGCCTGAACGAGTCCTAGGCAATCCCGTGATAAAATCCATGCCTAGCTTGTCCCACTTCCATTCGGGTATCGGCAATGGCTATAGGAATCCTGTTGGCTTCTGATGCTCTGCCTTCACTCTTTGACATACATCACATACTACTGCATACTCAGCAATATCCTTCTTCATTCCGGTCCACCAGAAACTTTCCTTCAAATCCAGATACATCTTAGTGTTTCCTGGGTGAATCGAATATGGCGAATCATGGGCCTCCTGCAGAATCAACTTCCTGATCTCGAGGTCATTAGGCACATATACGCGATCTTCAAACCATATTCCTCACGAAATCCTTTAGCCTTCCCTTTACTCATCCTTTCCTTTATCTCGACAATCTCCTTGTCAGTCTTCTGGGCTTCTCTAATTTTATCCATCAAAGTGGAATTAATTTCCATTGCTACTACATAACCTCTCAGAACTATCTCCAAACATGAGCATATTGACATAACTCTTGCGACTCAATGCATCGGCTACTACATTAGCCTTTCCAGGATGATAGTGCAATTTCACATCATAATCCATAATGAGCTCCAACCATCTCCTTTGCCTTAGGTTCAACTCCTTC
The DNA here is from genome assembly GCF_002162155.2 of Triticum dicoccoides. Classification (NCBI taxonomy): domain Eukaryota; kingdom Viridiplantae; phylum Streptophyta; class Magnoliopsida; order Poales; family Poaceae; genus Triticum; species Triticum dicoccoides. The sequence goes on along the minus strand of NC_041381.1, from coordinate 267,599,897 downwards.
TACATGAGGATATACTTCAAACTCTTGTGATTCGTGTATACCTCACAGTGGTTTCTGATGAGAAAATGTCTCCATGTCTTCAACGCATGCACTACGGCTGCTAACTCCAAGTCATGAGTAGCATAATTTAACTCATGAGGTTTAAGTTGTGATGAGGCATATGAAACAACTCTTCCCTCCTGCATAAGCACTGCTCCAAGTCCTCGACGTGAAGCATCACAATACACTTGATAATCCTTTCATTGATCTGGAAGTATCAACACTTGGGCTGTAACCAAACATTTCTTCAACTCCTGAAAACTGGCTTCACACTCCTCAGTCCATTTCAACTTGGTGTCCTTCTTCAACAACTCTGTCATGGGCTTTGCAATCCTGGAGAAATTCTCAAGGAACCTCCGATAAAATCCTGCGAGTCCAAGAAAACTCTTGATCTATCCAACTGATGTGGGTGCCACCCATTTAGTCACAGAAACAACCTTGGTGGGGTCTACTGCTATTCCTTCTTCGGATATAACATGTCCGAGAAATCCAACTTCCGTCAGCCAAAACTCACACTTGCTGAACTTGGCATACAACTGATGTTCCCTGAGCTTCTCAAGAACCAAACGCAAATGCTACTTATGCCCCTCTTCGTTCTTCGATTAGACCAATATATCATCAATGAACACCAGGACGAACTTATCCAAAAACTCCATAAACACCTTGTTCATCATGTTCATGAAATAGGCAAGTGCGTTAGTCAGAGCAAATGACATAACAGTATACTCATATAGCCCGTACCTTGTGGTAAAAGCTGTCTTAGGTATATCCTGCTCTCAAATCTTCAGCTGGTGGTATGTTGATCGCAGATCAATCTTGGAAAATACTTTAGCTCCTTGTAACTGGTCAAATAAATCATTGATCATCGGCAGGGGTACTTGTTCTTGATTGTCACTTCATTCAACACACGATAATCAACAACCATCCTTAATGATCCATCCTTCTTCTCCACTAGAAGTACTGGGCTCCCCAACGTGACGAACTTGGTCGAATATAACCTTTAACCAGTAACTCCTTAATCTGGTTCTTAATTTCCTCCAAATCCTTTGAGGGCATCCGATACGGTCCCTTTGATATTGGCCCGGTGCCTGGCAAAAGCTCAATCAAAAACTCAATGTCTCGATCCGGTGGCATGCCTGGCAACTCCTCCGGAAATACATCGGGGTAATCCTTTACCACTGGTACTTCCTCCTGTACAAGTCCTGATAAGGAATTCACTTGAGTCCTCTTCGACACATGTCGGGATACATACTTGATCCTTCTTCCTTTTGGGGTGGTGAGCATAATTGACTTACTAGCGCAACCGATGTTTCCTCCATACATCGATAACCAATCCATGTCTACGAGCATAGCATAGCATATCAATCCTGAGCATAACGTAGAAGTAACTCCCAAAGGTTTGGTAATAAAAGGGCAGTAGGTTCTACCTCATCATCTACTTCCCAAACCCACATGTTATTCAGATCCTAACCGTGCAATGTTTGAGGATTGTAACTAATGCATAAAAACTGGTAATAAAGGGATATGATCAAAGTGTTACTTGCCTTGCTAATGATCTGCAAAACCTAGAGACTCGTAGTAGCATGCTTCACACTCCGGGAATTCTATCACAAAAAAACAATAACACACATAAGCACTCAAACTAGAATCACGAGTAAAACTCAAATAAGAAGATCCAACCAGAAAGTTCAAATGAAGAACTCCGGTTTGCAAAAAGAATCAAATCAAACGGAGCAACAAACTCAAACTACTGACGAAACAAGATTCATTTACTAATCTAGACTAAAGTCAAATTTTACAGTACAAAAATCGTGTTCAAGTTGGTTAAACAGAAAGAGGGCTTCGAGACGAAGATTTAGGCACTGGTTTCATCTAATTCGGATAAACAAGCTAAAAGTTATACTAGATCGAAGATCAGGGTAGAAATCGCGATCGAAAATAATAATGGTTAAAACCCTGGAAAATAAAACGAGACAAACAGGCCAACGAACGAACGTTGGCTATCTGAGGCTAACCGGTAAACAACGTTCGTTAAAACGAACGAATGGACGAATATCCGCTAAACAACTAAACCAAAAAAACCGAACCGATCTATTTAAAAAAACAGATCTAGGGTTTTTCTAAAAAACCTAGACTTAACCAAAAAAACGCAAACGACGGCGGCGGTGGCGGCTACCTCCAGCGAGGTTCCGGCGGGGCGGGGCGGTGTCGGCGGGGCTCCAGGTGTCGGCGAGGGGCGGTGGTGGCTCGGGTG
>NC_041381.1:267529215-267596928 GCF_002162155.2 Triticum dicoccoides | reverse complement strand
GGGCGGCGGTGGTGGCAGCCCGGACTCCGGCAGGAGTCCGGCTCGGGCACGCCCGACAAAGGCGGCGGCGCTGGTGGGCCGGCTGGGCTGCTGGCCCAGTGCGGTCCGCGAGAACTTTTTTGTAATTTCACCCAAACGAAAAAAATCCTAATAAAATATAATTTGTTTCTAAAAATGCCAAAAACAATTTTCACCATCTGAATAAAATATTTAGAACCAAGTGAACATTTTTCTGGCCTAAAAATGCAATTTTGAAAACATGCATATTTTTCTAATTTAAATAAAATAGCAATAAAAGTCCAAAAAAATTTAATTGATCTTAACATTTTTTCGCTAATATTTCTTTTATTTTGGAGAAGTCATTTTATCTCCTCTCTCTTATTTTATTGGAAATATTTTTGTTTGAGAGAAAAATGATTAAAACCAAAATGATCCTCTTTTCAAATTTGAGAAAATTCAAATATGAAAATAAATGAAATCCCCAACTCTCTTCGTAGGTCCTTGAGTTGCTTAGAATTTCTAGGATCAACCAAAATGCAATAAAATATGATATGCAGATGATGACCTATGTATGACATTCCAAATTGAAAATTTGGGATGTTACATTTACCTCGTGGCTGACTCGGGGACCCCACTAACTTGTTCCCTACACCAACACCTCTTATAGATCCCCAAACTTCCAGAACAGAACAAAGATCGGGAGTTCCACCGCCGCAAGCCTCTGTAGCCACCAAAAACCAATCAGGACCTTGTTCCGGCACCCTGCCGGAGGGGGGATCCATCACCGGTGGTCATCTTCATCATCCCGGCGGTCTCCATGACGAGGAGGGAGTAGTTCACCCTCGGGGCTGAGGGTGTGTACCAGTAGCAATGTGTTTGATCTCCCTCTCTCTCTCTCGTGTTCTTGATATGGCACGATCTTGATGTACCACGAGCTTTGCTATTATAGTTGGATCTTAGAGTGTTTCTCCCCCTCTACCTTCTTGTAATGGATTGAGTTTTCCATTTGAAGTTATCTTATCGGATTGAGTCTTTAAGGATTTGAGAACACTTGATGTATGTCTTGCATGTGCTTATCTGTGGTGACAATGGGATATTCACGTGATCCACTTGATGTATGTTTTGGTGATCAACTTGCAGGTTCTGTGACCTTGTGAACTTATGCATAGGGGTTGGCACACGTTTTCGTCTTGACTCTCCGGTAGAAACTTTGGGGCACTCTATGAAGTTCCTTGTGTTGGTTTGAATAGATGAATCTAAGATTGTGTGATGCATATCGTATAATCAAACCCGCGGATACTTGTGGTAACATTGGAGTATCTAGGTGACATTAGGGTTTTCGTTGATGTGTGTCTTAAGGTGTTATTTTAGTACGAACTCTATGGCTGTTTGTGAGACAATAATCGATGAGAAAGAATAACTTTCAGGTGGTTTAGTACCCTACAATAATCTTTTCATTTGTTCTCCGCTATTAGTAACTTTGGAGTGACTCTTTGTTGCAAGTTGAGGGATTGTTATATGATCTAATTATGTTATCATTGTTGAGAGAACTTGCACTAGTGAAAGTGTGAACCCTAGGCCTTGTTTCAAAGTATTGCAATACCGTTCTCGCTCACTTTTACCACTTGCTACCTTGCTATATTTATATTTTCATATTATAAAAATATATTTCTACCACCCATATTGCACTTGTATCACCATCTCTTCGCCGAACTAGTGCACCTATACAATTTACCATTGTATTGGGTGCATTAGGGACACAAGAGACTCTTTGTTATTTGGTTGCAGGGTCGTTTGAGAGAGACCATCTTCATCCTACGCCTCACACGGATTGATAAACCTTAGGTCATCCACTTGAGGGAAATTTGCTACTGTCCTACAAAACTCTACACTTGGAGGCCCAACACGAGTCTACAAGAAGAAGGTTGCGTAGTAGACATCAAGCTCTTTTCTGGCTCAGTTGCCGGGGAGGTGAGTGCTTGAAGGTATACCTTTAGATCTTGCAATTGAATCTTTTAGTTTCTTGTTTTATCACTAGTTTAGTTTATAAAAGAAAACTACCAAAAATGGAATTGAGGTTGCCTCATATGCTTCATCTTTTTAATATCTTTCGTGAAAATGATGGAAAGGAAAATTGTGCTCAAGTGCTAGAAGAAGAATGCATTAAAATGTTTGGCACTAAATCTTTGAATGATGATCATGATTGCAATGTTGTTAGTATGAATTCCTTGAATATCCATGATGCTAATGATATGGAAAGCTACGAGCTTGGGGATGCTATGCTTGAAGAATATGATATTTTTAGTCCCCCAAGTTTTGACGAGCAAATATATTATGATGCTATTATTCCTCCTATTTATGATGATTATGTTGTTGAAAGTGTGTTTGGAAGAGTGTCAACTTTAGGAAGTAATGATCCCACTATTTTGGAGGGTGTTGAATCTTATTGTGATAATTATGAAAGTGGATTTGGAGAGGTCATCCCTTTATTTAGTGATGAATCCACTATTTCGGAAGAGGTTCCAATTGATTATGAGAACAAAGTTGCTATCTATGATGATTATTGTGATGACATGTATGCTATAAATAAGAATGATAACCATGAAACTTGTCATCTTAATTTTAATTTTCAATGGGATTATGCCTCGCATGATAGTTATTTTGTTGAGTTTGCTCCCAATACTATTCATGAGAAGAAATTTGCTTATGTGGAGAGTAATAAAAATTCTATGCTTATGCATCATGAAGATAATGCTTAATGTGATGGTTATATTGTTGAATTCATTCGTGATTCTACTGAAAATTATTATGAGGGAGAAATATATGCTTGTAGGAATTGCAATAATATCAAGTTTCCTCTCTATGTATTGAAAATATTGAAGTTATGCTTATTTTGCTTTCCTATGCTAGTTGATTCTTGCTCCCATAAATTGTTTGTTCACAAAATCCCTATGAATAGGAAGTGGGTTAGACTTAAATGTGCTAGTCATATGCTTCATGATGCTCCCGTTATGTTTTAATTCTTATCTTTCATGTGAGCATAATTGAAATCATCATGCCTAGCTAGAAAGGCATTAAAGAAAAGCGCTTGTTGGGAGACAACCCAATATTTACCCTTACTGTTTTTGTGTGTTCACATGATTAAGTTACTATAGTAATCATGTTTTATAGATTTTGTTTCAATAAAGTGCCAAGTAAAGCCTTTTGATAGTTGACTTGATTCTGTGCAAAAACAGAAACTTTTGCGCTCAGTCCAGGAAATTTGAAAATTCACTGGAATGTGCTTTTTATCTGAATTTGTTTACAAAAGATTGGTATACAGATTGCCTAGAATGTCCTAATTTTTCATAATTTTTGGAGTTACATAAGTAAGGAAAGTTTCCAGATTACTATAGACTGTTCTGTTTTTGACAGATTCTTTTTTCTATGTGCTGTTTGCTTATTTTGATGAATCTATGAGTAGCATCGGAGGGTATGAACCATGGAAAAGTTGGAATACTGTAGATATATGTAACATCCCAATTTTCCTAAATTAGGATGTTATTAGATCATTCATATGCATCTCATATTTTCCATGCATTATTTGTTTTTCTGCAATATTCTTTTCATTATGCAACTAAAGGCAATTTATTGGAGTGGAGATAACATGACTTCTCCCCTATTTTAAAAATGTTCATAATGTCCAAAATTTTATCTCTAGTTCATTTGATATGTTCTTGTATTTTTCTTTATCTCCAAAATATTTTATTTGGGGTTTTTGTTGCTGTTTATGTGACCTATGGCATAAAAATGTTTTTTTCCAAAATTGCATTAGGTGAGGAACTAGTATTCCTGCAGTTTATATTAGTAGTATATATTTTACTGTGTGTATATATAATTTTGTTTAGTTTTTATTTTGTTGTTTTTATTTTAGTTATTTTACTGCTGTTGTTTCTGTTTTTTTAAAGAAAACCTAGCAGTGCAGCGCACTAGCGACCCAGCTAGCCGCGGCCCAGCTCCCACGCAGCAGCCTCGCCCGATCCGTGCTAGTTGCACGTGAACTCTCTTAAGGGGGGTAGCCTGGAAGAGGTGCCAGTTGTGAGGGATTATCCAGATGTGTTTCTAGAGGAGTTGCCAGGTACGTCACCAAATAGAGATATTGAGTTTCCTATTGATTTAATACCAGACATTGGACTTATTGCAAAGAGACCGTATAGAATGCCTACTCAAGAGTTTGAGGAATTGAAGAAGCAGATAAGAGAATTGCAGGCACAGGGATTTATTCTCCCAAGTTCACCACCTTGGGGAGCTCCAGTTTTGTTTGTGGAGAAGAAGGATGGAACCTTGAGGATGTGTGTTGATTATCGTTCTTTGAATGAGGTAACCATTAAGAATAAGTATCCTTTGCCTATGATAAATGATCTATCTGACCAGTTGGAGGGAGGTACTGTATTTTCTAAGATTGATCTTCGTTCTGGTTATCATCAATTGAAGATTCATGAGCAAGATATTCCAAAGACTGCTTTTACTATGAGGTATGGGTTGTATGAATATACTTTTATGTCATTTGGATTGACTAACACCCCTGCATACTTCATGAATATGATGAACAAGGTGTTTATGGAGTTCTTGGATAAATTTGTGGTTGTTTTCATTGATGATATATTGGTGTTCTCCAAGAATAAGCAAGATCATGAGGTGCATCTGCGTTTGGTATTGGAGAAATTGAGGTAACATCAACTGTATGCCAAATTCAGCAAATGTGAGTTTTGGCTGGATGAGGTAGCATTCATTGGACATGTTGTATCAGGTAATGGAGTTGCAGTTCATCCATCTAAGGTTGCTGCAGTTACAAAATGGGAGACATCCACATTAGTTTGATAGATTCACAGCTTTTGGGCCTTGCAGGTTATTACAGGAGCTTTATTGAGAACTTTTCCAAGATTGCAAACCTTATGACTGAATTGTTGAAGAAGGAGAAGAAATTTGTTTGGACCGATGAATGTGAAGCCAGCTTTCAGGAATTGAAGCAGCGTTTGGTTACGTCACCAGTCTTAACTCTGCCGGATATACATAAGGACTTCCAGGTATATTATGATGCTTCTCATCAAGGACTTGGGAGTGTTTTGATGCAGGAAGGTAAAGTTGTTTCATATGCTTCACGTCATCTTAAGAATCATGAGCATAATTATCCTACACATGATTTGGAGTTAGCCTCAGTTGTGCATGCATTGAAAACTTAGAGGCCATATCTTATTGGTAATCATTGTGATATATTCACTGATCATAAGAGCTTGAAGTATATTTTTACTCAGATGGATTTTAACCTCAGGCGGAGGAGATGGTTGGAGCTTATTAAGGATTATGATTTGAATATGCAGTATCATCCTGGCAAGGCTAATGTTGTTTCTGATGCATTGAGTCATAGGAGCCATGCTAATGCAGTTAATATTGATAATATGCCACCCGAGTTATGTGAACAGTTTAGGAATCTCAGGTTAGAGATGGTTCCTAAGGGATATTTAGCAACGCTGGAGGTAAAGCCTACTTTGCTTGATAGGATCAGAGAAGCTCAAAAGGGTGATAAGGAGATTGATGTGATAAGAGAGAATATGAATGAAGGTAAGGCAGAAGGTTGCCATGAGGATGAACATGGGGCCATATGGTTTGAGAAGCATATTTGTGTACCTCAAGATGCAGACATCAGGAAGTTGATTCTTCAGGAGGTGCATGATTCATCTTATTCTATTCACCCAGGTAATAGTAAGATGTATTTGGATTCGAGGGAAAGATTTTGGTGGCCTAGCCTGAAGAGGGAAATTGCTGGGTATATTGCAACATGTGATGTGTGCCAGAGAGTTAAAGCAGAACATGAGAGACCAGCAGGTTTGTTACAACCATTGCCTATACCTGATAGGAAGTGGGATGAGATTGGTATGGATTTCACTATAGGTCTACCCAGGACTCAGTCAGGTTATGATTCTATTTGGGTGGTTGTTGGTCGTTTGACAAAAGTTGCTCACTTCATCCCGGTAAAGACTACTTATACCAGTGCTCAGCTAGCAAAGATTTATATGTCTAAAATCGTTTGTTTGCATGGAGTTCCAAGGAAGGTAGTGTCTGATAGAGGTACTCAGTTCACATCTAAGTTTTGGCGTCAGTTGCATGAATCCTTGGGCACCAGGCTGGAGTTCAGTACAGCTTTCCATCCACATATAGATGGGCAGACAGAGAGGGTAAATTAGATTTTGGAGGATATGTTGAGGGCTTGTGCTTTGGACTATGGGTCCTGTTGGGATGATAATTTACCTTATGCAGAGTTCTCATATAATAATAGCTATCAGGCCAGTCTGAAGATGACACCATTTGAGGTATTGTATGGTAGAAAGTGCAGGACACCGTTGATGTGGGATGAGGTTGGAGAGCGTTAGTTCTTTGGACCAGACTTGATCAGAGATGTTGAGGAGAAGGTCAAGTTGATTCGTGACAGGATGAAGATAGAACAGTCCAAACAGAAGAGTTATGCAGATGCAAAACGTAAGGAGGTGACATATGAGGTAGGAGACCGTGCATACCTTAGAGTTTCACCACTTCGTGGAATTAATAGGTTTGGAATCAAAGGTAAGTTAGCACCACATTTTGTGGGGCCTTACAAGATCTTGGAGCGTAGGGGAGAGGTAGCTTATCAGCTGGAGTTGCCAGAATCCTTGTCAGGAGTTCATAATTTTTTTCATGTATCTCAGTTGAAGAAGTGCCATGTAGAGATGATGGATGTTCCATTTAGGGACACGGTGCCACTTGAGGCAATTCAGTTGGAGAGTGATTTGACATATGAGGAGAAACCTGTTAAGATTCTGGAGACAGCAGAGAGAGTTACTCACACCAAGACAATTAAGTTATGCAAGGTTCAGTGGGATCATCATACATTAGAGGAAGCTACCTGGGAACGAGAGGAAGATCTCGGGCAGGATCACCCACACCTATTTGCTAGCCAACCCGAATCTCAAGGGCAAGATTCATCTTAAGGGGGGTAGGTTTGTAACATCCCAATTTCCTAAATTAGGATGATATCAGATCATTCATATGCATCTCATATTTTCCATGCATTATTTTTTTTCTGCAATATTCTTTTCATTAGGCAACTGAAGGCAATTTATTGGAGTGGAGATAACATGACTTCTCCCCTGTTTTAAAAATGTTCATAATGTCTGGAATAGTATCTCCAGTTCATTTGATATGTTCTTGTGTTTTTCTTTATCTCCAAAATATTTTATTTTGGGGTCTTGTTGATGTTTATGTGATCTACTGCATACAAATGATTTTCCAAAATTGCATTAGGTGAGGAACTAGTATTCTTGTAGTCTATATTAGTAGTATATATTTTATTGTGTGTGTATATAATTTTGTTTAGTTTTTATTTTGTTGTCTTTGTTTTAGTTATTTTACTGTTGTTGTTTCTGTATTTTTAAAGAAAACCTAGTAGTGCAGCGCACTGCGCGGCCCAGCTAGTCGCGGCCTTGCTCCCACGGCATAGCCTTGCCTGATCTGCGCCGCCCGATCGCACCCGAGCCGGCGCCGCCTGGGGCCACTGACCAGCGGGACCCGCCTTGCACCCTGTTCTTCTCCCTGGGCCGGACATCGCCGCGCCGCAGTGCACGCTCCACCGCTGCCGAACCCGAGTCAAACTCAAGCACCGAGCTGCCCCGCGCACGCCCGAGACATCTGGCGCGTGCCCAAGACTCCAAAGATCCCCCGCACCCCTCCTCGATCTTCCTCATTGTCACACGAGTCGGTTAGGGCGAAACCGGTCTTGCCCGGAGCTCCGCCGTCCGGCGTCGTTCGCCGGACAATTGTGCCACCATAAGAACACGCCGAGCCTCATCGCCTGCTCCGTTCAATTCCCCCTTCAACGTCGCACTTTTCCGACACCTTTTTGTCGCCGGAGACACAGCCGAACGCCGCCGCGAGTGACGTCCGCCACCGTCGGAGCACACATAGTTCACGAGCGCGCCGACACCAGCAGGGGCCGACCCGTCGCCGTTGAATACCACCAATACCTCCGCCGCTTGACGCCGCACCCACCCATCACTTCACCCTCGCCGTAGAGTCGCCGGCGGAGCGCCACCGCCGACACCGACTGTCGCCGCTATTTTCCTCTGTAAACGGTGAGCACACGCGCACAGGAGGTTTTCGGCCAATAACGAACTGCCACATGCCCCCTTGCTAGTGGCATCGGAGTTGCTACATGACCATGAGTTTTCTGTTTCTTTTTGTTTTTTTTTCTAGATTTCAACCAAATCTTCAATTAGCTATAACTTTTAGCCTATATACTATTTTAGGTGATTCGTTTTCCAATGCACTCACAATGACCAGGAGAATATCACAGTACCAAAATCTCACATGTTTGCATTTTTCAAATATGAATTCATTTGAATTTGAATCAAATCTTCCGGAGGCCGTAACTTTCAAACCATTTATCGGAATTGAGTGTTTTTTTTGCTTTGTGACCATAGTGCAATTTAGGTGCTGTTAACCTACTGTTGTTGGATTTTTCAATGGTTTTCTTGCTGTTGGTTTTATCTTGGCTTTATTCGAACTTTGGTGATTGATTTGTTGATTATGTGAAACATGTAGATTGTCCGGAGTGCGACGCGAGCTATTGTTAGGAGTGTCACTTTTTGAACCAGAACCAAGGCAAGTTACATGTTGACCATCCTTTACCTATTGTTTTCTATGCATGTAGTTATATCACACTATGAATATGTGACGCCCCCGATTCAATCGTACACTAATCATACACGCAAATGTGTACGATCAAGATCAGGGATGGGAAGATATCACAACACAACTCTAGACACAAATTAAAAGAATACAAGCTTTATATTACAAGCCAGGGGCCTCGAGGGCTCGAATACACAAGCTCAAGTACAAACAAGTCAGCGGAAGCAACAATATCTGAGTACACACATAAGTTAAACAAGTCTGCCTTAAGAAGGCTAGGACAAAAGTAACAATGATCGAAAAGGCAAGGCCTCCCGCCTGGGAGCCTCCTAACCACTCCTGGTCGTCGGCGTCCGTCACGTGGTAGTAGGCACCCTCGGGGTAGTAGTAGTCATCGGTGGTGGCAGCTGTCTCAAGGGCTCCGTCATCTGGGTGCATCAAACGGATATGGGAAAAAAATAAAGCAAAGCAAACATGAGTACTCATCCGAAGTACTCAGCAAGCACGGATCTACACTACATATGCAACATTATCAAAGGAAGGCTGTATATGTGGACCGGGCTGCAGAAATGCCAGAATAGAGGGGAGAGCCTAGTCCTACCGAAGACTAGCATCTTCAGCGGTCTTGCAGCATTAGAAGAGTGCAGACTAGCATACAATAAAGTAGTAGTAGTGTCATCAACCTCGCCCAGATATCATTCCTCGACTCCCTGCGAGAAAGCAATCCCAGAGCCATACTATCCATTTCTCATCTCAATCCAGTTCTAGTTGTATCGATCGGGATACAACTCCAAGTGTCTGTTACGGAGTGTCTGTTACCGTAGGACAGGCTATCGATAGATGTTTTCTTCCCTGTAGGGGTGCACCAACTTACCCACCACGCTCGACTAACTCCAGCCGAACACACTTTTGTGGGTCATGCCCGGCCTCGGACAAACGATACGCCGCAACCCGACCTAGGCCAGTCAGCATGCCGAACTAAACTATGCCCCCAGGGGTCTTGGGCCATCGCCCCGGGAACTTCTTCATGTTGCGTGGGCGGTCGGTGAGCAGACCTAGCTACCTCCTTAGAAAGGCAGGTGCTTATGCAGCCCAACCCGGCGCGCGCCGCTCAGTCGCGTGACATCTATTAAGCTTCGGCTGATGTATACGACACCGAACACCCATACTATGCCCATGTGATGGTTAGTGCTATCAGGCCAGAGGCCCCTCGGATCAAATATCCAAATCGTAGTGGATTAGGAGTGCGCGGTATCGAGCAAAGACCCATGATCGATGTGACCCCGTCGCCCTGTCTCGAGAACTTGCGGCAAGGGCTAAGAATGCCCGGCCATGCCTCGTAATTATCTCGCGGGCACCTTCCAGGTCAACCCGACTCCACATCACTCGTAATTAAGCTCGCACGGGTACCCCTTAGGGCCGACCCGTCTTTAGTAACATGGTTTAGTGTAAACTCATAGTAACCATAGTAACCATGTGTCTAAGACCAAGGGGAACCCCGAGGAATCACCCTCGATGGAATTCCACCTGATGTTATCGTCAAGGTGAACGAAGGAGGAATCACCCTCGAGGTCCACTCTTGTGGAGTTGCACGATAGTGTCGTTATCGGGAGTGGAGAAGGAGGAATCACCCTCGATAACCATAACCGATGAACTAACCTACAAGGTTAACATCAGAAGTGCTGATGAGGTATCACCCTCGGCACTCGATAGTAACCCAGTAGTGTCGAGCAACTAAGGGGAAAGTGATGTGCGGTGCCGGGGCCTGGTCTTCGATCCCGTTGATCGGGTCTTCTGATAATCCAGCATGACAGTCGGGATAAAGTGGGGGTCTCTGATGTGTCTCTACCCAACCTATACTAAACAGTTTAGGATAGTTAGGTAGGTAACAACAGCAGGTTACAATAAACAGTATGCAACAGAAATAGGATAACAATAGTAGCAGCAGATTCTAATGCAAGCATAAGAGAGATAGAGTAGGCGATATCGGTATGCTCAAAAGGGGGGTGCTTGCCTGGTTGCTCAACGGCAAAGGCAGGGTCGTCAGTGGTGTTGTTAGTGACATAGTCGATCACAGGGGCAACATCGATCTCCGGGTCTATCGAGAGAAGAGGGGGAAGAAACAGATAAATACACAGTAATCATATGCAACACACAGTATGCTATGCTAACATGCAGTGCAGGGTTGCCTAAAGATATGTCTAAGTCATTTTAGTTATTTTAGGATTTAGGTAGGATTTATTAACCGGTTCATATGCACTATTCATCTACCGGAAACAGGCTAAAAGTTACGGGTTCACCTACGTAGAGGGTTCCGACAAGGAAACAGACGACACGATCAAACTCGTCTTGTCATTCTAAGAAACTTTCATGTACCAAGTTTTTCGATCGGATCTACGGTTAATTTTCTACAAATTTCTGAAGTTTATTTGAATTTCTAGAACTAAATTTAATTCAAAAATAAATGATTAAAATGCTATGGGTACCCAACTGAGTGCACACAGGAATGCACCCAGAGGCTGACAGTGGACCCAACCAACTGCACAGCCAGCAGTTGACTAGGTCAGCGTTGACTGGGCGTGGGTCCAGCAGGGCCCATATGTCATTGACTAGGACTAGCCCAGTCAGCATTTGACTGGTCAAAGTTGTGACTGGGTCCACTAGTCATTGATTGACTTATTTTAACAGGGGTTTAATTACTCTAACTAGGATTACTAGAGAACGGGTCCCACTTGTCAATGTTAGTGGGTTAGTCTAATTTTAATCTAACTAATCTAGTTAGTAATTAGAACAGGGCCGGCTTGCTGGGCACTGGACAGAGCCCAGCTGGCTTTAGCGTGGTTGTGCACGCATGCACAGGCACACGGAGGCTATGACCAGCCACGGCCATGGGCATGAGCGGGCTGGCACGCGCGTGTGTGCAGTTGAACACAAGGGGTGCACGGGGTGCAGTCCACGGCCTAGGGCGAGCAGCTGGCAGTAGCAGCGACAGCGATAGCGGCCGCGGCAAGCAGTGCGGCATCAGTGCCAAGAAGCGGCAGCGGCAGCGGCATCAGCCAGCAGCAGCGGCACAGAAGAGTAGTAGGAAGCATCGGCTCGGAGCAGCACCAACAGCAGCTACATGGCAGTAGTACGCGCGCACACACAAGAGTTCGAGCTCACAACCATGGAGGCCGATGGCGCGACAAGCACCAGCAAGCGATCTCGGGTGCGGCCAGGGGTGCAACGAGCAAGGACAGGGAGCGGGGCGTGTGGTAGGGAACAGAAGTGGGCGCGCAAGGGGAGGCCAAGGTCGCAACAGGAGCGGGCGAGTACGCACAGGAGCGAAGCTCCGACGGTCCGGACATGGTGAGCTTCGGCCACGACAGATCGATGGCGAAAAAGAGGAGATTCGAGGGGGGAGAAGGGGAATCGAAAGAGGAGATCACACTGAGCCTTGATACGTCTCCAACGTATCTACTTTTCCCAACACTTTTGCCCTTGTTTTGGACTCTAATTTGCATGATTTGAATGAAACTAACCCGGACTGACGTTGTTTTCAGCAGAACTGCCATGATGTTGTTTTATGTGTAGAAAACAAAAGTTCTCGGAATGACCTGAAAATCCACGGAGACAAGTTTTGGAAAATATAAAAAATACTGGAGAAAGAATCAATACCATGGGGCCCACACCCTGTCCACGAGGGTCGGGGGCGTGCCCTCCCCCCTAGGCGCGCCCCCTGTCTCGTGGGCCCCCTGAGGCTCCACCGACCTCAACTCCAACTCCATATATTCCGTTTCGCGGAGAAAAAAATCAGAGAGAAAGTTTCATCGCGTTTTACGATACGGAGCCGCCGCCAAGCCCTAATCTCTCTTGGGAGGGCTGATCTAGAGTCCGTTCGGGGCTCCGGAGAGGGGGATTCGTTGCCGTCATCATCATCAACCATCCTCCATCACGAATTTCATGATGCTCACCACCGTGCGTGAGTAATTCCATCGTAGGCTTGCTGGACGGTGATGGGTTGGATGATATTTACCATGTAATCAAGTTAGTTTTGTTAGGGTTTGATCCCCAGTATACACTATGTTCTGAGATTGATGTTGCTATGACTTTGTTATGCTTAATGCTTGTCACTAGGGCCCGAGTGCCATGATTTCAGATATGAACCTATTATATTTTCATGAATATATGTGTGTTCTTGATCCTATCTTGCAAGTCTTTAGTCACCTATTATGTGTTATGATCCGACAACCCCGAAGTGTCAATAATCGGGATACTTCTCGGTGATGACCATACTTTGAGGAGTTCATGTATTCACTATGTGCTAATGCTTTGTTCCAGTTCTCTATTAAAAGGAGGCCTTAATATCCCTTTGTTTCCACTAGGACCCCGCTACCACGGGAGGGTAGGACAAAATATGTCATGCAAGTTCTTTTCCATAAGCACGTATGACTATATTCGGAATACATGCCTACATTACATTGATGAATTGGAGCTAGTTCTGTGTCACCCTATGTTATAGCTATTACATGAGGAATCGCATCCGACATAATTATCCACCACTGATCCAATGCCTACGAGCTTTTCATATATTGTGCTTCGCTTATTTACTTTTCCATTGCTACTGTTACAATCACTACAAAACTATTATCTTTACTTTTGCCACTGTTACCTTTATTATCATACCACTTTGCTACTAAATACTTTGCTGCAGATACTAAGTTATCCAGGTGTGGTTGAATTGACAACTCAATTGCTAATACTTAAGAATATTCTTTGGCTCCCCTTGTGTCAAATCAATAAATTTGGGTTGAATACTCTACCCTCGAAAGCTGTTGCGATCCCCTACACTTGTGGGTTATCAAGACTAATTTCTGGCGCCGTTGCCGGGGAGCATAGCTCTATTCTTTGAGTCACTTGGGATTTATATCTGTTGATCACTATGAGGAACTTCAAAGACGAAAGAACTAAGATTTTTCCCTCAACTACGAGGGGAGGTAAGGAATTGCCATCTAGCTCTGCACTAGATTCTCCTTCTGTTTTGAGTAAGCTTGCGACATCTAAACCTGCTACTGCTATGAATTCTGATATGTCGCATGTTATTGATGATGCCACTTCTGCTATGCATGATACTTATGATGAAACTACTTCTGTGCGTGATACTACTTTGCCATTAGGTGAAATTCTTGATGAACAACTTGCTAGGGTTAGAGAGAATGAAATTATTGAATATGATATTATTGATGATAGTGATGATGAAAGTTCTCCCCCTGATTATGAATTACCTGTTGTTCCCGAGGGTTATGTTATGGATGAGGAAGCTGCTAGAGCTATCTTTGCTTGCAAAGATAGATATGATGTTAAGAAATTATTAGCTAAATGGAAGCAACAATCTCTTAATGCTAGAATGAAACCTGACCCTGCTTTTGCTACTTCACCTATTTGTGTTACTGATAAGGATTATGAATTCTCTGTTGATCCTGAAATAATTACTTTAGTTGAATCTGATCCTTTTTATGGCCTTGAATCTAAAACTGTTGTGGCACATCTTACCAAGTTGAATGATGTAGCCACCCTGTTTACTAATGATGAGAAGTCTCGCTATTATTATATCCTTAAGATATTTCCGTTCTCATTAAAAGGTGATGCTAAGACTTGGTTTAATTCTCTTCATCCTGGTTGTGTGCGTAGTCCCCAGGATATGATTTATTACTTCTCTGCTAAATATTTCCCTGCTCATAAGAAACAAGCTGCCTTGCGGGAAATATATAATTTTGTGCAAATCAAAGAAGAGAGTATCCCACAAGCTTGGGGGAGGCTTCTCCGATTACTTAATGCTTTGCCTAATCATCCTCTTAAGAAAAATGAAATACTTGATATCTTTTATAATGGACTAACCGATGCTTCCAAGGACTACTTGGATAGTTGTGCTGGTTGTGTTTCAGGGAAAGAACAATCGACGAAGCTGAATTACTATTGAATAATATGTTAACTAATGAAAATAATTGGACTCTTCCTGAGCCAATTCCTAAGGCAATTCCTGAACCAATTGAGCCAACTCCTGAGCCTATTCCTAAACCCACTCCTAAGAAGAGAGGTGTTTTATTTCTCAGTCCTGAAGATATGCAAGAGGCAAAGAGATCAATGAAAGAAAAAGGTATTAAAGCTGAGATGTTAAGAATTTACCTCCTATTGAAGAAATACATGGTCTTAATATACCGCCTGTTGAAGAACCACATTGTCTTGATAACCCGACACAGGTAGTAAAGGTAAATTCTCTCTATAGATATGATAAAGATGAAATTCCTTCTACTAAATTTCATAGCCCATGCTTAGATGAATTTGATGACTTTATGGCTAGACAAGAAAGTTTTAATGCTTATGTTGGTAGAGAATTAAAGAATAATGCTTTCGAGATAGGACGCTTGAGTGATTATATGGCTAGAGTTAAGGGTGAACTTAAACTCATTAGTAAATATACTTCTATGGTTGCCACCCAAGCTGAGCAAGTACTTAAAGCTCAAAATGATTTGCTCGATGAATTAAATAATAAACCTGACTTTGCTGTTAGAGTGGCTACTAGAACTGGTAGAATGACTCAGGAACCTTTGTATCCTGAAGGCCACCCTAAGAGAATCGAGCAAGATTCTCGGAGAAATAATTTAGAGGCACCTAGTTCTTCCAAAAAGAAGAAAAAGAAAAATGATAGGACTTTGCATGCTTCTAGTGAACCTGTTGTAGACACACCGGAGAATCCCAATGATATTTCTATTTCTGATGCTGAAACACAATCAGGTGATGAACATGAACCTAGTGATAATGCTAATGATAATGTTCATGTCGATGCTCAACCTAGCAAAAATAATGATGTAGAGATTGAACCTGCTGTTGATCTTGATAACCCACAATCAAAGAATCAACGTTATGATAAGAGAGACTTTGTTGCTAGGAAGCACAGTAGAGAAAGAGAACCATGGGTTCAGAAACCCATGTCCTTTCCTCCTAAACCATCCAAGACAAAGGATGATGAGGATTTTGAGCGCTTTGCTGAAATGATTAGACCTATCTTCTTACGTATGTGCTTAACTGATATGCTTAAAGTAAATCCTTATGCTAAGTACATGAAGGATATCATTACAAACAAAAGAAAGATACTGGAAGCTGAAATTTCCACCATGCTTGCTAATTACACTTTTAAGGGTGGAATACCAAAGAAACTTGGAGATCCCAGGGTACCAACTATACCATGCTCCATTAAAAGAAATTATGTTAAAACTGCTTTATGTGATCTTGGAGCCGGTGTTGGTGTTATGCCTCTCTCTTTATATCGTAGACTTGAATTGAATAAGTTGATACCTATTGAAATATCTTTGCAAATGGCCGATAAATCAACTGCTATACCTGTCGGTATTCGTGAGGATGTCCCTGTTGTGGTTGCAAATGTCACTATCTTAACAGACTTTGTTATTCTTGATATTCCCGAGGACGATAGTATGTCGATTATCCTTGGTAGACCCTTTTTGAATACTGCAGGGGCTGTTATTGATTGCAACAAAGGCAATGTCACTTTTCATGTTAATGGTAATGAGCATACAGTACACTTTCTGAGGAAACAACCTCAAGTTCATAGCATCAATTCTATTGGAAAAATTCCAACTATCATTATTGGAGGTTTTGAATTTCCTCTTCCTACTATCAAGAAAAAGTATGATATTCTTATTATTGGGGATGTTCATATCCCCGTTGAGGTAACTTAGTGTTATGCAAAATTTCTCCGATTCCGTGTTATTCAAAATGAGTTTGTTAACAAGACTTGATCAACCTTGTTAGTGGATTCATTTTGATGATCATGAGATGGATGAAACTAGAAGGCACAACCTTCTGTACCCTCTTTTTACTTACTGTTATTTGAATTAAATAAAGAAAAATTAGTATTATCTGTCTGTTTTCTGAATTAAACGTGCAACAAAAAACTATCCCAAAAATGAAAGTGCTCCAAATGCCCTGCAAATTTAGTATGATTTTTATGGAATATTTGAGGATTTTAGGCACTGAAAACACTACAGGAGGGGCAAGCACCAGGCCACAAGGGTGGAGGGCGCGCCCACACCCCCTGGGCACGCCCCCTATCTCGTGGGCCCATGGTGGCGCCCCTCCACTTATTCCTGCACCCACACACTCCATCTTCTTCCCAAAAAAATCCCCATCTAGCTCAAGCACGAGTTCTAGCTCATTTTGCTGCGATTTTCGATCTCCTTGCTCAAAGCTCCATTCATAAAACTGCTTTGGGAGATTGTTGCTTGGTATGTGACTCCTCCATTGGTCTAATTAGTTTTTGTCCTAGTGCTTTATTCATTGCAAATTTTTTCTGCATAGGTGACCATGTTCTTGAGCTTGCATGTCAAATTTCTGAGGTCCCAAGTAATTCTAATGCATGATATAGGCTCTAGGCACTTGTAGGAGTAGTTGCTACCAATCTTGTTTAGTTTTATTCACTTTTATTTTGAAGTTACTAGAATTTCGGAAATTTTCAAAAAATGTTAAGGAGATTTTTGAGGGGCTCTTCTAGCCAAGGCTCCCAGGAAAAAACAAGCTAAAGAGAAGGAAAAGGCCAAGTATAATCTTCCTCGCATAGCGGAAGTATGGCCGTGTGAATGGCCCAGTGACAACTTCATGAGAGAAGCTGGAATTTATGAAGACTTTTATTCTTTGATCGAGAATGCAGGCATCACCGATTTCCTCTACGACCGGATCGATCAGTATCTCTTACTCACCAATACTTTCGTGCAAAACTTTTATTATTATCCTAAGAAGTCACCGCCTTCAATATCATTTCATTTATATGATGAATTCAGGGAAATGTCTTTACGTAATTTTTGCGCGGTATGTAGGATACCCTTTGAGGGAAAATTAGATGAACCACATCGTAAAGATGTGGATGGCTTTGTTAACACTATCACTGTAGGGGACCCAAAGAAGGGTTCCGATGCGAGAATCTCTAGCATACACTTTGCCGTTTTACGCTACTTTGCCATATTTGCTAGTAGATGCTTAATTGGCGTGGAAATAGTGGAAACTTCAATGTTCCTGATATTATTATTCTTCACAATGCCTTGTTTGGTGATAATAGTTTTAGTATGGGTGCCGTTATTGCTAAACGGCTAAGCCCGAATCATACAAAAGGCCCCATCTTTGGAGGTATCTATGCTACACGTCTTGCTAGACATTTTGAGATACCTATGAGGCACCATGAGAAAGAGGAGACAATATTGCCTCTTACATTTTAGATTACAGGAGCATGGTAGCGCATGAGTTTATTGTTGACAACGAAGATAAGATGCTTCTGTATAACCTAAGATTTAATAAGAAACACAATGAGACTATTATTCTGCCTGCGCCTCTGTTGTTTGATTTGACTGCATATAATTTTCTTGTCACGCCGGGAGTGGTGTACGCTCATCGAGGCCAAGAATCCACGCCAGAGCTTGAGCCTGAGCCGGAACCTTCATTGGACCCTTATCGTGCATCATCTTACCAGTGGGATCCAGAGGAGGTGGCCAGCTAGTGGTATCCTGATTACACCTCTCAGTACACCGGGGAGAGTAGCCGCGGTCCGTGGCAATAGACCAACTTAGGCCAAAAGCCTAAGCTTGGGGGAGTACATATTTCTCACCGACTTTACATTCATGTTCACACACTATTGTAGTCGTCGGTGCTCATACTCTTTCATTGTATTATCAATGCTAGTTTAATTTTCTTTTTCTCGCTTTCTTCTTGTGTGTTTGATAAACCTTAAGAAAAACCAAAAAAATTAGTTAGTTTAATTTTCATGATTGTAGTAGAATTAAAATGAAAACCCAAAAAGATTTCTCGTTCTTCTTCTTACTTGTTGGGAGCTTTCCCATGTAAATAGTTTTATTTTCTTTTCTTTCTTTTGGGGGTCGAGAGTAGAAGACCATATTGAAAATGTTTAGTGGCTCTCATTTGCATGGTTGTTTATTTAATTAGAGCCCATATTACTTGTCTTCTCTCTTGAGTTGAATGCTTGCAGATTCCAGCTTAGTCCAATGCACGTGCACTATTATTATTATACACATCGTTCGATCGTGTAAGTGAAAGGCAATAATGACGATATATGATGGACTGATTGAGATGAGAAAAGTTGGTATGAACTCGACCTCTCTTGTTTTTGTAAATATGATGAGTTCATCGTTCCTGATTCATCTTATTATGAAGTAAACATATTTCCAATGACATTTAGAGATTATAGTTGCTTGTGCCATGCTTGATTAGCTATGAGTTATAGTGGTTTACCTTGCGTGGCAGCATGCTATTAAAATGATTATGATGTGGTATGATGGGATGGTATCCTCCTTTCAATGATTTGAGTGACTTGACTTGGCACACGTTCACGCATGTAGTTGAAACAAATCAACATAGCCTTCATGATATTTATGTTCATGGTAGATTATATCCTACTCATGCTTGTATTCGGTGTGAATTAATTTTAATGCATGTTCAATACTGTTGTCGCTCTCTCAGTAGGTCGCTTCCCAGTCTTTTGCTAGCCTTCACCTATACTAAGCGGGAATATTGCTTGTGCATCCAGACTCCATAAACCCCAAAGTTATTCCAATGAGTCCACCATACCTTCCTATATGCGGTATCTACATGCTGTTCCAAGTAAATTTGTATTTTCCAAACTCCAAACCTTCAAATGAAATTCTGTTTTGTATGCTCGAGCAGCTCATGTTTCAACTAGGGATGCCTACATCTTCCATGCTAGGTGGGTTATTCACAAGAGGAGTGGACTCCGCTCCTCATTCACGAGAAAGGGCCGGTAACCGGGATGCCTAGTCCCATGATCCAAAAAGATCAAAGCAAATCAATATAATTAAACAAAACTCCCCAGGGATGTTGTTAGTTGGAGGCACTCGTTGTTTCGAGCAAGCCATGGATTGATGCTTGTTGGTGGTGGGGGAGTATAAACTTTTACCATTCTGTTTGGGAACTGCCTATAATGCATGTAGTATGGAAGATTCAACCATCTCATAGTTGTTGCGTTGACAGTGAAAGTATGCCGCTCAAAATGTTATTCATCTCTATTTTAAAATCGAGCTTTGGCACCTCTACAAATCCCTGCTTCCCTCTGCGAAGGGCCTATCTATTTACTTTTATGTTGAGTCATCACCCTACTTATTAAAAAGCACCCGCTGGAGAGCACACTGTCATTTGCATTCATTACTATTGGTTTATATTGGGTATGACTTGACTGGATCTCTTTTACCATGAATTACAATGTTTAGTCAGTCCTTGATCTTTAAAGGTGCTCTGCATTTATGTTTTGCAGTCTCAGAAAGGGCTAGCGAGATACCATTTTGTTATATCATATTATGATTGTTTTGAGAAAGTGTTGTCATCCGAGTTTTATTATTATGGCTCGCTAGCTGATTATGCCATTGATATGAGTAATTGTGAGACCTAAGTGTTATTGTGAGTATGGTTAGTTCATAATACTTGCTAAAACTTGAATACTGGTTTTAAATGTTTACAACAACAAGAGCAAATAGAGTTTGTAAAAGTTTTTCTTTATCACTTTCTATTTATCAACTGAATTGCTTGAGGACAAGCAAAGGTTTAAGCTTGGGGGAGTTGATATGTCTCCAATGTATCTACTTTTCCAAACACTTTTGCCCTTATTTTGGACTCTAACTTGCATGATGTGAATGCAACTAACCCGGACTGACGCTGTTTTTAGCAGAACTGGCATGATGTTGTTTTATGTTGATTTGTTTCAACTACATGCATGAACAGAGGTAGGAGATAGTGGGGGGGGGGCGGCTTAGTTAGTTGGGCCTAGTGGCCCTGTAGAATAGTCTCCTTTTCTTTTTACTAGTATTTTCCATTTACTTTTCTATTTATTATTTAGCTACTGTTTTGCACTTTCCTTTTGCATAAAAATACTTTTGAAAAATGTAAAAGCTTGTCATATAATTACTATGCATTATTTTGCACTGACACAACAAGTTTGGTTTTAAAATAATTTATTAGGTATGAATTTATAATTAAGTGGGATAAAAAGGTGTTGTTGGTCCACTGTTTTAATAACCAAGGGCAATTTTATATTTTGAAAAATGTTAATTCTTTCATGAAAAATTGTTAGTGAATATTTTCAACCCACCGAACATTTTGTTTTACTATTAGATGAAATAATAGTTTGACTTTATTTTCAATTTGAGTTTGAATGGGGTTTGGATCAAAGTGTGGTTTAGCAAACTAACTACAATGACATGGCACCATTAGTAGGAGTTTACTGTAGCATGTTACCCGAGGTGTTACAAATCTCCTCCACTACAAAAAATCTCGTCCCGAGATTTATGAGGTGGAGTAACGGGAAAGTTCTGGTTATGGAATTCTAATGGATCTTCTCGTTCTTGGTTGCTCTTTTCGAAGAAGTTGATCCCTCTTGATGATGTCTTCATTTTGCTGCATCAGGGCATCATGATGAAGTCGTCATCCTTCCTTCAGGATCTTCACCGTAATTACGAAAGGATCAGAGGAGAAAACTCTATAAGGACGGATTTTTAACAAGCTTGAGCATTAGACGGTTAACTCAGGGGAAGAAGCATAAAGTATCTCTCGAGTTGAATACTTGAAACACATCGAGAGCATTATAAGAGGGTACGGAAGTTTCAAACGGGTAAGCAATCGATTGATGCCTGAAGTAGAGTGTGAAGGGGGTTCAGACCAACGGAATAAGTATTGTGTCTGATACCAGAATAGATGATCTCTCGGAAGGTGGCTCATGAATTACATACAAGGCCATGCGCGAGGAACAACCTTGGGAACAGGGGGTACATGAGAGTCAGGTTTTGATCCTATGGAACTGTGGGTTATGGGCCCACCATGTGGGTTAAAAGTAGTAAGGGCGATGACGTCTTGCACGGTCATGTAAGCAAGGCATATCAGAGGATGGTCTATCAGTTATGCCAGCAACAACATCGGTACCAAGGACTAGGGACGAAGAGAACCATTTTCCTGCTCGTTGAACGAGGCAGACCAATAGGTAAAGTTCCTGTCCACCGGTGGTTACTGGAATGTCATCGCAATAGCAGTAGGGTCTTACTGATAGAGTTGTACACTGAGGTGTTTACCTAAGCAGGGAATTATCTCGACATAGATAAGTTAGCTTACAGGAAAGGTTAAACAAAAAAATGGAAAGGAAAAAGTGTTTAAACAGAAATATCAGGAGTATATCCTTCCAAGGACAAGCAAATGGTGATATCCATGTCATGATAGTAAGTAGATTACCATGTACGTAAAGGGGAGAGGAAATTCATGATGTTAC
Source organism: Triticum dicoccoides (assembly GCF_002162155.2). Lineage (NCBI taxonomy): Eukaryota > Viridiplantae > Streptophyta > Magnoliopsida > Poales > Poaceae > Triticum > Triticum dicoccoides. Next base: position 267,574,901 of record NC_041381.1, on the reverse strand, counting down.
CCATATCACAGTGTTTGCATAAGTGGACAAGAAACATCTAGCTTTGCGCCTCCAATGTTCTTAATGATGTTCGGAGTACCACAGCCATGCTTCGGGATAGCATTTACATGGTCATTAGGTAAAGGTCGGACCTTGGGAACTCAAAGGATCCATCGGGAATTTTTAGAACATCTCATGCAATTTTGTCAGGGAAAGATGAGAAGGTGGCCGATGGGTTCAACAACAATCCATCGACATGTCAAAAAGGATGTATTTTCCTTTATGATCTTTGTGTTGAGGGGAAGGCAAGAATGTTATCGATGATAACACAAATCATCGAGGTACAAGGATGGTAATTCTCATCATGAATTCGATTGATACACTGAAGAGCTCAAAATGATGATGATGAAGATCACGACACATTTGTCGAGAGATTTCATGAAGATGTAATCGATCGGCGGTGACATCAAGTCAAAGGAATGATGAAGCGAAGGTTAGTGGAACCACATGTATGACATAAACTCGAAACCAAGCTTGCTGTTCAAGGTGAAATGGTATGACGAGGAAGATCGATGTAAGCTTAGCTCATCATCAAAAATTATGCTCCATGACGAAGGACCAAATAGCACAGTTAAAATTTAGTATGACAATTATATAGCCAATCAGACTAAGAATGACTTGAAGGATTATTAAATGCATAAGAAATGGTGATTACTTAGAGTTATTGAATCGGAGTGCAGAATTGATTCACTTATCGGTGTTCTTGAGTGACTAATAATTCAGAACCCAAGGGAAATCCAAAATCGGTGAGAAGCAATACGAGATGAAGACTCATAGGAAGCAACACAGTTCTTTCATATTCTCGAGATACTGGAGGGTAATACTCGAAGGAAGATCAAAATAGAGGTTGCGAAGATGTGTTGATCGGCAGAAGACAAGTTCTTTAACTTGTCTGAGAAATGGAATCAAGGAGAAAATATGGTTGGAACCACGATTGCCAAGGATCAATTCGCAAATATCAGATGATATTATATCAAGGAAAAAGTTGTTATTACAAGAAGCTTCCATGATAGGACCTACATCGTGTCCATGGGCATGAACACAAAGTTCAAGGTCAACTCCAACTTTTCCAATGCATAACCTTTCATTCGCTTCTTGTTTTGAAAAAGGCATTAGTGTTGAAAGTTTTACCTAGTGAAATACCGGATGAGTAAGACCCCTGAAATCTTTCGGGTTCACATGGATTTATGGAAGGCATAGGTTCAGCCCATAGGGGCATCTTAGGAACATATACCACAATCTACAAGAGTAAATAACACCAACTCGAAAGCAGAGCATGGTTGATAAAAGCAGAGGATACAATTTACCAAAGGCATTATGTATCCGAGGAAAGACTCGCAAGGTTGTTGAATTTGAAGGACACTGTCGGATAATAATCCTACAAAGGGTCTGGTGGTCCACAAGGTATCTGATGTGAGCATCGGTACTCAACCATATGAAGAAAGAATGTAAGGAGATTAGATTATAGAAACAACTGACTAATTCCTAGCTCAAATGCAAGGGAATTATGATTTCCAAATCAAGGGATCAGAAGCAAACACTCTGATTACGGATGGAAAAGTTGAATAGACTTAGGGGTACAATCGACGGCAATATGATTGGTCAAGAATCAGCTCCGGTTCAAAATGACGTCTGAGCCGGAATAATCAATTCTAGGGTTTGACTAAGGTTGCGAGCATCCGCTATATACTGAGTCAACAGACTCAAAATGATAGTGACAAAGCATGCCAAAAGATTACTAGTTTAACCATAATGCAAGCACGCAAGAAATTCAAGAGCAATAAGCTGCTGAGGATTTTCTGAAGATCGAATAGTATTTCGAAGACTTTTGTGAAACACTCAAACAACTGGGGATGAAGAATCCTTAGTAATTGTGAGGAATTATTCATAAGGGTATTCATGCGGCAAAGAACTTCAAGGAAGTTGCAGAAGGGGTTCTCAAGACAACGGAGAGTATTTTGGGCATCTTGTAAAAACAAGAGCAACTTGGGATGAAGGTATGAACAACAACTGTGTGTAGTTATCCATAAGGATATTCCGGTGGTAGGGAATTTCAAAGGCGGTGGGCACAAGGGTCTTGGGAAAACATCGAAGAGTATCTTCAGAATCTTCTGATGAAGCAGGCGATCATCTGGAATGAGCGGCTCTCCGGGAGTGTTTACAAGAACCTAATGTCAGAGTTTCAAAATCATTTAACCCGAATAGAAGAGATATCAGAGTCCCAGAGTATAGACAAGGAGTAAAAGATCCTAATACCACCCAATGGCGATGTGGTCCCATAAGCCGCACAACCATGTTAGTAAAAAAATTTCAGTGACTAGACTCAACTTCGGCTAAGGAGTTGGAAAGGGGCTACCTACAGGCAGTCGGCTCTTATACCAACTTGTGACGCCCCCGATTCAATCATACACTAATCATACACACAAATGTGTACGATCAAGATTAGGGACTCACAGGAAGATATCACAACACAACTCTAGACACAAATTAAAATAATACAAGCTTTATATTACAAGCCAGGGGCCTCGAGGGCTCGAATACACACGAGTCAGCGGAAGCAAAAATATCCGAGTACAGACATAAGTTAAACAAGTCTGCCTTAAGAAGGCTAGCACAAAAGTAACAACAATCGAAAAGGCAACGCCTCCTGCCTGGGAGCCTCCTAACTACTCCTGGTCGTCAGCGTCCATCACATGGTAGTAGGCACCCTCGGGGTAGTAGTAGTCGTCGGCGGTGGCAGCGGTCTCAGGGGCTCCGTCATCTGGTTGCATCAAACGGATATGGGGGGAAATAAAGCAAAGCAAACGTGAGTACTCATCCGAAGTACTCAGCAAGCAATGATCTACACTACATATGCAACATTATCAAAGGAAGCCTGTATATGTGGACTAGGCTGCAGAAATGCTAGAATAGAGGGGAGAACCTAGTCCTATCAAAGACTAGCATCTTCAGCATCTTTAGCGGTCTTGCAGCATTAGAAGAGTGCAGACTAGCATACAGTAAAGTAGTAGTAGTGTCATCAACCTCGCCCCGAGATCCTTCCTCGACTCCCTGCGAGAAAGCAATCCTCGAGCCATACTATCCATTTCTCATCTCAACTATCCAGTTCCGGTTGTATCGATCGGGATACAACTCCAAGTGTTTGTTACCATAGAAATTAAACGATATCTCTTTTCTTTTTGCATATTCAAAGTTTGAGATTGCTAGCGAAGCCTGCCGCGTGGTAAAATGTACCCGAAAATCAAACCGTAGGTTACAACGTGATTTCTTACCATGGGAAAAAAATTTGGAGGCGAAACGATGAACTCATCTTTTCATTCAAACAAAAAAATGCTGTTATTTATTGTAAATATTTTCAAATAGCACACGGTTCACTCACGAAAGCCGTGTGTGAATCTGTGTCCACTAAACCGTGGCCGATGCCCCCCTGCCACGCGCGTGATCTGAGTCGTCTGTTCTGATTGGCCAGAACCCAAACCCCACGGATTGTACGTCTGCACCGTTGGATGCTCCCAGATCGAACGACGATCCTCATCCCTTTCGACAACACATGCAGTTCCGGTTGTGATTTTTTTATGCACAAAATGCACGTTAAACCCAAAAAATGTCTTAAATATAGCTAACGATACCCGAAATGCGCCAGAAAATAAAACCCGTGGTATAACGGTGAATGCGTACCATGGAAATTTTTATGAGGCCAACAATGAAGTCACGAACCACTGGAGTTTGAATTTACATGTCTCCTTTTGGAAACCATGGTCCTTCATGTGAGATGCTCCAGTTTGGAATGACCGCGATCATCAAAACCTGTGCCAAACTTTACCAAGAAATTCCCCTGGGGTAGTGAGAGCACGCCACGGGCACACACCGATTTTGATGAAGTCTGGACTCCATCTGAATTCCCAGTAATTAAAATACCAACTAGGCCTACGCCGGTGGCCGCACCTCGCGGCCGAAATGTTTGAAACTTCTCCCCGTTTCTCAGACAATGGATGAAAACTCGCAAAGCGGCACACAAATGATTTGTACACCTTCTTTGCTAACTAACACCCAGATGTGTTGCTGTAGAACGGTTTTGAATTTAATTATATGCACTAAATGCAAGGTAAGTGCAAAAAATGAATTGAATATAGCAACGAGTTTTGGTCATATGCATCGTTCTGATGCAGAGGCAGGGGGATAACCCCCTTTTCAGGAAAAAAGAATATAGCAACGAGACCTGAAATGGGCCAGAAAATCAAACATATGGTATATAGTGATTGTTTACCGTGAAAATAATTCAAAGCGGAACGATGTAGTCAGTGACGATTGGAGTCCGAAGTGCCGCGTCTCCTTTTGGAAACTATGATCCTTCTTGTGAGATGTTCCAATTTGGAAGGTGTGAGCATCAAAACTAGTGCCATCTTTACCAAAAAATTCCATGTGATTCTGAGAACACGGCACGGTGACACACCGATTTTCGTTATTTTTGGACTCTATATGCATTTCTTGTAATTAGAATACCAACATGGCATATGCCTCTGGCCGCACCCTGCGGCCAAACTGATTAAATTTTTTCCCGTTTCTCGAACAATGAATGAAAATCCCAAAGCGACACACAAATGATCGTGCTAGCTAGCTAGCACCCACGTGTAGTTGCGACTATAGCAAATGACTCAAATATAGCAAAGGATACCTCAACTGCACGAGAAAATTGAACCATAGGGTACAATGGTGATTTCTTACCGTGGAAAACAATTCGGAGGTGAAATGATGTACTATTGTTCTTCATTGAAACGAAAATATGTTGTTAGTTCATGTAAATGTTTTCAAATAGCACACGGTTCACTCACGAAAGCCATCTGCCTACCAAACCGTGGCCGATGCCCCCCTTTGCTCAGATCGTGCATTCTGATTGGCCAGAACCCAAACCCCACGGATCGTACGTCTGCATCATTGGATGCTCCCAGATCGAACGGCAATCCTCATTCCTTTCGACAGGAAATGCAGTCCACCTAGGAATTGATTTATATGCCAAAATGCATGGTAAATTCAAAAAATGTCTTACATATAGCACACGAGACCTGAAATGCGCCAGCAAATCAAGCCCGTGGTATAATGGTGATTGCTTAATGAGGGAAAAAATTAGAGGCGAAACGATGAACTCACATCTTCATTTTAAAATTAGTACGTCTTCATTTCAAACGAAATTTTTCTCTTTGTGCACATGAGTGCTTAGAGGCAGCCATTTGCATTGGCCTTTCTGCGCGGCAACCGGGGATATTTTCCACCCTTTTCACCTAGGCCGTCAACACTCACCCACGGCCTACCTGTGTTTCACTCAACTAGTCCATCCAATCTCTATCACCGGTTCCTCCCTCCCCCAGATCCATAGCAGAACCCTCTCCCGCACCGGCGTGCTCACCCCTGCCATGTGCCTGCTCTTCGGCATCAAGCCTACCTCCACTGTCGTTCCCAACACATGGCTGCCCGCGCCTCGCCGTCTTCGTTTGCCAGCCAACCCCCTTGAGCATATCGATGCTGTAACCCTCGCCTCTCCTGTGGTCCGGTCGGGTTTGCATTAAGAAGCTTGTTAGTTATTGCTCTGCATCACGGTGAGGCATATTTCCTCGCAATCCCTCTTCCTATTTTGTTCGCTATGTTCCAAGTTGGCTATAAAATAACAGATAGTGTATATATGTTAATTATCTACCTTCCTAACTAGTACATATAAGCTCTATTGGTTCCAATAAGTTACTACCGATTTCCAGATCGCGGGCGCCCGAGTCACACAAACTTAACAAATTAGCCGTACATTTTCTAATTTATCGCATGACATGTTTAGAAAGCTTGATACCAACTTGTTAGTTTTATGCTTATCCTCCTTTCCTGAGTTTCACATGTGTTCTCTATAGATGTCGAATAGCAGCGATAACACTCATGCTTCAGGCGATGTATCTTCATCTGATCCCGACAACCCTAGATCTTTAGAAGATGGTGAGGGATCAAGTAATCTTGAATGGGATAGAGTTACAACAATTACCCTTCCGGTTAGGACACGGGGGAACGCTCCAAGGAAGCCCACACACCAGCCTAAAGGTGTATATGAAGTAACTGAGATCGATTTAAAGTCTTGGGCTCCAACTAAACTAGATAAAGCATGCACGAGGTTTAGGAGTGTGTGTGCATTTGTTGGCAGGGCAAGGCTCAACATAAATCTGCCGGGGTTTCGGAAGGCTGACACAAAAACACGGCGATGGATAGTCTGGAAGATCATGGATCAGTGCAATGTTCTAGGTCAGTGGAGAATGCAGGTGGAACACGCTGCACTAAAGAAGACTAGGGATGCTTGGAGAAACTGGAAGCACGTGTTGTGCAAGTACTTGAGTGAAGGCAAGGATCCAATCCCCGCATACCCCCAAATTACAAAGGCAGACTGGGAAGAATTCAAAAGGGTCAGGGCAACAAAAGAGTTTGCTGAGAAGAGTTTCAAGAAATTAGAACTTTATAAGAAGAACACACACCCCCACCATATGGGTGTGGCGGGATACTACGACATGAAACCGATATGGGACCAGGAGGACAAAGAAGCAGTAGCGGCGGGTGGGAAACCGGCCTTTAGTGAAATCAGGGGCGAACATGCCAGAGACTACTTGCGGGCATGTGCAAGGAGGCGTGATGATGGAACTTATTACTTTAAAAACACACATGACAAAGAACTGTATCAATTGATGGTAGAGGCTTCCAAGATCCCTGGAAGGTTCTACAGGAACTCAGGGCCATGTGACATTCTGTCCGTTGCTCTGGAAACAAGAGAGCCCCCTGGCCGCGTAAGGTGTATAGCTGTTATTATCCCGCACAAGAGGGCTTTCACACTCAGCAAAGAAGAGAGGCTCAGCCTGAAAAAAGCGAGGAGTGAAATAAAGAAGAATGAATTGTATGAAAGGTTGAGGAAGGAAATGTATTCGGCTGTTTGAAAGAATCTTGAGCAGTCAATGATGATTGGGAAGACTCTAAATCTAACAGATAGCTAGCAGATGGGAGGGGAGGTGGGCATGGAGGATGCTGCTTATTGCACGACAACACGACACAAGAGTAGCTATGCTTCAGCTGACCCCAGCGACACTGAGACTGCAGCTGCTCGTGATGATGCTATATCTGACCTATCTAGAATGAAAGACAGACTGAAGGGCGTGCTTACACATTATGAAGGTACATTAAAATGTGCAACAGCCTGGGTTTGCCCACCCTTCTTGGAAGAGGACCTCTTGTTGTTCAATGTGACATTCAAGCCGGGCTGTGTGAAGTGCTACGTGACTGAAGTAAAGCCTGGATTCAATGAATTTGCCCTCAAGAATGTCCTAGGAGACTTTGATGAGCAAAGGACCTTGGGAGAAACACTGTTACATCACATCCAGTGGCCACGAAAGGAAATAGAGTTCATCGATGAGATCCCTGAAGCCCCACCAAGAGCAACCAATGTCGCCCCTCAACTGGTGATGCTCTCCTTGCCACAACAGCTCTCGCATGCTTCCCGCAAAGAACCTAATACTCGTAATCCGACGGCTCATGCATCAACCTGTGATCAATCAGCCCAACTTTGTGGCGTACAAGCCATGTCATCCTCCGCCCCAAAGCAGCCAGTGGCAAGGCCTACAACTATTGAAGACACACCACCGGTTCAAATGCCGGCCGCTAAAGCAATGGGGGGAGACCCAGCTGCAGCACAAGGACAGCTGACCAACCTGGTGGAATAGACTGCTAAGCAGTCTGATGCTTCGGGACCACCTGCTAAGCAGTCTGTAGGTCCAAAACCGACTGCTCATCAGTTTGTCGGTCTGCATTCGTGTGATCAGCATACCAATGCGTCGGTACTTCCTGCTCAGCAAACCAACGCGTTGGCATGGCCTCCGCGGCACACCGACAAGTCGGCACCACTTGCGCAGAAACCAAATGCATGGTCAGCAGTCAGATGCCTCTACTGCTATAGCCCAGCAGTCCGTCACAGTAGCACTTAGCAAACTATGATCAACTTCTCCATACAAGGCTGTAAATGATAAACAACTAACTGCATTTTATTCCTCTCAGGGGATTGAACGTGCAGAGAAGAAAAAGGGAGAGTGTGTATTTCATAGATCCTGCATTAGCAAATGGCACAACATTACATGGTAAGGACGAACGGGACTGGGCCCTTAACACGGTCGTCCATATCTTCGAAAACACGTCCCATGAAGAATCATTTCTCTAGCCATATCATGAAAGGTGAGTCAAGTAAACAACCACACATACACTGATTGTCTTCCAGATTTCGACATAATTCGTACGTTCATGGATTTCTTAATATGTAGCGGTCACTGGTTATTGGTATTCATTGTTCCAAACAAGAACAAAATTTACTACATTGATTCTCTCAGAGCATCAACAAACACTCAGGATCTGACGCATCTTCAGCAATTCATGGATATGTATTGAATTCTATGATGTTGAAATTAATTTGCATTCATATCTGGTTCAATAATTGATGTTGTCAAAATTTATCTTCATTTGTAGTGTGCTCGCATTGTGGAAAACTAAACCAGGGAACTTGTTCAAGAGGGAACTACCTCTGCAGCTCGAGATCATTTCTCTAGTAACACACCGAAATCCGTTATTTTCGGAAAATTTACCCAATAGCTTGCAAATACCATTTCTTACGCTAGTCAAATGTTCAAGCTTCTAAATAAACATCTTTCTGTTTTGTCCAAAGAAAAAATAATACATCTAACACCGTTTAGGTTGTTCCTAATAGGACAAATACATGACTAATTCTGTACAAAAAAATTCGGTGTCCTCAGCAAGAAGCACGGACCAACCTTTGTGGATACTATGTTTGCAGACACATGATCTCCATCTGCAAATCTGCTGATAATTGTGATGATCCTTGTGAATTTGTACCAGTAAGTCAATCTTAATTAATATCTTCTACTCCACTCATATGGCACATTCTGATCTTAAAAATACTGCAGCTCATCTTAGAACCGAGGACCCTTGAACCGCTCCCAGCTGGTGAATTGCTGATGGTTCGAAGATTTATCAGCGACTTCTTCCGGAATCACTACATCAATCCCACTGGTGATAATGAAGATTTTAGCATGCCTTCTCCTGAAACATTGAGTAAGAGTTAGCTTCTAAACATATATGCATGGATCCATTGTTTTCCATCTGATTAGGTCTGCGTATTTCGTAGACTATGATTAATTATGTAATGCATATATGTGTGCACAAATCATTGGAATTTAACTTATGTTCAATTGCAGTCGTTGCGAAATCTGACGAATGTTCTTCCTATAGACACTATTTGTTCAACTAAATATTGTGGCGAATTTGCTTTTTGCGTGCCGATTCAAAACGGGATATTTTTGTTTATTTGTTCAATTGAATATTGTGGCCAATTTGCTTTATGCGTGCCGTTCAAAATGGGATTTTTGTTTATTTGTTCAATTGAATATTGTGGCAAATTTGCTTTTTGCATGCCGATTCAAAATGGGATATTTTTGTTTTAACCTGGCAATTGCTCCGCACACGGTTCAACTAAATGAGTGTGTGCGATCCACATCGGAAAGCATACGTCAATCGTAGTGGAACCGTCGGTGATACACAGCAGATCGCAAAACATTTGAAGCGCTACTACGTGTGCGTAGGCTCTCCGGAACCATTTGTGATATCAAGTTATCGCACATGAGAACTCAGAGTAAACCGTGCCCAATGTAAAATATAATCCCAGTCGTAATCTTTTCAGGAAACATGTGGGATCCGAAACAAAAAGCACACGTCACTCTAGCCGCAACCGTCGGTGATACACAACAAATCACAAACAGTCTACAACACGTGTATGTGTGCGAAGGGGCTCCTGAACCGTTTGTGATAGAACATTATGGCATATGGTAAATGTTGAGAGAACATGTGCATCGCATGGCAGACGGGTTCCACAGAAAACTCATGTGTGATAGGGCACATATCGCACACAGTTCATATGTTGGTCCATGTGACTTACATACTGTTTCCCAAACGGTTTATTACGACACACCGTTTGGTTTCACTTTGTCATTACAAACTTTTAATCACCGATCCTACCCGTGCAAAAGAATTTAGTGTGTGCTGCATCACACATGATTACATTTTGCAAGGCCTCTGGATCATTGCTCCATATCCCCGATGGTTTCTGGGTCGTGTGGGAAGGACCCCCTGTCGCCCACACTCACTTGGTAACGGTTCCAAATGTCGTCGCGGAATGGGGTTAAAAACTGTGTGCATAGCACCGACGCGTACCAGTGGTTCATCATAGTTAATTGCTGTCTAATGCTATAATTACTGAACATATTGTACTGACAATTTTATTTATGGATTCGTTGTTGAACCATTGTGCTGAGAATTTGAGTTCCAGGTTTCATATTTCAAAATTTCCATTCGAATAATAAACTACAGGGAAAACTAAAATTATACAGGAGCGAATAAAATAATGTGCATATGGTTAGAAAGCAAAAACGTGTGCGATGAAAAATAGAGAACAAACGGCTCTTTGACGTGAAACGTTTACGATGCCCGACGGATGCACACACGGTTTCCTTTTGTATGCATGTGCGATTCATGGTAATACGACAAATGTTTCAAACCAGTGTGCGTGTGTGATAGGAATACTAATCACACATAGTTATGAAAATGGACACGTTGGCATTAGTAGAGGCACCCCACACATTTTACATTCTTGTCCGTGTGCGATAACGTATGTATCATAAACATATCGGTAAATTAAATGTTGATGTCCACCTTTTTCACATGATTATAGCAGCGTAATCCTTTGGGATGTATCTCTAATCGGAAACATAACGTCGAGATGTAACATGTGGGACTGGGGTGGCTTCTCATACGTTTATTCTATGGCGATCATCAGTAGCCACTCGCCTATCCCCGGCGGTTTTTGGGTCGTGTGGGAAGGACCCCCCCTATCGCAGTCACTCACTAGGTAACGGTTCCAAATGCCGTCGCGGAAAGGGGTTAAAAACAGTTTGTATAGCACCTTATAGTACCAGTGTTTGTCACACATTGAGGATTTCCATATGATCTAATTATGTTAGCTCGGTTGGGAGATTGCACTAGCAAAAGTATGAACCCTAGGCCTTGTTTTCAAGCATTGCAAAACCATTTGTGCTCACTTTTGTTACTTGCTACCTTGCTGTTTTTTATTGTTCCTATTACAAAAATCAATATCCACTATCATTACTACACTTGTATCACCATCTCTTCACCGAATTAGTGCTCCCATAAAATTTACCATTGTATTTGGTGTGTTGGGGACACAAGGGACTCTTTGTTATTTAGTTGCAGGGTTGTTTGAGAGAGACCATCTTCATCCTAGGCCACCCATGGAGTGATAGACCTTAGGTCATCCACTTGAGGGAAAATTGCTACTGTCCTACAAAACTCTAAGCTTGGAGGCCCAACACGAGTCTACAAGAATAAAGTTGCATTGTAGACACCAATCGCTCGGGCTCAGTTTGCAGCGAAGGGACTGATCGACTTCAGTATGTTGTGGGATCGATCGAATGCTCGGGTTTGGTAAGCGAACGCCTCACTCGGGTTCAATTATCGAGCACCTCACACAATTGCGCATACGAGAGAAACACGCAATCAACTACATCGCTTGGCCCGACAACCTACCGTAATCGTGAACTCCCCAAAATTTTCCCTGCACTTGCTTCTACCATGATTTTTTATGTCATGGATGGCCAAAGAATGTCATGCAGGTGCGTCTTCAGGTGGCCCAGGATGAAAACCCATTTTCTATCATGACTTTTTGTCAGAGAAGTAGGAGGCCACCACATCTATGATGATACCTATTTTTGTCACAAATATCGTCATAGAAGTGTCCTAACTGTGACAGAAAAAGTTTTTGTTTGGGCCATAATGTCACGGATGTGTCTTTTTTTAGTGAATTCATACAAGTTTGACATTTCACGCGACAAGTACAACATGAGCGACATCTTCAACATGACAGAACTATCTCCCTTCAATGTTGATGAGGATTTCGATTCATGGTCAGATCTTTCCTGGGGCGGAGATGATACGGTGCATCCCACGGTCCTCCCCATGGACCTACCTTCGTCTCCCCAAGTGTCAGGTGGACCGATGACACGAGCACGTCCAAGAGCTATTCAGACTGAGGTGACATCCCTTCTCTTGCAACTCCCTTTCGAATCAAATGAGACATGGCTAGTACCACAAATGGAGACACTTTGCATACTAAGGTACCAAGGAACCAACCATGGAGAAGCTAAGGAGGAAGGCCGAACAATGAAGAAAGAAGAATGCGAAGATAGAGAAGAAACGAGCAAGACAGAGCTTGCACGGATCATCAGAACTCTCATCTGGACGATCCGAACAAAGCCTTGACAATTCGGACCGTCTCCCAGTCGATGCGGTCAATGCGTTCGAAGAGTACAAAAAGCACCCGGACGAAGCCGGATCATCCGGACCGACTCTCGGATCATCAGGATCCACCTGGACACCTGGACGACGACCCAAACATGCAGGCCAACTACAGCTGTGATGACATAGCCGGGCGATCCAGACGGATGCCTGGATCATCCGGACCCCCGACGCCCGTATCACCTCCTGGATAATCCGGACCGTGCCTGCGTGCATGAATTGGGCCGAGGCCCATGTACATCTCTCTATCCCTAGACTATATATACTCCTCCTCACCCATGTTTTAATGTTAGCAAAGCATTAGCTCAGATTTGAGATGGAGCTTTGGTCATCCACTTACCTCTGCCATCGAGATCAAGGCCTCCATGTGAGAAGAACCCCCAAGTGGATTCAAGACCTTACATGGGAAGATCCTCCTAGGATTCAAGACCTCTCTCCTTGAAGGATTGTGATGAACTAGGTACCTTTTGTTACCTACTTGTGTTGGATTTGAATCCTTGTATCTCCTCTTTGTGTATGTGGATTTAGCATATGTGTGATTGGATCTTGTCTATTTGAGTGTTCTTCTTATGTTCCTCTTTGATTTGATCCCTTCCCTCCTCCAAGTGTGAAAAGATCATGAACTAGGGTTCCACCCTACAACAGGAGGCTCATGGGGGCAGCCACCCCTTCATTCTTGCCCACTGTCTCTCCCAACTCCTCCCATGTTTCCCTAGTACACGCTTAGCGAAGCCCTACCAGAATTCCGCTGCCACCAGCACCACCATACCATTGTGCTGGTTCCGAGCTCATCTACCTCATCTCCCTCGCTTGTTGGATCAAGAAGGAGAGGACGCCATCGACATGAATGTGTACTAATCTCATAGGTGCCCTCCATTTGGCACTAGATCAGATTGGATCACAATTGGAACATGAAGAGTACAACTACATCAACAACATTACATATACTAACACTTTCGGTGTACAGTGGTACATAGACATAGTTCCCTCTTGTTGCTATGCATCTCCTAGATCAGATCTTGGTTGTTCCGTAAGAATTTTTTTGATTTTCATGCTTCATTCACCATCAGTGGAATCATCAGCTAGGTCTATGCATAGATGTACATCCACGAGTAGAACACAAAGGTGTTGTGGGCGTTGATGTTTAGATTTCTTACCTTGCTTGTCTTTTTGGATTCGGCGGTATAGCGAGATGAAGTGGCTCGGGCCAACCTTACTTGTCCTTGCACAAGAGACCAGTTCCACTGACTAACATGCAACTTGTATTGCATAAAGTGGCTGGCAGGTGTCTGTGTCTCCCACCTTAGTTGAACCTGATTTGACAATGGCGGTCCTTCTAGAAGGTTAAAAGGGAACTTGTATATCACCGTTGTGGTTTTGAGTAGATAAGAACGGTTCTTATAGTTTTCCCTATTAGCCACGTAAAAATTGCGAGAATAAAGTAGAGGACGTCTAACTTGTTTTGGTAGGGCATGTTGTGATGTGGCATGGCCAAATGTGATGTGATATATCTTTATGTATGAGATGATCATGTTTTGTAATGGATTCATGACTTGCATGTCAACGAGTACGGCAACCGACAGGAGCCATATGGTTGTCTTCAATTTTATTGTATGACCTGCATGTCAATTATAAATGCCATGTAATTGCTTTGCTTTATAACTATGTGTTAGCAATAGTCGTAGAAGCAACATTTGGCTGAGACAATCACATGACAGCATGATGGTGGAGATCATGGTGTCATGCTAGTGATGATGGACATCATGTCGTTGCTTTGGAGATGAAGATCAAAAGCACGAGATGATAATGGCCATATCATGTCACATATTGATTGCATGTGAAGTTTATCTTTTATTCATCTTATTTTTCTTAGGACGATGGTTGCATCATAAGATGACCCCTTCACTTAATTTCAAGATAAAAGGTGTCCCCCCCCTAAGTACGCACCATTGCATAAGTTCCTCGTTTCTAAGCACCTCGTGATGACCGGGTGTGGTAGACTCTACATTCGTATACAACGGGTGTAAGCCATTTTTACACATGCAAAATAGTTGGATTAAACTTGATGAGCCTAGTATGTACATACATGGCCTCGGAACATAGAGGACCGAAAGATCAAACATGAGTCATATGATAGATATGATCAACATGGAGATGTTCAGCATTGATGGCCACCCCATCTCACGTGATGAACGAACATGGTTTTGTTGATTTGGATCATGTAACACTTAGACAACGTGAGGGATGTCGATTTAAGTGGGAGTTCACTAGTAATTAGATAAACAGAACCCATTATCATGAACATAGTCTAAACGTCTTTGCAAATTTATGTTGTACATCAATGGCTCGCGTTGTACCTCCCCCAAATTTTAATGCGTACCTAGAGAAAGCTAAGTTGAAAGATGATGGAAGCAACTATGCAGTATGGGTCCGTAATTTGAGGATTATCCTCACTTCTACACAAAAGTCTTATGTACTTGATGCACCACTAGGTAAACCACCCGCTCCAGCAAATCTGGATGCTACAAACGTCTGGTAGAGAATAAATAATGACTACACCATAGTTCAGTGCGCCATGCTTTACGGCTTAGAACCAGGGCTCCAAAGACGTTTTGAGCACCATGGAGCATATGAGAGGTTCCAGGAGCTGAAATTGGTATTTGATGCTCATGCCCAGGTTCAGAGGTATGAAACCTCCGACAAGTTCTTTAGCTGTAAGATGGAGGAGAATATCTCCGTTAGTGAGCATGTACTCAAAATGTCTGGGTGCTACAACCGCTTGAATCAGTTAGGAGTTAACCTTCTGGATGAAGTAGCGATTGACAGAGTTCTCTAGTCACTGCCACCAAGCTACAAGGGCTTTGTGATGAACTATAATATGAAAGGGATGGGGAAAACTATGCCTGAGCTCTTTGCGATGCTTAAGGCCACGGAGGTAGAAATCAAGAAAGAGCATCAAGTGTTGTTGGTCAATAAGACCACCAATTTCAAGGAAGGTAAGGGAAAGAAAGAGAACTTCAAGAAGAATGGAAATATAGTTGTCGTTCAAAGAGAACTTCAAGAAGAATGGAAAGATAGTTGCCGCTCCCATGAAGAACACAAAGCTGGACCCAAACCTGAGACCGAGAACTTCTACTGCAAGAGGAATGGTAACTGGAAGTGGAACTGCCCGAAGTACTTGGCAGATAAGAAGGTTGGCAACATCAATAAAGGTATATTTGATATAGATGTTATTGATGTCTATCTTACTAGTGCCCGTAGTAGCGCCTAGGTATTTGATATTGGTTTGGTTGCTAATATTTGTAACTCTAAGCAGGAGATGCAGAATAGATGGAGACTAGCTGAGGACGAGGGGATGATGCACGTCAGAAATGGCTCCAAGGTTTATGTGCTCGCCGTCGGCACCACTACCAAAAAAGACACATCCGTGAAATTTTGGGCCGAACGATTTTTTCCCTGTCATGCTTATGACACTTCTATGATGACAATTGTGACGAAACCAAGTATCATCATAGATGTGGTGGGCTCCTACTTCTATGACAAAAAATCATGACAGGAAATGGGCTTTTCATCCTGGGTGGGCCGGGAACGCACCTGAATGACATTCTTCGGGCCGCCCATGACAGAAAAAATCATGGTAGAAGCGAGGGCGAGGAAAATATCGGGGAGTTCCTGGTTACGATGGGTGGTCGGGGCCGAGCGATGCATGGAGGCTTGCGCGTTTCTCTCGTACACATATGCGCGCGTGTGTGTGAGGCATTGGGCTCTAACTAAACCCGAGTGAGGCATTCGCTTACTGAACCCGAGCGATTGCACTAGCTACGTTACTGAACCCGAGAAATCGATGCCTTGGCTATTGACTGGACCCGCGCAATTCCTTTGCTACTGCTGCTAACTGAAGCCAATCGAACCAGCTGCCTCTTGATGAACAGTTGAAAGTGCTAGTAGTCGACTAGAGGGTGGGGGGGTAAATAGGCGATTTTTATGAAAGTCTTCAGAACAGGGGTGTTTCGAAGACAAACAATAGAAATGAACCTATTGATATGCAGCGGAAGGTATACTACACTAGGCAAGCCATAGTCAAGTAAGCAATGTAGTGAAAGCACGAAGACTATGAGTAGCAAGGTAATATGGATCAGGATGGAAGAAGGTATGAAGCCAAACAGACAACAGTCTTCACACAGTGAAGTTAATCAAATCAGGCAAGTAGGCAAAGACTTCATGAAGACAAACTATAAGTAAGGTGAGAGAGGTAGGATAGAACCAGTTGCTCGGAGAGGACAAGGGGTTTGTTGGACCAGTTCCAGTTGTTGTGACAACTGTACGTCTGGTTAGGGAGGCTGAGATTCAACTCAGAAGACCGTGTCTTCACCTTATTCCCCTTGAGTTAAGAACACTTAGTCCTTGCCCAATCACTTTGGTAAGTCTTCAAGGGAGACTTCCAAACCTTCACAGACTTCGTTCACTGGCAATCCACAGTGACTCTTGGATGCTCAGAACGCGACGCCTAACCGGCTGGAGGATTCACAATCCTGAAGTGTAATAAGTCTTCAGATCACGCGGACAGAAAGACTTAAGTGATGCCTAACACTCTTTGTCTCTAGGTGTTTTGGGCTTTGTCCTCGCAAGGATTCTCTCTCAGGCTTCGGAGGTGGGTTGCTCTCAAATGACAAAAGCTGTGCACTAACTCTGAGCAGCCACCAATTTATGGTGTAGGGGTTCGGCCATTTATAGCCAGGAGGCAACCCGACCTAATTTGTGCAAAATGACCCTGGGTCACTAAGGAACTGACACGTATCCAATGGTTAGATTTGAAACACACGTGACAGCTTAGCTTGGGCTACAAGCCAAGCTGACTTATCCAGCTGTGGATAAGATTTTCTCTCATTGTCTTTGCTCGAAGACATAGGATTTGGTTGACCATCACATCGGTCACTTTGACTTTGTTCACTTGGACCCCAGTTAACAGTATGGTGGTTCCTATGACTCAACAAAGAAGAAAAGGAAACTATGAAACAGCTATGTCTTCGCACTCCATAGTCTTCACCCGATGTCTTCTCCTGTCATAGTCTTCAATGTGAATGTCTTCATAGACCACCATTGTCTTCAATGTCTTCACACATTTTTAAGGGTCATCTCTGGTAGGTAAACCGAATCAATATGGGACTACTACCTGTGTTATCCTGCAATTGTCACAAACCCATTAGTCCCTCAACCAAGTTTGTCGTCAATACTCCAAAACCAACTAGGGGTGGCACTAGATGCACTTACAATCTCCCCCTTTTTGGTGATTGATGACAAACTGGTTGAAGTTTTCAACGGGGATAAAAGTATGTGAAAGTTTAGTGGTGTGAGTATTGTCTTCATACATAAGACGAGGCTCCCCCTGAAGATGTGCATATAGATGACTTGCGTTTGAATGCAAATGCACATGGCAAGTTTTTCTTTGTGGAGGCCATCATCAAAGTGTGTAGAGAATGCATTATGCATATAAGCAAGTAAAGAAGATAATGATATGCATAATGGAAAATGGACGTCTGCAGAATGACTTCATGCGGGATTTATCATCGCATCACATAATAGCAGGTAGTAGACGACCATCAAGTTTAAGTGTTACAACTCAGAGAACCAAATGTATCAAAAGACGAGAGTTGTAATACTTGGCAAAAATAATGCAGCCACCCATAAGGACCCGCTTGAAGACTATCAACTCATATGCTTCTCCCCCTTTTGTCAGCAATGAGTACAAAGGTTTGAAGACATAGAGCATCTACTCGTTCCCAGAAGGAGCAGATAGTGGAAAAGGGTCGTTGCTAGAGTTTGGTGGTGCAGAGGGGCCTGGTGCAGAGTTGATACGCAGTGCATACATGGTTGATGAAGTGGTGTCGTCTTCTTCATCGACGACATTGGCAACAACAGTTGCAGCCGAAGATGAATACTCAGAGTCTTCAAGAGAGGGAGTACGGCGCCAACTTGCATTAGGTGGAGGCCTGCAGTCAAACTTGAGGCTTTCGATGAAGCCATCTGCTTGAAGATCATCTTCAGAACATAGCAGAGTAAGGCTCTTCCAGGACCGCCGTGCATTCTCATGGGAAACAAAAGAGTTCTTGGTAGCCAGATTGCGAATGCAATTGACATCCACCAAGAGACTATGCATTTGACGCTTCAGCCAGTCATGGTGCTTGTCCTGCTTCTGATGTAAGGCCACAAGCAATTCTCGATCATTGAGGACTCGAGAACGCTACTGAGGCCTTTGAGCAACTGTACTGGCAGTGGCTTTGGTATTAGCACGATGAGGCAGACGCACATTTCCAGCAAGCAGATAAGCAGGAACAGCAGCATTCAGAACATAGACTCCTTCAATGGGCTGCATGAAGCTTTGATGATCAGCATTGTGAAGAGATATTGGCTCCTTGGCAGGCTCAGGGTAGATGGATTCAATAGACAAATCAACCTCAGGCAAGAAAACCAGATGGTTACGTGCAGAGGGCTGATAGTTGACAATTGAATGAAGCTTGATTATGCGCATCACCCATGGAGTGTAAAACTTCAAGCCAAAAAGATCAATCCCAGATGCAGCAAGCTATCTGATAAAGAAATCCTGGGAGTTGAACTTGATGCCATTGACAATATAGAAAACCAAAGTCTTCATGGTGCCTTCAAGTTTGGCTTCAGAAGAATGTCCCTTGATTGGCCAGAGAGTACGCCTTAGGATATGATAAACTGTGCGGGGAAAGTACTTGAGGTCCTGGACAAAGAATTCCTTTGGATATTCTGCATCACGGGGCAATGGCTTCATCATGCTGAGCATCTAACTCATATTGGGTTCAGGCCGCTGAAAAATGCTCTTCAGTCCTTCTGTGTGGCGCTGACAACTAGGCTCATACAATTCACCTGGAGTGGGCAGGGAGGTGAGCTCAATGATGTCCTGAGCTTTGGCTTCATGGTGCACATCACATGTCATCCACTCAATGGTCCATGTCTTCGGATCCCTATTGTATCCACGAATGTGAAGAGTAGCATTGAACTGCAGCAGAAGCTCTTCATTCCAGTGCTCTTTGGCTGTGACGAATTCTAGAAGGCCAGCATCACGAAAGCAATCCATAGCTTCCTCAAGACAAGGGAGCCCAGCCATAGCTTCACAATCAAGGCGCATGTGAGGGAAGATCCGCTCTTGGTTGTAGAGAACACAAGAGTAGTAGCCACGCTATTGGTGGCTCTAGAAGCGATCTCAGGAGATCCTTAGCTTCGAGTAGAGATTCTTATCACTGTCGAAGAAGGTGTTGTGCGCTCTGAAGCTATTGACACTGAAGGATCCAAGAGATGTAGCAGGACCTGGAAGCCTTGGCAGTCTTGGCTTAGGCTTCTGCACTGGTGGTCGCTGCTGCACATGATAGTCATATTGCGGTCCAGGACCAGTGGGTGGTACCAGGACAGGCCAGCGAACAGTGACCAAGTCCATATCTCGGTTGTAAGCCAACTCCATTGTATGAGGCCTTGGGGGAGGAACATCGCCATAAGTGAGGACCGGCATGGCAGAAGCTTCAAGATTCTCATTGGCTTCAGGCACAACATTGGCTTCAGGCTCCATACGATCGTCAGCGAAGACATGGTCATTGGCTTCAGGAGTGTTTATCGCAGCCTCAACATTCTCAACCTCCATATGGTCAACGACTGGAGGGTCTGCACAGTCACATTCTCCTCAAGAATGACTTGATCTGGGACAGGGGTGTAGAAACTCTCTCTTCTCTTCTTGTTTCTTCATTGGCTGATTGAGCCGGAAG
Source organism: Triticum dicoccoides (assembly GCF_002162155.2). Classification (NCBI taxonomy): domain Eukaryota; kingdom Viridiplantae; phylum Streptophyta; class Magnoliopsida; order Poales; family Poaceae; genus Triticum; species Triticum dicoccoides. Next base: position 267,554,634 of record NC_041381.1, on the reverse strand, counting down.
GTCTTTAGTAGCTTTGGCTTCAGACTCAGGAACCGTCGCAGAAGGATTCTCTTCAGGGAACACTTGACGTGCCACTAAGCTAGATTGGTGTGAATCTTCTTCTGGGATGGTTGAAATGGGGACCGATGGCTTGAGGCCTTTGCGAAGCCGTTGATACACGGGCGACACCTTTGGTGATGGTGTGGTCTCCATGTAGTTGTCCTCATTCACCATTGGGCTGGTGACTTGCGCTGGTGGAGTACGGGGTGTTGAATCTCGAACTGGGGTTTCTTCTTGCGGGCGCTCAACCCATGAATCATCCTGAGCAATTGGCATCAATGGACAACCAATGCTGATGTATTCACTGCTTGTTGGAGCAGGCGATGATACCAACTGATGCTCTACCTGAGGAAGGACTTCATCATCAACAACATTGTCTTCATGACCAATGTCTTCAGCTGCGTTGGGGTCAACAGCTGGAACTTACTCTTCTTCGTGAGCCTTTGTGGAAGCAGGCTTGGGGAGTACAACTCGACGCTCTTGGTTTGTGGCAGCAGTGGGAGCAACAGAGATGGGTTCAACAATGAGTGGCTGAGAGGCTGCAGCAGGCTCTTTCCTTGAAGACTTAGTTTCCTTAGTCTTCAACTTCTTATTAGAAGGAGCATTGTCAGATACGTCCTTTTGCTTGTGCTTCTTGGCTCCAGCTTCAGCTTCAGCCGCTCTTGTCATCTTCAGTTCAGAAGCTGCTGAGGGGACCTTAGGCTTCGGGCCTGTCATACTGGCAGGGAAGACAATGCGAGGTTCTTCCCGCCTTGGTGCAGTGTGGGTCTCAGCAGACTTCTTCTCCTCGGCAGCCATCCTTGGATCAATGCCAGGCCACCCAAGAGCTTTCCGCTTCTCAACTTCATTGTGGGCTTGAGCACATTTCTCAGCCAGATACTTCATGCGCTGCCTTGAGCCTTTAGCTTCAGTGTGTTTCTTGTGGAACTCCTCCTTGAAGTCATGCAACATCTTCTTGAAGATTTGAACATCAGCCACACTGAGCTTGTCCATGTTCTTCTTGAAATGAGCCTTCTCATAGTCAATCTTGTTCTTCAGCTCGACAATCTTCTGAGCCAAGGCCAATTCACCAGCAATGGCACCATGGAACGTGACGCCGATGTCCACAGGGAGCTGAAGATCATCAATATTGATGTCCTGGTTGTCAAACCACTCATCGATGAAGTTATTCAAAATATCAACATCAAAGAGCGCCAGATCGTTGAAGATTTCAGCTTCTTGCTTGCTCTTGATAAGCATTTCCAGAGCATCATCAGCAAGATCTTCATCACTGGACATATCAATGGCTTCATGTTCGTTTCATAGCACAGCGAATGGTGTCATTGCCCTGTGGCCTTCTTGGGCAATGGCTTCTTGGTCCGTTTGGACACATGAGATAAGTCCTCAGACTGCACACTGGATTCAGGCGGTGCAATCCTCAGTGGCTTCCTTGCTGAAGCTTTTGGTGAAGAAGACGGCTTTGAAGCTTTTGTCTTCTTTTCCTTGGGCGGTGAGGGAGCAGCTTTAGTATCAGCATCACAATCAGAGTGCTCCACTGCTACTCTCTGAGTAGAAATGTGAGATAGAAGCCCATTGAAATTAGAAAAGGGGCCAATTATGTTTTCATTGGCTTCGCGTGTACCATCAGATCTGGGAGCAGACGGGCCAGGGTTGAAATTGAGTCCATAGTCCTTTGTGTTCTGGGCAGCAGAATCTTTGGCAAACTAAAAGTTGCGCTTGAAGAGATTGTCATCACGACACCATAATAAGGAGGATGGGTCGGCATTTTCAGGTTGCGGTCCTCTGACCATGCAAGGATAGAATTCCTGCGCAATAGATTCAGCCTTGTTCTTCGGCACTAGGCCGCGATACATACAGTCCCCCATGGATGCTTGATGGCGTTCTTCTCAGCATATTCAGGCGTGACGAATTTGTACTTGAACCACTCCTCAACCCAATATCTTCAGATCCACTAAATCTAGTTCTTGTGCTGGTTGTAGTTTTCATCACGGTGTGACTTGTATTGTTCATACAAGGCAGGAGGCACATCAAGAGCTGTGTTGCCTCGGTGTTCACCCTTCCGAGCAGACTTTTCTGAAGCCATGATATTTAAGCTGAGTGGCTTCAGCACAGTGAATGGCTTCCGTCTGATTGGCTTCAGACAAGAACTGGCTTCAGGTGATTCAATGTGATGATGTTAATATTCTGCAGATGAATGCAGACTATGAGAACCACAGGATTCTCCCACGGACATGTACCTGTGACAGCATTAGAGATGCGAGGGAAGGGGAAGAAGTCATATGCATTCTTAGAAGATTTTGAAGATAAATCAGTGTTGAAGACATTGACCTCATAGTGCGAAGACATTCACTTATTTGGAGAGAGCTGGTTCCAGATTTGTACGAATCCATGAATAAGTATGTCGGTGTCAAAACCGGTGGATCTCGGGTAGGGGGTCCCGAACTGTGCGTCTAGGCAGATGGTAACAGGAGACAAGGGACATGATTTTTTTACCCAGGTTGGGGCCCTCTCGGTGGAGGTAAAACCCTACTCCTGCTTGATTAATATTGATGGTATGGGTATGACAAGAGTTGATCTACCGCGAGATCAGAGAGGCTAAACCCTAGAAGCTAGCCTATGGTATGATTGTTGTTCGTCCTACGGACTAAAACTCTCCGGTTTATATAGACACTGGAGAGGGCTAGGGTTACACAGAGTCGGTTACAATGGGAGGAGATCTTCATATCGTATCGCCAAGCTTGCCTTCCACGCCAGGGAAAGTCCCATCTCGACACGAGATGACGTCTTCAATCTTGTATCTTCATAGTCCGGGAGTCCGGCCGAAGGTCATAGTCCGGCCATCCGGACACCCCCCAATCCAGGACTCCCTCAAAGTACAAGTGAGGAATATAACTAGTTATGACGCATAAGTGAATATACTAAGCATGGTATGAGATGCAGAAGAGAACAAATCTAGATTTGTAAGTTTAGAAACCACTTTTGGAAAAAGTGGTCGGATTTGACAGATCTAAAAGGCAGTAAAAAGTAAGATTTATTTACCCTTGACGAACTGCTAGACGGATGGGAAGAGAAGCCAAGCAGTTCAATCTCCCACGCCCTAACTTGGCGGCGGAAGACACCTATGGCGGCGACGGAGAGGATGAGGTCCGCGATCGGCGTCAGGACGGCGTTGAAGAGGTTGCGGCAGCTAAGCGCTTCTTCTCCGGCGAACACGCAAGCTAGCGGAGGCGCTAGGATTTGTTGAAGGTGGCAAGGTGGAAGAACAGATAATGACCGCGCGGGTGAGAATTTATAAGGAAGAGGAGGGCGGCGCAATGCAATTATGCAGGTGCCCCTGGTGGTTCACATCTGAGAGACACGTGGCATGCATGCAACTCATTGAGAGTTGTTCCATGTTCCCACGCATGCCTGGATTGTCGGGTGGTCGTTCCGGCTTCTCCGTTTTCCAGGCAATAAGGATGCAACATTAAAAACAGATTAAATGTTTGTGAGGTTGTCCTCTGCTGACAGGGACTCAAAGAAGACAATTGACAGGTTTCAATAGAATGCATGTGATTTGGACAGATAGAGTTGAGGTAGAAGCATAGAATAGGTTAGGGTCCGATCACATTCACTTAGATCAAAAGATTCAAGGTGAAGACATAGCTATAAGTGAATGCTGTATAGGACAGAACACAAATATATGTATATATATATATGAACCAACTCAACATTGTGAAGATAAATCATGAAGACAAATCAATGTTGAAGACAATCCAAATGCGAAGACTTTGCAAATATAACGCCAAGAGAAACACTTCAATAGGAATTTGGTGGTGGCGTTACCCACCGCATAGGAAGTATTAGACCCAGACACGGTGCACAATTATCGTGGCGCTCCGAAGTCAAATTCCACATTCATGTATTCACACTCAGAGGGTAAGTCTTCATTAATTGAAGATATACGTTACTTCGTGTGTTGCACATCTAAGTCGCCAACATGCATAAGCGTTAGGATGTGTGTCCATTCATAGGACATTCGAGGATTCTAAGATATTTAGCTCACACCGCAACTTGCAAAACCTCTTTTCATTCAATGGCTTAGTGATGATATCTGCCAATTGCTCTTCAGTGTTGACGTGTGTAACATCCCAAAATTTCAATTTGGAATGTTATACATTAGATCATCATTGCATATCATATTTTATTGCATTTTGGTTTGATCCTAGAAATTCTACGCAACTCAAGGACCCACGGAGAGAGTTGGGGATTTCGTTATTTTCATATTTGAGTTTTCTCAAATTTTTGAAAATAGGATCATTTAATTTTAATTATTATATCTTCGTATATATCTTTTATAAAACTAAGAGAGGGGGAATAAAATGACTTTCCCAAAATAAAGAAATATTGGAGGTTTAATATTAAAATCAAATAAGATTTTATTTTGGGATTTTATTGCTATTTTATTTGAATTAGGAAAAATATGTGTTTTTCAAAATTGCACTTTAGGCCCAAATAAATGTTCATCTTGTCCAGCTTATTTTTAGAAGACGGAGAAAATTTATTTTGGTAATTTTGGAGTCCGTTTAGTATTTCTTTTCTTTCTTTTTCTGCACGTCGAAATTATTTAAAAAAACTGAACCGACTCAGGGCCGTACCCGAGCGGGACTCCGCCCGGGGGGGCTTTATAAGCCAGGCCCCCCTACCCCGAAGCCCACACCGCCGCTGCCAGCCCACCCACACCACCGTCATCGCCGCCTCCGCAGCTGTGCGCCGCCGCCCCGCGCCGCCGTCGCCCCACCGCCGCCACCGACGCAGCCGTCGCCCCGCTGCCGCCGACGCTGCTGTCCGCCGCCCCGCCGCCTGATCCGTCGCCCCGCCGCCCCGCCGGACCCGAGGTAGCCGCCGCCGTTTTTTTTATAAAACCGTTCGGTTTTTTTAAAACCCTAGATCCGTTTTCTTAGATTCTGTTTGTCGGTTTTTCTCGGTTTAGTTATTTAACGGATGTTCGTCTGTACGTTCGTTTTAGCAAACGGATTTCACCGTTTAGCCGCACACAGCGAACGTTCATTCGTTAGCCTGTTCGTCAGTTTTTCTTTTTCTCATGTTTTTCGCGATAATTTTCGATCGTGATTTCTAATCCCATTTTTGTTTTAGTATAACTTTTCGCTCGTTTATCGGAATTAGGCGATTCAAGCGCCTAGAGTTTCGTCTCGAAACCCTCTTTCCGTTTAACCAACTCAACCAAGTTTTTACTACTGTAAAATTTGACTTAGGTCCATATTAATAAATGGAGCTTGTTTCTTTCGCTGTTTGAGTTTCGTTGCTTCGTTTGATTTGATTATTTTTGCAAACCGGAGTTCTTAAGTTGAACTTTATGGTTAGATCTTTTACTTTAGTTTTACCCATGCATTAGATGAGTGCTTATTGTATGCTTGTTTGTTTGTGATAGAGTACCCGGAGTGCGCTGCTTGCTACTTCGAGTCTCTAGGTTTCATGGATCATCAGCAAGGCAAGTAACACTTTGATCATACCTCTTTACTACCCAGTTTTATTGCATTAGATCAATCCTCAAACAATTGCATGGTTAGGATCTGATTAATATGTGGGTTTTGGGAAGTAGCTGAGGTAGTACCTATTGTCCTATTTATTATCAAACCTTTGGGAGTTACTTCTACATTTGCTTATATTGCTATGCTATGCTAGTAGACGCGGATTGGGTGAGTGTATCCATGACAGATGTGAGTATTGTTAATTAATGGTTCAACTTAAGGTGGCAACTTAAATACACATCTGGGTGGACTGAGGCACCTGGGGAACCCAGTGATTGCCTGTTTTTATGGACCGCCACCCAGGCTCAAAGGGATCATGAGATTATTCATGCTAGAAACTTCTATGTGCAGCCACAAGCTACTATGGGCTCTAGCATAGTTGATTAAGTCGTGTGAACTCTTACAGTGGTAGACTAGCAGATGTAGGGGAAAGTAAGTGTAACGGTCTACCCATCGTAAGGTGCTAACGCTTCTGAAAGACTGTGTGTCGGTCATCCGTTTCTCAAACACCATGTAGTGCGAGAAATCCAACGGAGGAGATCGAGTCTTGGGGGGAAAAGTGCGCAAACCTCTGCAGAGTGTATAAACTAATCATGGTTAGTCGTGTCCCCGGTTATGGACGTTTTGAGTATCTAGTACTTGGATTATCATATGAATCTCATCATGTTATTTAAATTAATTTGTTGGGTTTAATGATGATGCTTAATTGGGATTGAGTTGGGTGAACCTTCTCAATGTTTAACAACCACCATGATAGTTAAATAAAATTTATTCCTTTGTTGTAGGAAAAATGGCTTTACGCAAAACTGTAACCATAGAGCTTTCCACCAGCCATATATGCATGTAGTGATAGCATTATTCTATTCATTACTCTCTATGTGTTACATTGCCAGCATATTCCATGTGTTGACCCGTTTTCGGGTTGCAACGTTCATGTTGCAGACTTTCCAGACGACGAGTAAGGTGCCTTAGGTCGTGATCTTTCACTCAGTGATGCCGTTGGAGTTGATGGACTCACTTTATCTTCCAAGCCTTCCGCTGTTATCGTATTTAGATGGCCTTAAGCCATATTTATGTAATAAGTTCTCTTTTGAGACATTCGATGTAATAAGTGTGTGACTGCTACTTTGTTATAGATCCTTAAAGTACTGTGCATGTCAGCATTACCGATCTAGGGGTGATACTGATGCACAAAGATCAGACTGTTTGAGGTCTCGTCGCTACAAGATGGTATTAGAGCACACGCTGACTGTAGGACACGACAACTAAGCTAAAGCCCTAGATCACTACTCTCTTCTCATTTCTGACTCCTCTCCCTTTTCTACTCTTTAGGATGGTGGATGCAAGGAACAAGTTCACGCAACCGGATGAAGATACACCTTTTGGACGCCACTTGAAGGAAGTCACTAGATACCTGAACATTGGAGTACCAAGCTTCACGGGGCCTACATCGCCACTTTACCCGAAGAGGAGTGTTGGATGATTCAACCTCAAGTTCCAAGAAGGACGTTCATGCCAGTCACTAAGCCCATAGAGTTTTCCTTTGATGCACTAACCTGGAGTCTAGGAAAGAGCATGGCAGCCCACATTACATTGGGACACATTGGAGAAGTTTACCACAAGGATCTCAGGGGTACTATCTACCAGATTTGTGGGCGCCGAGATGAGCAATGGGAGATGATCAGCACCAGGAAGGATAGATACATTGCAACATTCATCCATGAGTTAAACCAGCACATTCGGCGCCAGGAGAACCAAATGTGCGCAGGCATGATAGATCTGAAGAAGGCTATGACCAGGATCACGGAGCTGGAAGAAGAACTCAAGTCTACACGTGATGGATATGAGGAGGAAATGACGACACTCGTGGAGAAGAATGATGACCTGAAGAAGAAGCTAAAAGTATTCATGGGATTCCCCACGCCACGAGGAGAAGACAACGAATCCACTTACCCGGAGAACTACATCATCATCGACGACACTGACTTGGACCCTGACGATAGCGATGATGACTTTGTTGATGAAGCTGGAGAAGATATCATGGAGTCTTCGACCAATCAATTTTTCTAGTCGACCACCATATCAGTAGTATTATTCCCCCATGTATATAGTATAGTCCGAGCACTTTTGTAACTATAGTTAGACTGTTGTATGCCCTTGTTTGAATTGATTGAAGTGATATTGTTTGTGTTTGTCTCATGTGCATATGGGTAGTGTTTTCTCTCTATACCCCATTCTATTCTATATTCTCATCCTTTCTAAACCCTCAGATGCCTCCGAGACGTGACAATGGATTTGCTTTCCCACCGGAGCTCACTCAGTTGATCCAGTAGCAGAATGCATTGATGCAGATACTAGTCAAGAATCAGAGTCAGGGGAACAACAACAACAACAACAACAACAACCCACCACAACCACATGTTGATCACTTAGCCCGTTTCTTGAGGCTTAATCCGCCGGTGTTCTCTAGTAGCATCGAGTCGATAGTTGCAGATGATTGGCTCCGCAAGATTGGAAGGGAGCTCACCACTGCAGGATGCACAGATGCAGAGAGAGTGCGTTTTGCCGCACACCAGCTTGATGGACCGATTTTTTGTCGAAAAGGACCATCTGCGCGAACGAATTGCCAAAAAGGACCACCTACGGGTGAATTTGACAAAAAAGACCCCCTCGGCCGTGGCGGCAGGCACGGCAGCCGACACGTGGCACCTGCCGCCACGTTGCAAGGCGGCAGCACCTGCCGCCACCGGGCCAGGTGGCAGGCCGAGCGAAACGGGATTCGGGAAGTGGCGATGGAATGGTTGGCGTGGCGGGACCCGGCCGCCTGGCCGAGTGGCGGCAGGAATGTAGCGACGGGACTGGCCACCACGCCCCCTGGCGGCAAGTCTGTTCATGGTGCTTTCATCAAACACAGACTGACTCGTGACCAAGAAATAGAAAGATGCATGGGAATCATAATACTCCAAGAATCAGCGTGCGCCTAGTAATCAGCTCGTACGAAACGACGGAAGGCAGCTCAGTGCGAGGGAACACGACGGAAGGCAGCGCTATTGCCGCCAGCTAGCACAGTACTGCCGCCATGCAATGAGGCGGCCATGCCCCACTGCTGCTGCCATTCCGTCGCAGCGTCAGAATCCCGTTCTACCCAGCATGCCGCCGGGCCCCGTGGCGGCAGGGCCTGCCGCCTCCCGCCATGGCGGCAGGTGCCACGTGTCGCCTGCCGGGCCTGCCGCCACGGTCGAGGGGGTCCTTTTTGTCAAATTCATCTACAGATGGTCCTTTTTGGCAATTCGTTCACGCAGGTGGTCCTTTTCGACAAAAAATCTGATGGACCCGCAACATCATGGTGGGCGAATTTCACAGCCACTTACCCCATCGACACTGTCACATGGGATCAATTTCAGCAGGCTTTCCGTACTGCCCATGTTTTAGAAGGAGCTATGGCCATGAAGAAGCATGAGTTTCACAACTTGCGCCAAGGAGGATGTACAGTTGGCCAGTATGTGGATGACTTTAGTAAGCTAGCACGTTATTCCCCGGATGACGTTGCTACGGATGCAGCCAAGCAGGAGAATTTTCTGGAAGGACTGAATGATGAGCTGAGCATGCAGTTGATGGTGGCAACCTTCAACAACTACCAGGAGTTGGTAGATAGAGCTCTCATGATTGAAGGGAAGCAGCAGTAGATTGACAGCCGGAAGAGGAAGTATGGACAAGGGAAGTACAATTCCGGAGCTCAGCAGAAGCCTCTTTTCACCCCGAACTCAGGAGGACCTTTTCAGCATACCATGGAGGCCACAATCATAATGGAGGGAGTTCGCACAACCATAACAGCCCCAGGAATGGGAATGGTAATGGAGGAAGCAACGGCCAGAATTGTACCAACCCATCAACACCAGCCAAGAAGGATATGAGCCAAGCCACTTGCTACAAGTGACAGAAGACTGGACATTATGCCAATGAATGTCCTGAAGCTAAGAACGGAAATGGCAATGGAAGCTCTGGGAAGAACCCGAACCCTTTCAACAGGGGACAGGTGAACCACGTTAACGTGGAGGAGGTTGAAGCCCAGCCAGATGCAGTAATAGGTAAGTTTTTGGTTAAGTCATTTACTGCAATCATTCTTTTTGATACTGGTGCATCACATTCATACATATCAAGGGGATTTGTGGATAAGTATAAACTGCCCACCAAGGTTCTTAGAACACCTATGTTAGTAAGCTCACCAGGAGCGGAGTATATGGCAAGTCAAGGATGTTTTCAGATGCCATTGTCCATAGGTAGGCATGTTTTCCCCTCGGATCTAATAATTTTGGAGTCGCAAGGTTTGGATGTGATTCTGGGTATGGATTGGCTATCGATGTATGGAGGAAACATGGATTGCGCCAGTAAGTCGATTTTGCTTACCACCCCAGAAGGAAGAAGAATTAAGTATGTATCCCGGCATGAGTCGAAGAGGACTCAAGTGAATTCCTTATCAGGAGTTGTACAGGAGCAAGTACCAGTGGTGAAGGATCTCCCTAACGTATTTCCAGAAGAGTTGCCAGGCATGCCACTAGATAGAGACATTGAGTTTTGATTGAGCTTTTGCCAGGCACGGGGCCAATATCTATGAGACCGTACAGGATGCCTGCAAAGAATTTGGAGGAAATTAAGAAGCAGATTGAGGAGTTACTAGATAAAGGCTACATTCGCCCAAGTTCGTCACCTTGGGGATCACCAGTGCTTCTAGTGGAGAAGAAGTATGTATCATTGAGGATGGTTGTTGATTATCGGGGATTGAATGAAGTGACAATCAAGAACAAGTACCCACTGCCGATGATCAATGATTTGTTTGACCAATTGCAAGGAGCTAAGGTATTTTCCAAGATCGATCTGCGATCAGGATACCACCAGCTGAAGATTCGAGAGCAGGATATACCTAATACAACTTTTACCACAAGGTACGGGCTAAATGAGTGTACTGTTATGTCATTTGGTCTGACTAATGCACCTGCCTATTTCACGAACATGATGAACAAAGTGTTTATGGAGTTTTTGGATAAGTTTGTCGTGGTGTTCATTGATGATATTCTGGTCTACTCGAAAAATGAAGAGGAGCGTAAGGAGCATTTGCGTTTGGTACTTGGGAAGCTTAGAGAACATCAGTTATATGCCAAATTCAGCAAGTGTGAGTTTTGGTTGAAGGAAGTCGGATTCCTCGGACATGTTATATCCGGAGAAGGAATAGCAGTAGACCCCACCAAAGTTGTCACTGTGACAAATTGGGAAGCACCCAAATCAGTTGGAGAGATCCGGAGTTTTCTGGGACTCGCAGGATACTACAGGAGGTTCATTGAGAATTTCTCGAAGATTGCAAAACCCATGACGGAGTTGTTGAAGAAGGACACCAAATTCAAATGGACTGAGGAATGTGAGGCCAGTTTCCAGGAGTTGAAGAAACGTTTGGTTACATCACCAGTGTTGATTCTGCCAGATCGGCGCAAGGATTACGAAGTATATTGCAACGCTTCTCGTCGAGGACTTCGAGCAGTGCTTATGCAGGAGGGAAGAGTTGTATCATATGCCTCCCGACAACTTAAGCCCATGAGTTAAATTATGCCACCCATGATTTGGAGTTAGCAGTCGTAGTGCATGTGTTGAAGACATGGAGACATTTTCTCATCGAAAACCATTGTGAGGTGTACACGGATCACAAGAGTTTGAAGTACATCTTCACATAGAAGGAGTTAAATCTCAGGCAGAGGAGATGGTTGGAGCTCATTAAGGATTATGACATGAGGTTGCATTATCACCCAGGAAAGGCTAACGTAGTAGCCGATGCGTTGAGCCACAAGAACCATGTCAACACCCTAATGACCGGAGAGTTACCAAAGGAGTTAGTCAAGGATCTTCGCGAGCTATGTTTGGAAATAGTTCCGAGAGGCTATGTAGCAGCTTTAGAGATTCAGTCTACGCTGATGGATAAGATCAGAGAAGCTCAGAAGACAGACAACGAGATTGCCGGGATAAAGGAGAAGATGAGCAAAGGAAAAGCTAAGGGTTTTCGTGAGGATGAGCACGATACCTTATGGTTTGAGGACCGCGTTTATGTGCCTAATGACCCGGATATCAGGAAGTTGATTCTGCAAGAGGCCCATGATTCACCATATTCGATTCACCCAGGAAATACCAAGACGTCTTTGGATTTGAAAGAAACTTTCTGGTGGACCGGAATGAAGAAGGATATTGCGGAATATGTAACAGTTTGTGATGTATGTCAGAGAGTGAAGGCAGAGCATCAGAAGCTAGCAGGATTGCTACAGCCATTGCCGATACCCGAATGGAAGTGGGATAAGCTAGGCATGGATTTTATTACGGGATTGCCCAGGAGTCGTTCATGCTATGACTCGATATGGGTTGGAGTCGATCGTTTGACAAAGGTAACTCATCTCATCCCAATGAAGACCACTTATACCAGTGTGAAGTTGCCAAAGATATTCATGACCAAGATCGTATGTCTGCATGGAGTTCCGAGGACCATTGTATCAGATAGAGGAACCCAGTTTACCTCAAAGTTCTGGAATCAGTTGCACGAAACTTTGGGTACTAGGCTAGAGTTCAGTACAACCTTTCATTAACTGTCACATCCCTTGGTCCTGTTATGCACTAGGCTAGGCCTCATGTGAGCATCATGTTTAATTCAAATGAAATTTGAATTGAGGGATTTTCAAAGCCTCAGAAACCTTCTAAAAATGATCAACATTAAAAATTGCTTCAAATGTTTCCAAGGAAATGTTCCTTTTCAGCTTTGAAAAATATTAGCAAGAATAAAATGCAAACCAATATTTTTGGAGTGACTGAAACATTTATTTTGGGGCCTTTGAATTAATCCAATAACTATTTGCTTTGGATTTATATTTAATATATATTAAATATGACTCCAAATAATTCTGGAAGTTTGTGAGTGGCTTTGTATATATTTTAGCAAGCCACATAAAAACCTACAGAATTTATTTAAATGATTTAGTTGCTAAACTAAATCAAAACAGAGGAAGAAAAAAATAGAAAACAATAAGTAAAAAGAAGAGAGAGAGAGAAGGAACTTACCTGGCGCTCACCTGGTAGCCAGCCGGCCCAGCTCCTGTGCGGCCCAGCACATCTGGGCCTCCCCCTGTCGTCTTCCTCCCCCTCGCCCCGAAGCTGCTCGGTGGCGCCCCCTTTGTGGCCGAGAGCTCCATGCCGCCGCCGCGTAGATCGTTGTCGTTTGAGCTAGCATCTGTCACGGCCGAGCGCATATTTGTGCTCCTCGCGTCGTCAGGAGTCTGCTGAGACCCTCCACTAGTTTCCCCGTGCACCGTAGCTCCTTCTCCCCTCCCAGCCGAACTCCGGTCGCCGCCAAAGCTCGTCGCCGGCGAGATTCCGGCTGCCCCGTGACCACCCGTCTGGTCCATTAGATGCGCGAGTGCAAGAGCTCCTTCCCGGTGCGCTCAGCGCGCCAAACCACCGCCCAAAGCTCAAATCTGAGCCGCGCCGCCGTGCGGAATGGTCGCCGCCGGCGATAATCCGGCGACTGCCGATGTGGCATGCTTGATTAGTGTTAGTGATCCAGCTAATTAACCCCTAGAGCCACTGACAGTAGGCCCCACCTCTGGTCAAACCCCAGTCAGCACTGGGTTTGACCGGGATTAGTTCCTGAGTCACTGACCAGTGGACCCCACTGGTCAGGTTTGACCTGGGGCGCCCAGTTGACTCTGCTGACGTCACCGTGACGTGGTGCTGACGCCATAAGTCATTTCTGGATTTATTATTATTTCAGGAAATTTCAAAAAATGCCCTAAACTTCAATAAATCATAGAAATTCAACCGTAACTCCAAATTAAATAAATTATATATGAAAAATTATCAGAAAAATTCAAGGAATCCATCTGTACCATTTTCATGCATGTTAGAACAACTTATAGCTGCTGTTTAGCACAAATAAATTAAATGGCATTTGAATAATCACATATGGAGTTTGAATTTGAATCTTGTATTCAAACCAACCCCATTTAATCTGTTGCTAGTTGCATTAGCTCAAAACACATTCATATTGCCATGTCATAGCATGCATCATATTGTGCATTGCATTGATCGTGTTTCTTCTATGTTTGCCGGTGTTGTTCCCCCTCGATAGACGTTGTACCGATGATGTGATCGTTGACACTGATGAAGACTCAATGTTATCTTCAGAAGTGCCAGGCAAGCAAAACCCCCTTGTTCATTCCGATACAATCCTACTCTCTCGCTCCTGCTCTCTTTTACTGCATTAGGACAACAACGATTCAACTGTTACTTGCTGCGGTAGCTGAACCCCTTTATCCTTTGCATGACCTGTCATTGCCACAGTAAATAGATGAAACCCACTAGCATGAGTAGGAGTTGTTTGAGCCCTGTTGTGCCTACTCATTCATGCTTGTTTGTCATGCCTGCTACTGCTTAGAGTTGTGTCAGGTCTGATTCATCCGGGATGAACCAGAGGTGTGTGAACATGTCCTACTGTGTGTGAGCTAAGTGTGTGAACACGATTTGGTAAAAGGTGTCGGTGAGAGGCCATGTAGGAGTACATGGTGGGTTGTCTCATTGAAGCCGTCCTTAGGAACTGAGTTCTGTGTTGGTGATCCATGATTCAGCTACTACCATGCATTGGGCCCTGAAATATGACCCCGCTCGACTTCTTGTTCACCCTAGTCCTCTGTCCAGGAGTTGCAAGTAGTTTCTGGTGTTTGTAGCTTACTGGAGGCCGTGGACAGCGCTGACCGTAGGGGTGGGCTGTGATGCGGTAGGTACGTGGCCGGGAATACCGGGCACCCGTTCGGTGTCTCGGGAACCCTGCACACATCGTTTGGGGCTGTGAGCGAAACTCCGGCCGGATCTCCTCATGGATGGAACCCGAATAGGCGATAAACCTGGACTAGAGACTTGAGTGTTTAGGTATGTCGTGGTCTACACCCACGTTGGCTTTCGCTTGAAGTCTGCCGAGCACATGTCGTGTGCAGACGCTAAGTGGTGGAAACATGTATGAAGAAGTACACCCCTGCAGGGTTAACATCATCTATTCGAATAGCCGTGTCCGCGGAAAAGGACTTCTGGGTTGCTTATATCAGTTCATAGACAAGTGAAAGTGGATACTCTAAAATACGCAAGATAAGCGTGAGTGCTATGGATGGCATTCTCGTAGGGAGACGGGAGAGGTTCCATAGTGGTGTATTGGTTGGTGAATATGTGGACTCGTGCGCGCCACCTCAAGAGTTACTTGCAGTCGTAGTTTAGGATAGCCACCGAGTCAAAGCTGGCTTGCTACAGTTAAACCCCACCATCCCCTTTGTTGATAATGATGCATACGTAGTTAGTTCTGATGTAAGTCTTGCTGGGTACATTTGTACTCACGTTTGCCTATTTTATGTTTTTGCAGAGAGACCTCAGTCTCGCTAGTAGTTCCGCGTGGTCTTCGACGTTTAGCTTGATACCTCAGCTACGATCTTGTGCCTCGGCAGGATTTGGTAGATAGTCAGGCTTCTCAGCCTTTTCCATTTATAGATGTCTGTACCCAGACATGATAGCTTCTGCTTGTGCTTTGACTTGTATGCTCTGATTGTTGGGTCATGAGACCCATGTTTGTAATATCTCGCTCCTCGGAGCCTATTGATTAAATACTTGAGTTGTAGAGTCATGTTGTGATGCCATGTTATATTTGCACATATCGAGCATATTGTGTGTATGTTATTGAAATGCTTGGTATGTGTGGGATCTGACTATCTAGTTGTTTATCTTTAGTAGCCTCTCTTACCGGGAAATGTCTCCTAGTGTTTCCACTGAGCCATGGTAGCTTGCTACTGCTCCGGAACACTTAGGCTGGCCGGCATGTGTCCTTCTTCGTTCCTGTGTCTGTCCCTTCGGGGAAATGTCACGCGATGAATACCGGAGTCCTGTTAGCCCGCTACAGCCCGGTTCACCGGAGTCCTGCTAGCCCAGTGCTACAGCCTGGATTCACTTGCTGATGACCGACACGTTCGATGTTGGGTCATGGATGCCTGTCCCTGTAAGTTTGTGCCACTTTGGGTTTACGACTAGCCATGTCAGCCCGGGCTCCTTATCATATGGATGCTAGCGACACTATCATATACGTGTGCCCAAAGACGCAAACGGTCCCGGGCAAAGGTAAGGCGACACCCGTGGGAATACCGTGCGTGAGGCCGCAAAGTGATATGAGGTGTTACATGCTAGATCGATGTGGCATTGAGTCGCGGTCCTGACAGCGTTGGTATCAGAGCTTGACTGCCTGTAGGATTACCAAGCCAAACTGGTCGAAGTTGAGTCTAGAAATTCTTTAGTTATATAAGGGAATTGATTGTGGGATGGAACGTAAGGCTCTTTTTACTCCTCATACCTCATGCCCTTCTGATCTGAGTCATCTTATCTTTCCTACGGGGATTAAGAACTAGGCTATCTCTTCTTTCTATCAGGATCACGTGTTACTAATCCATAGACTTATAAGATTGTTGGACTTAAGCCTCTTTTCAGTTCCTATCACTTCCGTATGTTAATTGTTGATCTCAGAACCTTGATATTATGATGATCGAGTGGTTATGCCACCATTTTTGTGTATGTCTCAAATCTTTTCTGAGCATTTACAGCCGTTATGCTGTCCGAGTCATCCCAGGTTTCTAAACAATCTGATGCATTTGCAAAATCCTTTTCCTCTGGTTTCAATGTCTTTTAGGCCAGGTTAATCACACAATTGTTGAGTTGAGGTACTCTACTGCCTCGACCTTTATGTTGGAGTTATTATTATGACCCTAGGTGTCTCAGGGGATCATCTAGTAGTCTAGCCATGTTTTGTGTTCCCAGTGTGATCATTCTGGCTTTTATTCTCGAAAGCATCCCGTGATGCCACTTAGTAGTAGGTATTCTACTCCTTGGGTTTTGAACCCGAGATTCACACTACTTACCTCGTGTTGATAGTGTTTGCTAGTTCCTTTAGGATATTAATAACCTTTGCGATAGTTCTCGAGGTTCGTGGTACATCCTTCTTCCAATTACCATGAACCATTCTTGGCAGGAGTTCTTCTGAACCAAAAGATGACAACAAGAGTGCTCTTGATGAGTTCTCCATGCTATATTGTGACTCTGCCAGCTGAACCTTTCTGCATGGGTTATCCGGAAGAATTATGTTGAACTTGGTTCGACATACTAATCTATGCATCCACAACTCAGAAAGTTATATGTTCCTTTGAGTTGTCCCACTTTAGTTGTCTACTGACCTTCGTCTATCAATTGATAGTCAAGAGTATGCGTGCATTCGTTTATCGAGGCCTATTACTCTTGTGGTCCGTCAAGCCATTCTATTCCGGAATAACTAGGAGAAACAAACTCCAGTACCTCATCCATATCCAGGATCGAGTCAAAGAAGTTGTCTTCCGCAGATCAGATGCAATCCAGCTTTTGATTCTGTTCTACCCTGGAGTATCACCCCCTTTATGTCAGGATTTTCATGAGAATTGCTCCAGCCCTTGTGAATTCTTGACGTAGTGATACTTCTCGCCATCATTTTCATTTCTCGCTTCCCGTGTTGTTATAACCGGAATGCCGACAAGTGAATCGTGATGTGTGAAATCAATACTCCTAGCAACCTCGTTGCTTGGTAGTTAAAGGACAATAATTTCATTCTTAGCGTGTTGGTTTTTGAATCATCCTTCTAAGACTGATCGTGCTACCTAGTCCTTATTCCTGGTGCACTTTTCAATCAATGAGTTAGGATAGTGTCAATCCTTGCTTGTTTGATTATATCGTCTTGCCCTGAAAAGCAAGATTGTTCTCAAGCTTAGTAACATACCGGTGGTTCGTGATTTTCCGAAGATCTTCTCGGAAGTATTACCAGGTTGTCACCTGACCGCTATGTTGAGCTCGTGATCAAGTTGGTTTCTTGTGAACCACCCTCTCTCCAAGATCGGTGTTAGATATCCCTGAGCTAGTTGGTTAAGCTAGACAACAACTTGGAGAGTTGGAAGATAAAAGCTTGCCTGACTTAGTTCGTTCCAAAGGGATATTCTTGTGTAGTGTGTGTTTAAGAAAGATGATATCTTCATCGATTGGTCCCTATGATTAGTTGCTGGACCTATTGTCTTATCAATCCTTTGATTTGAGTGTGGGCTATCGTCAAATCAAATCAGAACCAACGATGTTCGTAATGTTGTCTTACTCGTGGATTTTCCTCAAGCATACACCATTACATCTTTTGGGCTGACCAATGCTATCACCTTGTTCACCAAGTCGTGGAATTCCATCTTCATGGGAATCTCGATGATTTGTTGTTGAGCCCATCAACATCATTTTATCTTCCCCAAGATCTTGTTGGACAATAAGTTAGTGTTGGAAACTTTTGAAAGCATTTGTTCATGCTAGCTCATGAAGCATATGTTAGGATGTAAGAAGTGACTTCCTCTAGTTCATGTGCATTTGATGCAAGTTGCCGCCGTGGATTCGAGAAAGTCAATGTTGTTTCCTTTGGAATCATCCCAAATCAGTCATGCATACGTGCGAAGTATTCTGTGGTCTGGAGACTTGCAACCTCCATTCTATATGTGTCCCTAGCACACCAAGCCACTGATTGATTTGTTCAAGGTTAATAAGTTCTAAGTGCTAGTCCCGAAGGTACCAGACGGATTTGTACAAAACTTCGATACCCTCGTTGATGGTTCCCCCTCCTGAACTCGGTAGTGTCTTATTATAAGACTACTTTGTGGTCATATTTGTCTTGGACAACATGTTCACATGTTGTAGCAGAACCGGCTCGTGTTTTTGGAGCTTGCTATCATAGTTCATTTCTCGAGAATCTCGCAACGTCATCTCGTCGATTTGTGTTGCAAACTTTCATTTTTCTTCCTAGACTCGATGAGTCTGGAATATCCTGACACCAACCAGATCTGAATCTCAGGCAGATATGATGGTTGGAACATTTCCCCAAGAACTATAATATTGGTCCCTCGATAACTGGTAAAGTGGATGTCGTGGCCAACACACCCAGCCGGAAGACCTGTTATTATAATATCTTGATTGAGGAAGTTGGCCACCTCCCCATAAGGATCTCGTAGAACTTATTCTAGTAGTTGTTCCTTATGGATTTTTGTGCTCCCGAAGTCCGACCTTTACTTGATGTTCTAGATACCAGACCATTTCTGTGAATGGGTTACACTAGCACATCAAGGAGAACATTAGAAGCGGAGTGCTAAATGTCTCTCGGTCGATCATCCAGATTTTGTTTCCTTGGCCTCGCTAAGGTGAAGTCTGAGAAGGTGTTATCTTCCTTTGCATCTGCATCATCCATCAATAGCCATCATGGTAGTATGTTGTGTTGCCAGGATCCCTGACACGGATATTGGTAAAACCTTGATGAATATGGAAATGCTCAAGTTCTTGAGAGCACGCACAAGCGCTACGTGTTATCATCAGCACTAACTGGGATTCCTCTCAGTTCCCTCGGCAATGCTATGACCTTTTCAAACAGTGAGTTCACCCTCTATTGTTGGGTTCTTCCCCAGTTACCAGAATCATTCCCAGCATTTGCATTTTGTTCCCAGCTTGCACCGCCAATGTGCCATTCTACCATGGGTCTCTTCCATTTCCGGTGATAAGCAAAAATCATCCATTGCGTTGTCTTCAGCAAGGTAATCCACATCATCCAAGTCCGAGTATGCCATTCTACCGACCCCCTCCAAACGATCGCTCGAAAATTGCCTTAGGCTGGTTTAAAGAGTTTCAATGATTTCTGAATCAAAGGTAATTCTTTTTGCCACTTAAGGGGATATATCTACGAGTCACCATCCCTAAGGTGTCTCGTTGTGGTATCATGGCAACTCAACTCCTCGCTACGTTGACAATCGTTTACCACCTTCTTAGGTGTGGAATCATTGTCTACCTAGTGAACCTTCGTCATCTGTTCCACTCCATTCCTCTAGAGGTGTGCTTCGTCTCTCAGCTCGAGAGATGTTGCTATGTCCCATTCCGTGAGTTAATCCTGAGTTGTTCGATCCTTGAGAAGATTAATTCTTCTAGAGTTTTCCTTCCCTCTTCTTGTCATGTTAGTTGGAGTTCTCAGAGAAAGACTTCGAGACAATGATGGTGATCGAATCAACGCTTTAATGAAGTGCACCCTGGATCATGAAGATTATACTAGTTTGCGTTTCCCCTTCACCCTACCCTACGCTTGAATCTCGGGACGAGATTTTTGTTTAGTGGGGGTGAGTTGTCACATCCCTTGGTCCTGTTATGCACTAGGCTAGGCCTCATGTGAGCATCATGTTTAATTCAAATGAAATTTGAATTGAGGGATTTTCAAAGCCTCAGAAACCTTCTAAAAATGATCAACATTAAAAATTGCTTCAAATGTTTCCAAGGAAATGTTCCTTTTCAGCTTTGAAAAATATTGGAAAGAATAAAATGCAAACCAATATTTTTGGAGTGACTGAAACATTTATTTTGGGGCCTTTGAATTAATCCAATAACTATTTGCTTTGGATTTATATTTAATATATATTAAATATGACTCCAAATAATTCTGGAAGTTTGTGAGTGGCTTTGTATATATTTTAGCAAGCCACATAAAAACCTACAGAATTTATTTAAACGATTTAGTTGCTAAACTAAATCAAAACAGAGGAAGAAAAAAATAGAAAACAATAAGTAAAAAGAAGAGAGAGAGAGAAGGAACTTACCTGGCGCTCACCTGGTAGCCAGCCGGCCCAGCTCCTGTGCGGCCCAGCCCATCTGGGCCTCCCCCTGTCGTCTTCCTCCCCCTCGCCCCGAAGCTGCTCGGTGGCGCGCGCGGCCACGCGCCCCGGCCACCTCCTGCTTCCCACCGCCGCCCCGACGCGCCTGAGAGTGCCACGCGCTCCCCCTCGCCCCCTGCACCTCTCCTCTCTCCCCCTCGATCCCATCCCCTCCTCTGCTTCCCTCTCGCGCACACCACCGAGCGGAGCTCGCCATCATCGTCGCCGTACCCGTGGCCACCGGCCACCCCTAGCCTCGCCGATGCGCTCAAAGGCTCCGCCTCGACCCCCTCCTCCTCCTCCACCGAGCCACGCCCCTCCAGAAGCCCCGAACATCCTCTCCGGGCTCATCTCCTACCTCGGACCCGCTGGTCGCCGTCGCCAAATTCGTGGAACTCCGGCCGTTCCCGAGCAAGCCGCGCCCCTCTTCGTGATCACTGTGAGCTCCTCCACCCTTTCCCCCTCTTCCCCGCTTCATTTGATCGCCGTAGCCGTCGCCCCCTTTGTGGCCGAGAGCTCCATGCCGCCGCCGCGTAGCTCGTTGTCGTTTGAGCTAGCATCTGTCACGGCCGAGCGCATATTTGTGCTCCTCGCGTCGTCAGGAGTCTGCTGAGACCCTCCACTAGTTTCCCCGTGCACCGTAGCTCCTTCTCCCCTCCCAGCCGAACTCCGGTCGCCGCCAAAGCTCGTCGCCGGTGAGATTCCGGCTGCCCCGTGACCACCCGTCTGGTCCATTAGATGCGCGAGTGCAAGAGCTCCTTCCCGGTGCGCTCAGCGCGCCAAACCACCGCCCAAAGCTCAAATCTGAGCCGCGCCGCCGTGCGGAATGGTCGCCGCCGGCGATAATCCGGCGACTGCCGATGTGGCATGCTTGATTAGTGTTAGTGATCCAGCTAATTAACCCCTAGAGCCACTGACAGTAGGCCCCACCTCTGGTCAAACCCCAGTCAGCACTGGGTTTGACCGGGATTAGTTCCTGAGTCACTGACCAGTGGACCCCACTGGTCAGGTTTGACCTGGGGCGCCCAGTTGACTCTGCTGACGTCGCCGTGACGTGGTGCTGACGCCATAAGTCATTTCTGGATTTATTATTATTTCAGGAAATTTCAGAAAATGCCCTAAACTTCAATAAATCATAGAAATTCAACCGTAACTCCAAATTAAATAAATTATATATGAAAAATTATCAGAAAAATTCAAGGAATCCATCTGTACCATTTTCATGCATGTTAGAACAACTTATAGCTGCTGTTTAGCACAAATCAGTTAAATGGCATTTGAATAATCACATATGGAGTTTGAATTTGAATCTTGTATTCAAACCAACCCCATTTAATCTGTTGCTAGTTGCATTAGCTCAAAACACATTCATATTGCCATGTCATAGCATGCATCATATTGTGCATTGCATTGATCGTGTTTCTTCTGTGTTTGCCGGTGTTGTTCCCCCTCGATAGACGTTGTACCGATGATGTGATCGTTGACACTGATGAAGACTCAATGTTATCTTCAGAAGTGCCAGGCAAGCAAAACCCCCTTGTTCATTCCGATACAATCCTACTCTCTCGCTCCTGCTCTCTTTTACTGCATTAGGACAACAACGATTCAACTGTTACTTGCTGCGGTAGCTGAACCCCTTTATCCTTTGCATGACCTGTCATTGCCACAGTAAATAGATGAAACCCACTAGCATGAGTAGGAGTTGTTTGAGCCCTGTTGTGCCTACTCATTCATGCTTGTTTGTCATGCCTGCTACTGCTTAGAGTTGTGTCAGGTCTGATTCATCCGGGATGAACCAGAGGTGTGTGAACATGTCCTACTGTGTGTGAGCTAAGTGTGTGAACACGATTTGGTAAAAGGTGTCGGTGAGAGGCCATGTAGGAGTACATGGTGGGTTGTCTCATTGAAGCCGTCCTTAGGAACTGAGTTCTGTGTTTGTGATCCATGATTCAGCTACTACCATGCATTGGGCCCTGAAATATGACCCCGCTCGACTTCTTATACACCCTAGTCCTCTGTCCAGGAGTTGCAAGTAGTTTCTGGTGTTTGTAGCTTACTGGAGGCCGTGGACAGCGCTGACCGTAGGGGTGGGCTGTGATGCAGTAGGTACGTGGCCGGGAATACCGGGCACCCGTTTGGTGTCTCGGGAACCCTGCACACATCGTTTGGGGCTGTGAGCGAAACTCCGGCCGGATCTTCTCATGGATGGAACCCGAATAGGCGATAAACCTGGACTAGAGACTTGAGTGTTTAGGTAGGTCGTGGTCTACACCCACGTCGGCTTTCGCTTGAAGTCTGCCGAGCACATGTCGTGTGCAGACGCTAAGTGGTGGAAACATGTATGAAGAAGTACACCCCTGCAGGGTTAACATCATCTATTCGAATAGCCGTGTCCGCGGAAAAGGACTTCTGGGTTGCTTATATCAGTTCATAGACAAGTGAAAGTGAATACTCTAAAATACGCAAGATAAGCGTGAGTGCTATGGATGGCATTCTCGTAGGGAGACGGGAGCGGTTCCATAGTGGTGTATTGGTTGGTGAATATGTGGACTCGTGTGCGCCACCTCAAGAGTTACTTGCAGTCATAGTTTAGGATAGCCACCGAGTCAAAGCTGGCTTGCTGCAGTTAAACCCCACCATCCCCTTTGTTGATAATGATGCATACGTAGTTAGTTCTGATGTAAGTCTTGCTGGGTACATTTGTACTCACGTTTGCCTATTTTATGTTTTTGCAGAGAGATCTCAGTCTCGCTAGTAGTTCCGCGTGGTCTTCGACGTTTAGCTTGATACCTCAGCTACGATCTTGTGCCTCGGCAGGATTTGGTAGATAGTCAGGCTTCTCAGCCTTTTCCATTTATAGATGTCTGTACCCAGACATGATAGCTTCCACTTGTGCTTTGACTTGTATGCTCTGATTGTTGGGTCATGAGACCCATGTTTGTAATATCTCGCTCCTCGGAGCCTATTGATTAAATACTTGAGTTGTAGAGTCATGTTGTGATGCCATGTTGTATTTGCACATATCGAGCATATTGTGTGTATGTTATTGAAATGCTTGGTATGTGTGGGATCTGACTATCTAGTTGTTTATCTTTAGTAGCCTCTCTTACCGGGAAATGTCTCCTAGTGTTTCCACTGAGCCATGGTAGCTTGCTACTGCTCCGGAACACTTAGGCTGGCCGGCATGTGTCCTTCTTCGTTCCTGTGTCTGTCCCTTCGGGGAAATGTCACGCGATGAATACCGGAGTCCTGTTAGCCCACTACAGCCCGGTTCACCGGAGTCCTGCTAGCCCAGTGCTACAGCCTGGATTCACTTGCTGATGACCGACACGTTCGATGTTGGGTCATGGATGCCTGTCCCTGTAAGTTTGTGCCACTTTGGGTTTACGACTAGCCATGTCAGCCCGGGCTCCTTATCATATGGATGCTAGCGACACTATCATATACGTGTGCCAAAAGACGCAAACGGTCCCGGGCAAAGGTAAGGCGACACCCGTGGGAATACCGTGCGTGAGGCCGCAAAGTGATATGAGGTGTTACATGCTAGATCGATGTGGCATTGAGTCGGGGTCCTGACATTAACATACAGATGGATAGACTGAAAGAGTCAATCAGATTCTGGAGGACATGTTGAGAGCTTGTGCGCTAGATTATGGATCTAGTTGGGATGATAATTTAGCTTATGCAGAGTTCTCTTTCAACAACATTTATCAATCCAGTATGAAGATGGCCCCTTTCGAAGCCTTGTACGGAAGGAGGTGCACAACACCATTGTTGTGAGGTGATGTTGGAGACCGTCAGTTGTTTGGGCCAGATTTGATTAAAGAGTTTGAAGAGAAGGTTAAGCTGATTCGCGATAGACTCAAGGTAGCCCAATCCAGGCAGAAGAGCTATGCGGATTCTAAACGCAAGGAGACAGTTTATGAAGTCAGAGATAGAGTTTATCTTCGTGTGTCCCCACTTCGAGGAGTTAAGTGCTTTGGAGTTAAGGGAGGTTAGCACCATGTTTTGTGGGACCATACAAAGTTTTGGAGCATATGGGAGAAGATGCTTACAAGTTGGAATTGCCTGAAGGACTATCAGGAGTTCATGATGTGTTCCACATTTCCCAGTTGAAGAAGTGCCATGCAGAGATGACCTATATCCCTTTGAGAGATACAGTGCCACTGGAAGCGATTCAGTTGGATAGTGATTTGACCTATGAGGAGAAACTAGTCAAGATTCTCGAGTTTGCCAGCCGAGTCACGCGCAACAAGGTTATCAAGTTGTGCCAAGTACAGTGGAGCCACCATACCGAGGACGAAGCCACCCGGGAGAGAGAGGAAGACCTACGGAAGGACCACCCTCACCTATTTTCTAGCCAACCCGAATCTCGAGGGCGAGGTTCATCTTAAGGGGGGTAGGTTTGTAACATCCCAAATTCTCAATTTGGAATGTTATACATTAGATCGTCATTGCATATCATATTTTATTGCATTTAGGTTTGATCCTAGAAATTCTACGCAACTCAAGGACCCACAGAGAGAGTTGGGGATTTCGTTATTTTCATATTTGAGTTTTCTCAAATTTTTGAAAATAGGATCATTTGATTTTAATTATTTTATCTTCGTATATTTCTTTTATAAAAATAAGAGAGAGGGAATAAAATGAATTTCCCAAAATAAAGAAATATTGGAGGTTTAATATTCAAATTGAATAAGATTTTATTTTGGGATTTTATTGCTATTTTATTTGAATTAGGAAAATACACGTTTTTCAAAATTGCATTTTAGGCCCAAATAAATGTTCATCTTGTCCATCTTATTTTTAGAGGACGGGGAAAATTTATTTCTAGATTTTTGGAGTCTGTCTAGTATTTATTTTCTTTCTTTTTCTGCACGTCGGAATTATTTAAAAAAAAGTGAACCGACTCCGGGCCGTACACGAGCGGGACTCCGCCTGGGGGGCTTTATAAGCTGGGGCCCCCTGCCCCGAAGCCCACACCGCCGCCGCCAGCCCACCCGCGCCCTAACCCTAGCCGCCGCCACCACAGCTGCGCGCCGCCGCCGCCCCGCCACCGCCCC